>NC_139651.1:17563297-17643518 GCF_964638095.1 Poromitra crassiceps | reverse complement strand
AGGGCGTGCCACTACAACCATCAATCCAACCAGGGAGCTTGTTTGGATGTTTTTGTCAGAAATACAGCAAACAGCACAGCTAACAAACCAGCTCCTCCCACAGAGGCTCCATGTGACAGTGCTGCTGTGCTGTGTGCTCTCAGTCCTGATCCACGCCGCTCTGCTCCGGGCTTTCCAGCGGTCTCAGCAGCACCGGACTGGCCTACTGGACGTGTAGGATGGAGCCGATCCGTGTGTGTGTTGAGACAGGACATGTTTTGTCACAGACACAGGTGCTGATCCGTGTGTGTGTGTTGAGACAGGACATGTTTTGTCACAGACACAGGTGCTGATCCATGTGTGTGTGTTGAGACAGGACATGTTTTGTGCTGGCCAGGCTCTGGTCTGCTGTGTAGCAGGCAGTACACCATTAACACTGATCAACAACACTCAGGGTTCGTACACATTTCGACCAATGATTTTCCATGACTTCAAACCAAATTTCCATGAGCAAACATTTTCTCTGCGTATACATAAAAACCTGAGTAACGAGGACAACATTCTACATTTAAAATGTCACTATTAACAGATGGCAATAATTGGAAAAACTAAACATGGTCAGTTTCCATGACCTGGAAATTGAATTTAAATGTCCATGATTTTCCATGAACGTACGAACCCTGAACACTTTGGACAAAGTGTGTGAGACCAAAACTGATCCTGAGTCAGTCGGTGAGCCAACACAGCAGGAACTAATGCCTGGAAGAGCCAGAAGAAGAATAGTTCCACACAGCAGGAACTAATGCCTGGAAGAGCCAGAAGAAGAATAGTTCCACACAGCAGGAACTAATGCCTGGAAGAGCCAGAAGAAGAATAGTTCCACACAGCAGCAGACTCCACACTCAACTCTCTCCAGTCACAAGTCAAGTCTCCATGCTAACGAGTCTACTTGATCCTTTATGAAAGACTTGGATATCAACAGGTTTGTGGATCATGGATAATATATCACAACACCAGCAGGCTCCTGAGATGGACCAGATGATGCTGCTAAGAAGAATAGGAGGAAGAAAAGCCAGCTGGCTGGTTTAGATAAATGGATTGTTGTCAATACTTTTCAAGAGCCCACGGATACCCTGTGTGCATAAGAGGCAAAAAGCCTCTGAATGTTGTGTGTAGTGTAGTCACTAGTGTAAACACTCTCAAACCAGAAACTGATTAGAGAGAGAGAGAGAGAGAGAGAGAGAGAGAGAGAGAGAGAGAGAGAGAGAGACACAGTGTGTGTGTGTGTGTGTGTGTGTGTGTGTGCGTGTGTGTGTGTGTGTGTGTGCGTGTGCGTGTGGTGTGTGTGTGTGTGTGTGTGTGTGTGTGTGTTCTGTAAGGCCTACACATGGATAACACCACCATATGAATCAGAAGCACCTGGATGGACAAATGACTGTGGTTTGGATGATGTCAGCCACTTAAGCTGGTGCTGACAGCTGATTGGCCAGAGGCTAAACTCAAATACAAAACAAAGAAGAATGATGGGAAATGGTGTGTGTGTGTGTGTGTGTGTGTGTGTGTGTGTGTGTGTGTGTGTGTGTGTGTGTGTGTGTGTGTGTGTGTGTTTAGAGGAAGCTGCAGCATGTTTCTACATGTTGCTTCCAGCAGCTCCCTGAGGAGACGACTGGAACACCTCCGTTCAATCTACATCTACTACGTGTGTGTGTGTGTGTGTGTGTATGTGACCCCCATCACGCCCTGTGACCCCCATCACGCCCTGTGACCCCCATCACACCCTGTGACCCCCATCACGCCCTGTGACCCCCATCACGCCCTGTGACCCTCATCACACCCTGTGACCCCCATCACGCCCTGTGACCCCCATCACGCCCTGTGACCCCCATCACACCCTGTGACCCCCCATCACGCCCTGTGACCCTCATCACACCCTGTGACCCCCATCACGCCCTGTGACCCTCATCACACCCTGTGACCCCCATCACGCCCTGTGACCCCCATCACACCCTGTGACCCCCATCACGCCCTGTGACCCCCATCACGCCCTGTGACCCCCATCACGCCCTGTGACCCCCATCACGCCCTGTGACCCCCATCACGCCCTGTGACCCCCATCACGCCCTGTGACCCCCATCACGCCCTGTGACCCCCATCACACCCTGTGACCCTCATCACACCCTGTGACCCCCATCACGCCCTGTGACCCCCATCACGCCCTGTGACCCCCATCACGCCCTGTGACCCCCATCACGCCCTGTGACCCCCATCACGCCCTGTGACCCCCATCACGCCCTGTGACCCCCATCACGCCCTGTGACCCCCATCACGCCCTGTGACCCCCATCACACCCTGTGACCCTCATCACGCCCTGTGACCCCCATCACGCCCTGTGACCCTCATCACGCCCTGTGACCCCCATCACGCCCTGTGACCCTCATCACGCCCTGTGACCCTCATCACGCCCTGTGACCCCCATCACACCCTGTGACCCTCATCACACCCTGTGACCCTCATCACACCCTGTGACCCTCATCACGCCCTGTGACCCTCATCACGCCCTGTGACCCCCATCACACCCTGTGACCCTCATCACACCCTGTGACCCCCATCACGCCCTGTGACCCCCATCACACCCTGTGACCCTCATCACACCCTGTGACCCTCATCACGCCCTGTGACCCCCATCACGCCCTGTGACCCTCATCACACCCTGTGACCCTCATCACGCCCTGTGACCCCCATCACGCCCTGTGACCCCCATCACACCCTGTGACCCTCATCACACCCTGTGACCCTCATCATGCCCTGTGACCCCCATCACGCCCTGTGACCCTCATCACACCCTGTGACCCTCATCACACCCTGTGACCCTCATCACACCCTGTGACCCTCATCACACCCTGTGACCCTCATCACGCCCTGTGACCCTCATCACACCCTGTGACCCTCATCACACCCTGTGACCCCCATCACACCCTGTGACCCTCATCACGCCCTGTGACCCTCATCACACCCTGTGACCCTCATCACACCCTGTGACCCTCATCACGCCCTGTGACCCTCATCACACCCTGTGACCCTCATCACACCCTGTGACCCTCATCACACCCTGTGACCCTCATCACACCCTGTGACCCTCATCACGCCCTGTGACCCTCATCACGCCCTGTGACCCTCATCACGCCCTGTGACCCCCATCACGCCCTGTGACCCCCCCGGAATGGAGGGAGGAAGTGTTGGAGTTGTAATTGTGGCCTGTAATGTGCAGCCACAGGCTTGTAGAGAGCTGCAGAGTGGCAGACAGGATTAGAGACTTAATCTCCACCTATAGGCAGTTTGACTAGTCTAGACACAACACACTGGCCCAATGCCAAATGAGCCCCTAAGCCCTCCGCCCTCTCCACCCCCCCCCCCCCCCCCCCCCCTCCTCCGTGTGTGTGTGCGCTCACGTGGAGGGTGTTCACCGCTCCAAAACCAATCAGCAGGAGTGTCAGGTGGCCTGTGAAACCCTCCGTCCGCTAAGCCACATTGTAATGTGGGCTGGCAGGAAGCGCACCTGCAAGAGGAGACTGGAGGAAACACCAGACAGATGTTTTGTTGACGTCTTCCTCCTATCTAAGTGTTGTCTCGTTTTCCTCGCGTTGACTTTTTTCTTACAGCCTCAAACTAAATCACAGAATGTGCGGTGAAGGTTCAAACTCAAAAAGGAGAAGTTCACCTTGTCCGCTTGACTTGTAGCAAACTCCCCTGCCTTTGTACGTGTTGTACGTGCAAACACAAGTTGACTTTACTTCATTCTCTTCATTTATTTCATTCTCATGAATGTGATGTGTTTACAGTGACAGGAAGCTGTTGTTGTTGTTGTTGCCTCTCGTCACATTTGGAAGGGCAGAGCAGCGGCGCGAGCAGGGCATTGTGGGTAGGGGCTGGTTTGAGATTGGGCCACTGACTGACCAGTAGAGGGCGGACAAAGGTAGGGGCGGAAGGACAGGAAGAGGTGGATGAGGAGACAGAAGACGATGGGGGGGAGTGGAGGAAGATATGGTACACACACACACACACACACACACACACACACACACACACACACACACACACACACACACACACACACACACACACACAGAGCTGCCAGCAGGGGGAGCCAGACTGAAAACACAAGCTGCAGCTCTAAAGTCAACAGAACAGACTGAAGTCAGTTGAGAAGGAAAAAGCGTTGATGATCTCTTCTCTCCGGGGCATTAAGCACCCTGCATACCTGCATGATGTATTGATCACTTCGCTTGTGCTTTGATCGCTGCAAAAGCAAGCAAAGTGAAAGTAGAGCGTAGAAAGCAAAGTGCTCGATGTGACAGAGAGCACACAGGCAGGCTGCCTCACAGAGCACACTTCTCATGCCTACACACAGAGCACACTTCTCATGCCTACAAAACTCACTGCAAATCTCTCCTACACTCACTTTCGCAGGGTGCAGCTGGTTATTGTGGATGAGTTGAGTGTAGTCTGCTCGCCAGGTTCTACCATCATTCGGAGGCCTATTCTAAACTCAAAGAATCCTCACTGGCCCTCATCGCCCTGCTTCTGTTTATCTACTGCCTCGATCTCCAGTGTGGGAACTGGCCTGAGGCAGCAGATAAAGCCTGCTAGTCTGCCTGCAATGAACAGGGGCACGCGTTGCATTTTGTGCCCCTGTTCATTGAAGATGTACATTGTTTGATTAACTATTATAGTAGACGTACAATTACTTAGTCAATTAAAAACCTATATGAGTATCCAAGAAGCTCCTTTTTTCTCCTTGTTGCCCAAATACAATTGAATTGACTGTATCTCCTACTAGACAGGACAGGCAGTGAGGCAGGGAGAGGTGGGTGGAGGCACCCAGCAGTGGAGAGAGGAGAGAGGAGAGGAGCAGCTCCAGAAGCAGAACATCCTAGAACCAGATAGAGCAGACAGAGCAGGACCTGAAGAACACATCCTAGAACCAGATAGAGCAGACAGAGCAGGACCTGAAGAACACATCCTAGAACCAGATAGAGCAGACAGAGCAGGACCTGAAGAACCAGATAGAGCAGACAGAGCAGGACCTGAAGAACGCCCCCGGCCAGAGTGCTGCCCATCGACAAAGTGGAATTGATGGTAAGACTGAATAATGATGACATCACAACAGTCTAATCCTAATGTTAATATTCTCCAAATCTGGCTTCAAACCACCAAAAAAAATTCGCCTGTGACCAAAGTGGAGGTGGCAGTTACACTCGGGGAAACACTGGCCTGCTAGGCTTGCCAGGGCAGTCAGTGTTACCCGTGTTACGTTACATGACGACGTCATTTGGCAGACAGACGCTTTGATCCAAAGAGACTTACAATATCACATTTTGTCAACAAAAGAGAAATCAACTTTGCAACACAATCTGCGACGGCTACAACTTTTGGAGGAATAGAGTAGCACCTGTAGATAGTAGATGGAGAAGGATTTTTATTGTATTTCTTTAATTAAGAAATGTTAGTTCACGAAGGGCCCAGGTGGAGCCTGAAAAGGTGTGTTTTTAGTCTTCGCTGAAAGATATGGGCAGTGATTGGGCGGTCCTGAGAGAAAGATGGGCAGTGATTGGGCGGTCCTGAGAGAAAGATGGGCAGTGATTGGGCGGTCCTGAGAGAAAGATGGGCAGTGATTGGGCGGTCCTGAGAGAAAGATGGGCAGTGATTGGGCGGTCCTGAGAGAAAGATGGGCAGTGATTGGGCGGTCCTGAGAGAAAGATGGGCAGTGATTGGGCGGTCCTGAGAGAAAGATGGGCAGTGATTGGGCCGTCCTGAGAGAAAGATGGGCAGTGATTGGGCCGTCCTGAGAGAAAGATGGGCAGTGATTGGGCCATGTGGTCACACGGTGGTGGGGCATGCGCGATTACATTACTTGTCCACTACTCGTTTGTTTTTCTTAGTTACGGACTTAGGCCGTGTGTCCATCTAGCTTGTTTCCATTGAGGAGAGAGCGTATGCGGGCGCACACGGACGTCTAGAGGAAGTGCGCTGCGCCCAGCATCTATTTTCACAGCGCTCCGGCGTTTTTGTGCGCCGGCTCCCAGCGCTTCCAGCTGAAAATATTTTAACTTTTCAGAAAGATGCTGGTGTCGGGTGCTCCTTTTCTGGCAACTATCATATGGAGAAACTATCACAACAGAGACAGAAAGGCTCAATTGTGATAGTGATAGCTCAATTGACACTTGATATTTCTGGTGAGTGTTGAGCTAAATCACTGTATGTGTGTTGTTAGCTAATGTTAGCTGTCAGCTATCAAGCTAGCTACCGCACTGAGCTAAAGTTACTTTCAGACTGCTTCCTTGCATATTGTGCGCTGAGATCAGCGCTCCCCAGCGCACTTCCAGCGTTTAGCGGTCAGAAGCTAGATGGACAGTTGGACAACCGGCCTTAGTCAGATGACGGATGCTACAACAACACTTTATTGTCTGCTAGAAGTGTGAATCAGCTGAATATTGAGCTAAGAGCTAAGCTAAGCTAAGAGCTAAGCTAAGCTAAGCTAAGCTAAGCTAAGAATGACTATCATGATCCACTCTTATTTATTTCTCCTCCATGCAAAAAAGGCTGTGTGACCGACAAGACGATGGCTACGATGATGATTATGATGTTATGTGACACACAAGCAACCTGGTGTTAGCCCCGCCCACTCCTCCCCAGTGTGTTCCAGTGGCCAGGCTGACCTGGTGTTAGCCCCGCCCACTCCTCCCCAGTGTGTTCCAGTGGCCAGGCTGACCTGGTGTTAGCCCCGCCCACTCCTCCCCAGTGTGTTCCAGTGGCCAGGCTGACCTGGTATTAGCCCCGCCCACTCCTCCCCAGTGTGTTCCAGTGGCCAGGCTGACCTGGTGTTAGCCCCGCCCACTCCTCCCCAGTGTGTTCCAGTGGCCAGGCTGACCTGGTGTTAGCCCCGCCCACTCCTCCCCAGTGTGTTCCAGTGGCCAGGCTGACCTGGTGTTAGCCCCGCCCACTCCTCCCCAGTGTGTTCCAGTGGCCAGGCTGACCTGGTATTAGCCCCGCCCACTCCTCCCCAGTGTGTTCCAGTGGCCAGGCTGACCTGGTGTTAGCCCCGCCCACTCCTCCCCAGTGTGTTCCAGTGGCCAGGCTGACCTGGTATTAGCCCCGCCCACTCCTCCCCAGTGTGTTCCAGTGGCCAGGCTGACCTGGTGTTAGCCCCGCCCACTCCTCCCCAGTGTGTTCCAGTGGCCAGGCTGACCTGGTATTAGCCCCGCCCACTCCTCCCCAGTGTGTTCCAGTGGCCAGGCTGACCTGGTGTTAGCCCCGCCCACTCCTCCCCAGTGTGTTCCAGTGGCCAGGCTGACCTGGTATTAGCCCCGCCCACTCCTCCCCAGTGTGTTCCAGTGGCCAGGCTGACCTGGTATTAGCCCCGCCCACTCCTCCCCAGTGTGTTCCAGTGGCCAGGCTGACCTGGTATTAGCCCCGCCCACTCCTCCCCAGTGTGTTCCAGTGGCCAGGCTGACCTGGTATTAGCCCCGCCCACTCCTCCCCAGTGTGTTCCAGTGGCCAGGCTGACCTGGGAAACGAGCATCATGAGCACATGGTTTCCTCAGACAGAAAGAGCTTCATAATAGACACAGAAAACACAACACAACACTACTGTGTGTTTCCATTCTGATACAAAGCATTGCTCTGTTATAGCCAGTAGCCATTCAGACAGACAGACAGACAGACAGACTGACAGTCAGACAGTCAGTCAGACAGTCAGTCAGTCTGTCTGTCAGTCAATTCCCCAGTGAGTCAGGGAATCAGTAACACCCATCCTGCAGCGTGTCAACCAACACATTGGGGATTTTGACGATATATTTGCTGACAGTTGGTTGATGTGAGGATGAACATTATCGCCCAATCCTCCAAATCTTCATATTCAGACAGATGGTTTCCTAAAGAAGGCCTTTTGCTGCTGGAGAATAACATTAGGCCCAAGTTACACAGTGGAGAACGTTTCACTCTGTAAACCATCTCCGATATCATGATTTATTTCAATATGCAGCTAAATAATCACAAGAAGTTTTTTTTTTTTGATTGTTATTATTTTTGATCAGTATTATTCAGCCTCTCCCGATGCAATACGAGGCCGCCTCCCCCTATGAGAGCCATGCTATAGTGTATTTCTGGCTGTCCAGTTCCAAAGGGAACACTGTGGCTGTAACAAAGCAGTCCATCAGTGCAGACCTGGTTCTGTCATTATCCTGTAACGTTGATACTACGTCTTCACACAAGCTGCTTCCAACCAGACACACTGCGATTGGACTGTCTGGTGACCTCGATGACTGTTTTACCTAGAGCTTGTATTTACACTGCTGCTCTGTGAAGAAGAAGAAGAAGAAGAAGAAGAAGAAGAAGAAGAAGAAATGTTGTTACATGGTGTATGTGTTGTTACATACACATGTTGTTACATGTAACATGTTACATGTAACAACACATGTTGTTACATGTAACATGTTACATGTTACATGTGTTGTTACATACACATACATGGTGTATGTGTATGTGTATGTGTTGTTACATACACATGTTGTTACATGTAACATGTTACATGTTACAACACATGTTGTTACATGTAACATGTTACATGTTACATGTGTTGTTACATACACATACATGGTGTATGTGTATGTGTATGTGTTGTTACATACATGGTGTATGTGTATGTGTTGTTACATACATGGTGTATGTGTTGTTACATACATGGTGTATGTGTTGTTACATACATGATGTATGTGTTGTTACATACATGGTGTATGTGTTGTTACATACATGGTGTATGTGTTGTTACATACATGGTGTATGTGTTGTTACATACATGGTGTAAGTGTTGTTACATACATGGTGTATGTGTTGTTACATACATGGTGTATGTGTTGTTACATACATGATGTATGTGTTGTTACATACATGGTGTATGTGTTGTTACATACATGGTGTATGTGTATGTGTTGTTACATACATGGTGCATGATGTATTGATCACTTCGCTTGTGCTTTGATCGCTGCAAAAGCAAGCAAAGTGAAAGTAGAGCGTAGAAAGCAAAGTGCTCGATGTGACAGAGAGCACACAGGCAGGCTGCCTCACAGAGCACACTTCTCATGCCTACACACAGGCAGGCTGCCTCACAGAGCACACTTCTCATGCCTACACACAGAGCACACTTCTCATGCCTACAAAACTCACTGCAAATCTCTCCTACACTCACTTTCGCAGGGTGCAGCTGGTTATTGTGGATGAGTTGAGTGTAGTCTGCTCGCCAGGTTCTACCATCATTCGGAGGCCTATTCTAAACTCAAAGAATCCTCACTGGCCCTCATCGCCCTGCTTCTGTTTATCTACTGCCTCGATCTCCAGTGTGGGAACTGGCCTGAGGCAGCAGATAAAGCCTGCTAGTCTGCCTGCAATGAACAGGGGCACGCGTTGCATTTTGTGCCCCTGTTCATTGAAGATGTACATTGTTTGATTAACTATTATAGTAGACGTACAATTACTTAGTCAATTAAAAACCTATATGAGTATCCAAGAAGCTCCTTTTTTCTCCTTGTTGCCCAAATACAATTGAATTGACTGTATCTCCTACTAGACAGGACAGGCAGTGAGGCAGGGAGAGGTGGGTGGAGGCACCCAGCAGTGGAGAGAGGAGAGAGGAGAGGAGCAGCTCCAGAAGCAGAACATCCTAGAACCAGATAGAGCAGACAGAGCAGGACCTGAAGAACACATCCTAGAACCAGATAGAGCAGACAGAGCAGGACCTGAAGAACACATCCTAGAACCAGATAGAGCAGACAGAGCAGGACCTGAAGAACCAGATAGAGCAGACAGAGCAGGACCTGAAGAACGCCCCCGGCCAGAGTGCTGCCCATCGACAAAGTGGAATTGATGGTAAGACTGAATAATGATGACATCACAACAGTCTAATCCTAATGTTAATATTCTCCAAATCTGGCTTCAAACCACCAAAAAAAATTCGCCTGTGACCAAAGTGGAGGTGGCAGTTACACTCGGGGAAACACTGGCCTGCTAGGCTTGCCAGGGCAGTCAGTGTTACCCGTGTTACGTTACATGACGACGTCATTTGGCAGACAGACGCTTTGATCCAAAGAGACTTACAATATCACATTTTGTCAACAAAAGAGAAATCAACTTTGCAACACAATCTGCGACGGCTACAACTTTTGGAGGAATAGAGTAGCACCTGTAGATAGTAGATGGAGAAGGATTTTTATTGTATTTCTTTAATTAAGAAATGTTAGTTCACGGTTCAAGGGCCCAGGTGGAGCCTGAAAAGGTGTGTTTTTAGTCTTCGCTGAAAGATATGGGCAGTGATTGGGCGGTCCTGAGAGAAAGATGGGCAGTGATTGGGCGGTCCTGAGAGAAAGATGGGCAGTGATTGGGCGGTCCTGAGAGAAAGATGGGCAGTGATTGGGCGGTCCTGAGAGAAAGATGGGCAGTGATTGGGCCGTCCTGAGAGAAAGATGGGCAGTGATTGGGCCGTCCTGAGAGAAAGATGGGCAGTGATTGGGCCATGTGGTCACACGGTGGTGGGGCATGCGCGATTACATTACTTGTCCACTACTCGTTTGTTTTTCTTAGTTACGGACTTAGGCCGTGTGTCCATCTAGCTTGTTTCCATTGAGGAGAGAGCGTATGCGGGCGCACACGGACGTCTAGAGGAAGTGCGCTGCGCCCAGCATCTATTTTCACAGCGCTCCGGCGTTTTTGTGCGCCGGCTCCCAGCGCTTCCAGCTGAAAATATTTTAACTTTTCAGAAAGATGCTGGTGTCGGGTGCTCCTTTTCTGGCAACTATCATATGGAGAAACTATCACAACAGAGACAGAAAGGCTCAATTGTGATAGTGATAGCTCAATTGACACTTGATATTTCTGGTGAGTGTTGAGCTAAATCACTGTATGTGTGTTGTTAGCTAATGTTAGCTGTCAGCTATCAAGCTAGCTACCGCACTGAGCTAAAGTTACTTTCAGACTGCTTCCTTGCATATTGTGCGCTGAGATCAGCGCTCCCCAGCGCACTTCCAGCGTTTAGCGGTCAGAAGCTAGATGGACAGTTGGACAACCGGCCTTAGTCAGATGACGGATGCTACAACAACACTTTATTGTCTGCTAGAAGTGTGAATCAGCTGAATATTGAGCTAAGAGCTAAGCTAAGCTAAGAGCTAAGCTAAGCTAAGCTAAGCTAAGCTAAGAATGACTATCATGATCCACTCTTATTTATTTCTCCTCCATGCAAAAAAGGCTGTGTGACCGACAAGACGATGGCTACGATGATGATTATGATGTTATGTGACACACAAGCAACCTGGTGTTAGCCCCGCCCACTCCTCCCCAGTGTGTTCCAGTGGCCAGGCTGACCTGGTGTTAGCCCCGCCCACTCCTCCCCAGTGTGTTCCAGTGGCCAGGCTGACCTGGTGTTAGCCCCGCCCACTCCTCCCCAGTGTGTTCCAGTGGCCAGGCTGACCTGGTGTTAGCCCCGCCCACTCCTCCCCAGTGTGTTCCAGTGGCCAGGCTGACCTGGTGTTAGCCCCGCCCACTCCTCCCCAGTGTGTTCCAGTGGCCAGGCTGACCTGGTGTTAGCCCCGCCCACTCCTCCCCAGTGTGTTCCAGTGGCCAGGCTGACCTGGTATTAGCCCCGCCCACTCCTCCCCAGTGTGTTCCAGTGGCCAGGCTGACCTGGTGTTAGCCCCGCCCACTCCTCCCCAGTGTGTTCCAGTGGCCAGGCTGACCTGGTATTAGCCCCGCCCACTCCTCCCCAGTGTGTTCCAGTGGCCAGGCTGACCTGGTGTTAGCCCCGCCCACTCCTCCCCAGTGTGTTCCAGTGGCCAGGCTGACCTGGTATTAGCCCCGCCCACTCCTCCCCAGTGTGTTCCAGTGGCCAGGCTGACCTGGTGTTAGCCCCGCCCACTCCTCCCCAGTGTGTTCCAGTGGCCAGGCTGACCTGGTATTAGCCCCGCCCACTCCTCCCCAGTGTGTTCCAGTGGCCAGGCTGACCTGGTATTAGCCCCGCCCACTCCTCCCCAGTGTGTTCCAGTGGCCAGGCTGACCTGGTATTAGCCCCGCCCACTCCTCCCCAGTGTGTTCCAGTGGCCAGGCTGACCTGGGAAACGAGCATCATGAGCACATGGTTTCCTCAGACAGAAAGAGCTTCATAATAGACACAGAAAACACAACACAACACTACTGTGTGTTTCCATTCTGATACAAAGCATTGCTCTGTTATAGCCAGTAGCCATTCAGACAGACAGACAGACAGACAGACTGACAGTCAGACAGTCAGTCAGACAGTCAGTCAGTCTGTCTGTCAGTCAATTCCCCAGTGAGTCAGGGAATCAGTAACACCCATCCTGCAGCGTGTCAACCAACACATTGGGGATTTTGACGATATATTTGCTGACAGTTGGTTGATGTGAGGATGAACATTATCGCCCAATCCTCCAAATCTTCATATTCAGACAGATGGTTTCCTAAAGAAGGCCTTTTGCTGCTGGAGAATAACATTAGGCCCAAGTTACACAGTGGAGAACGTTTCACTCTGTAAACCATCTCCGATATCATGATTTATTTCAATATGCAGCTAAATAATCACAAGAAGTTTTTTTTTTTTGATTGTTATTATTTTTGATCAGTATTATTCAGCCTCTCCCGATGCAATACGAGGCCGCCTCCCCCTATGAGAGCCATGCTATAGTGTATTTCTGGCTGTCCAGTTCCAAAGGGAACACTGTGGCTGTAACAAAGCAGTCCATCAGTGCAGACCTGGTTCTGTCATTATCCTGTAACGTTGATACTACGTCTTCACACAAGCTGCTTCCAACCAGACACACTGCGATTGGACTGTCTGGTGACCTCGATGACTGTTTTACCTAGAGCTTGTATTTACACTGCTGCTCTGTGAAGAAGAAGAAGAAGAAGAAGAAGAAGAAGAAGAAGAAGAAATGTTGTTACATGGTGTATGTGTTGTTACATACACATGTTGTTACATGTAACATGTTACATGTAACAACACATGTTGTTACATGTAACATGTTACATGTTACATGTGTTGTTACATACACATACATGGTGTATGTGTATGTGTATGTGTTGTTACATACACATGTTGTTACATGTAACATGTTACATGTTACAACACATGTTGTTACATGTAACATGTTACATGTTACATGTGTTGTTACATACACATACATGGTGTATGTGTATGTGTATGTGTTGTTACATACATGGTGTATGTGTTGTTACATACATGGTGTATGTGTTGTTACATACATGATGTATGTGTTGTTACATACATGGTGTATGTGTTGTTACATACATGGTGTAAGTGTTGTTACATACATGGTGTATGTGTTGTTACATACATGGTGTATGTGTTGTTACATACATGATGTATGTGTTGTTACATACATGGTGTATGTGTTGTTACATACATGGTGTATGTGTATGTGTTGTTACATACATGGTGTATGTGTTGTTACATACATGGTGTATGTGTTGTTACATACATGGTGTATGTGTTGTTACATACATGGTGTATGTGTTGTTACATACATGGTGTATGTGTTGTTACATACATGGTGTATGTGTATGTGTTGTTACATACATGGTGTATGTGTTGTTACATACATGGTGTATGTGTATGTGTTGTTACATACATGGTGTATGTGTTGTTACATACATGGTGTATGTGTTGTTACATACATGGTGTAAGTGTTGTTACATACATGGTGTAAGTGTTGTTACATACATGGTGTATGTGTTGTTACATACATGGTGTATGTGTTGTTACATACATGGTGTATGTGTTGTTACATACATGGTGTATGTGTTGTTACATACATGGTGTATGTGTTGTTACATACATGGTGTATGTGTTGTTACATACATGGTGTATGTGTTGTTACATACATGGTGTATGTGTTGTTACATACATGGTGTATGTGTTGTTACATACATGGTGTAAGTGGTGTTACATACATGATGTAAGTGTTGTTACATACATGGTGTATGTGTTGTTACATACTAGGGATGGGCATTTCTAGCAAAAACACTATTCGAAATTCGCTGGCCAAATTCGAATTTAATTCGAATTTCGAAAATAAATAAAAAAATGTAAAAAAAAAAAAAAAAAAAAAAAATTACATTTTTAATTTTTTTTACATTGACATTTTCGAAAATAAAAAACAGTTTTGACAATCATGAGTGGTTGTGGTTCATTAAATATTTAGTAGGCTCAGGTCTGAGTGCCAAAGGGGTGCCAAAGTCACCCCCTCTCCCTCTTCATGGGATTTCATCCGCCATTCATTTTTCCATAAACCTTGCTTAAAATGCTTATAGCGATTTGACTATACCGGTACTTAGAATCAGGGGAGACAATGCAACATTTCACTCAAAAAAAAAAAAAAAAAAAAAAAAAAAAAAAAAAAATCGAATTTCGAATTTCAATAATAAAAGTCGACCTTGATAATAACAACGATTATTCGAAAATTCGAAATTCGATGCCCATCCCTATTACATACATGGTGTATGTGTTGTTACATACATGATGTATGTGTTGTTACATACATGGTGTATGTGTTGTTACATACATGGTGTATGTGTTGTTACATACATGGTGTATGTGTTGTTACATACATGGTGTATGTGTTGTTACATACATGATGTATGTGTTGTTACATACATGGTGTATGTGTTGTTACATACATGGTGTATGTGTTGTTACATACATGGTGTATGTGTTGTTACATACATGGTGTATGTGTTGTTACATACATGGTGTATGTGTTGTTACATACATGATGTATGTGTTGTTACATACATGATGTATGTGTTGTTACATACATGGTGTATGTGTTGCTACATACATGATGTAAGTGTTGTTACATACATGGTGTATGTGTTGTTACATACATGGTGTATGTGTTGTTACATACATGATGTATGTGTTGTTACGGGGTTAAGGGTGTTTTGTGCAGCCGATTCTATTTTATGGACACCTTAACTCTGAGTCTAAGGGAAATATTAACCTAAGGTGCTTTGTGCAACTGGGCCCTGGACTTTATTTTGTGTGAAAATTCTTCAACAATTGTAAACATGTGTATGGTTGTTGTGGCCTAAGGGCTTCTATTCATGATGTCAGGTTCTCGACATAGCGCTGCAGCTTTAAGTGACAACCTATGTGAGAGCAGCGTTTATATGAAGCTAGCCGCCGTTAGCGTTACCTGTATCGTTCCTGTTGTGTTCGGATGGTGACCTGCGTTAGGCATGGCTGTAGTAATGACAGCAATAAAGTCCCCGTGGTTTGTTTCTATCTCTACCGTCCACAGACGTGAAGGGAGCGAGACGGAGGATACGTCAGCAGCACAGGAGATGTGTGGATAGTTAGGAGAGACAGGTGAAACTTTCTGACAGCTCCTCACAGCAAAGTCTGTTCACCTCGTTTTTTCTTTTGTTTATTTATTACAGACATTAACGGCAGCATACAAACAACAACTCTGGGGTTTTTTATTACCGTTATCACTATCGCTATTTTGTAATGGAACAGAAACGACAATAAGGCCGTTACTACAGTTGTCAGCTGCAGGACGGTATGTCAACAATATGGCGCCGTCCGGGGTTAGCGAATAAGGTCTATTGTCAAAGAGTAAAGCAACAACATCCTCATCAGAAAGATATGATGTTAAAGCTATTCTTAATAAAGCCACCAGACGGACGGACGCCATGTAGCCTGTAGCAGCTCTATGGGAAACCACCATCGGGCTCCACCATCTCTACGTCCTCTGGGATCAGCTGACACTACAGTAGCACTCCAGACAAAAGGAATTGTTGAAATCACCCCGCCTCCTGACCTGGAAAACACCAAACAATCAAACGGTGTGGTCCCCCAGAGTCTCCAGAGAGCCCAAACAAGGTGTTGTCACCTGAGCCGCTACCCGATACCCGCAGCTTCACAAAGATGGACGACAGACACCCAGAATGGCTCCAGTTCCAGCGAGACAAAACCAGCACTCCAGGGAGAAGAATGGCCACAAGGAACGTCTGTCATCGCCGAGGTAAACCCAAGGTCAGACTTCAAGTCTGTTGTTCACACATCTCGCCCGATACGTGACGGAGCAAAGACGGGGCATCGCACATGAACACAAAACACAGGAGATCACACGTGAAGACGAGAGATCACACACACGACTCCATTCTGTCATTCAATAAAATGTCCTCATTCTATCAGAACAGTTCACTGTACAGCAGCTAGTTTACTTTAAATTAGACGCACAATAGCAAACAAGCTTTCGAAAAACTAGAAGGACCGCACCGCGGATATATGCCTCCACCAACAACAAGTGAGCAGTCAACATGCATGTCTGTCCAGACTTTGACGTTTGAGCCAAACGTGACGAAATTCCATCAAGGCGTTCCTGAGGTATGTTAACGAGGTAGAAAAGGGCGTTTGTGAGAGGTCACAGTGACCTTGAACTTTGACCTTTGACCACCAAAATCTAAATCAGTTCATCCTCGAGTCCGAGTGGGACGTTTGAGCCAAATGTGACGAAATTCAGTCAAGGCGCTCCCGAGATATCGCGTTAACGAACATCGGACGGATGTACGGACAACGTACGTACAAATCTGGGCCCTGGCTCTTTAATGGGGCATTTGGGGCAACTGACACTGGTCCCTCCAGCACTGTCCTGCAGGTTATCATTACAGGCATTTGGCCCATTTCACTCTTGAGTTTGACTGTGCAGCTTTAAGTGCTGTGCAAAAAAACAACAACACTCCGATGAAATAGAAAGATTCTGGATCATAGGATCGGCAGATAGATACTGGATCATAGGATCTAATAGCAACTTATCAATCAGAGCAAAAGAGGTTGGGAATGTGAAGGACTTAAACTACCTGCTTGAGTGGGTGGTGTTGTTGTTAAAGTGACTTCTCTTCTGACTCCGTCTCGTTTTCTCACTGGTTGTTGCCAGCCTCACTCTCACATTTCACTGTTGGTGCGTGTTGTGCCTGGCTCAACATACTACCATTAACTACTATGTTTATCTTCCATTTGACATTAAAACACTTGAATAATATCCCTTCGGTGCAAGAAAAAGCCAAAATCCATTCAATGTAAATGCTTTATCAATAATATTTTCAACCTCTCAATGACCTTTTTTTGCTGTTACAAATTTAACACAGTAAAATTGTTGTAGTCAGTTGGCTGATATGAATTCTAGTTTCATACTTGGACAATGGCCACCAAAACCATAATCCAAATTATTTTTTGCTAGATCTTGTGATCATAACTATCAATCACAATTCTTAGTCTTGGTGATTTCAGGATGAATTTTTTTTTTTAGGACATATATTTTAATGGACTTCCTGCATAAATATCAAATATCTTTACAATTTTTTTAACTATAATGGAATTTCAACTCATCAATAAAATTCTGAGTCAAATACTTAGTGGATTTTAACTTCCCCCCCCCCCCCTCTCAATGCCTACACCAGAAGAGTTGTCCAAGTTGTCCACATTCCTGTGTCTTTGTGTTTGTGTGTTTACTTGCCGTGGGAAGACAGAAATATCCCTGGAATTTGATGGAAGGGTTGGAGGAGGCCCGAGGATAAGATTCTTATCCACCTTATGGCAGCAATGGCTGCCTGGCTGCGCTAATGACCTTCCTCACTGGCAGCTTCAAAAGGCCATCGGCCACCACAACCGCAATGCCTGAACGTTTTGTGCAGAATCCTTCGTTCAGTGCTGAAGGACTCAGAAGAGTGAGAACTGTTGGAAGGCGGAAAACATTGAAGGCACTTGGCAATGAAGCGAGGAGGTAGGGGGTTCACGGTCTTAACTCAAAGACTCTTAAAACAAGACATGACACTATGGCGGTATTTAAGCGATCGAACGCGTGTGTCACCTTTGGCTTGTGATCTATTTATAATGGGTAAGCTGATGACAGTGATTAGTGGAGCCTTCCGTGACACAGGGATCCTCCACGCTCTGCTCTGCTGCTCTGCGGTCAGCAGGAGAACTCGCACGGGGAGGTTGACCCGGGCAGCTGGCCCCAAGGGGAAAGGTCAAAGTTCGTTCACAGGTAACATTAGGTAAGTAGCTTTTGGTGCAGATAGAAAATAAAGGGTGGCAGTGTTTTCTGTGATTTCACTAGTGTCTCTCTCAGTGAGTAGGCCTGTCCCCGAGTTGTTTACGGACTGACAGACAGAAGCAGTTCAATCCTATTAGCTGTTCTACAACCATATTCAAAAAAAAAGTCCAAAAGTGACCTAACCACAGATAAATCACCACAGAGATTTAGCAGTTGAGTCCTGGATTAAACAGAATAGGCTGGGCTTGGGCGCTGCACGGCAACACTAATGGAGCGAACAAAAACGTATGAAGACGAACACTGGGAAAAGAGTCAAGATTCGATTAGATCAGAGGTCTTCAAAGTGGGGAGGCGGGCCTCCCCAATGGGGCTCCAAGCAGTTTCATGGGGAGGCTCAGTGAATAGAAGTGAGAAAATATGACGTTAGTTAGCCTGTATGTGATTTTGTTACAGAGATCGTTCAGAGATCCAGTAGTTTTGTGGAATGTGACGGTTGCAGGATCAGGCTATCTGGGATCAATTGTTGAGAGCCTATGGGGTCAAATATCATAATCGTGATCCCATAATGCACCTATCCACCTTATTTTTGAATGCCCCACTGTAAAAAAAATAATTGTGGGTACAAGTTCCGGTTTAACGTGACTTATTGTAGCAGCTTGCCATTTCCTTTCTTATACTCGGCTGCAGACCCGAATTATAAACCGGAAACTGGAGGACGTTTTAAAAGTTATGAATATAGTCACGTTATAAACAACTAACCAACGCTGCGGGTCCGTATGGAAACAGTGTTACTCGAAATGGTTAAAAGTTGAATCAATTTGGTCATTCAGTGGCGTTTTACTGCCATGTAAAGTAACTATTACGCTAGCCGTTAGCATTAGCCACAGTAGCCGACTACCCACAATGCATTACGTTATCCCAGCACCCGAACGACACGGCCGTAGAGCAGAATGGCTCTGCTGTAAAATCCTCATAGACGTTTTTTTGGTCAAGTTAAAACAGTGTAAACATTACACCGGAAGCGGAAGACGCACCCATCAGCCATCATGGCAGCTAGAAATAAGGTGGATAGGAATTGGCTGACGTGGGCTCCTTTTTTGCCTCCCTGATCGCACAGTCATTACTGATTGGTGATTGGTGAATCCACCACCAATCCAATCGCCAATCACTGGCCAAGATTCTGTGCCAAGTTTGGTGTCGAGGAGGAGTGTCCCAGACCCAGAGAGAGATCTGCAGCATGCTAGGGGGCGGGGCTCAGATGCTAATGAGCCACACTGGGCGGGATCAGAGTGCGCAGAGAGCGGAGAATCGTTTCTAAACATGCAGGCCGACCGGCTAGCGTCTCGTTATGATCAGCAGTAGATACCGATACCGATATTAGGGAGTAAAAAAATACCGATATCGATATATCGGCCGATATTCTTTTTTTTCTCTTTTTGATTTTTTATCAAATCTTTATCCCCCATTAGTGCTAATTTTTTATTTATTTATCCTGGTTGCTGCTCCACCCTCTGCCGATCTGGGGAGAGCCAAAAACTGGCTCCATGCTTCCTGCGAGACATGGGCAGTTAGCCAGCCGCTTCTTTTCACCTGACAGGGGAAGCTTCACCGGTAGGACATAGCACGTGGGAGGTTCACGCTATTCCAACGAGTTCCCCTCCCTCCGAACAGGCGCCCTTAACGACCAGAGGAGGAACCACATCAGCAACCCTCAAATATCAAACACTTGACAAAGATATGAGTTGACATGAAGCGAAATATGTAATGTAGGCAGGATATTTTGAAGCTTATTAATACACTCAATGCAATGAAACAGTAAACTTAACTGGGAATTTAATCATTATAAATAACTAGAAATACAAATACACAATAGAACAAATAGTTAAGAAAAAATATCAAATATACACAACATGCCGTCTATAACTTAAAAAAAAAAAAAAAATCTGCAATATCGGCGCACCATATCGGCCGATAATATCGGCGAACCGATATATGGGTCGGGCTCTAATCAGGAGTTCCCTGCATGTTTAGAAGGGGCTTCTGTGTATCAGCGTAAGAGTTCTGGCGTTGAGACGATGTCTGATGGTCTTTTGATTGTGTTTTGCCTCCCAGCCACTGAGCTCACCTCTGTTTCCTCCCTGACATCAAGGCACAAGGACACAAAATGAAAACTCCTCCAGCCAAAATCCAAGCCGCCTCAGATCCACAAAGAGAGAGAGACTGGTCGGGATGGGAAGTCCCTGTGGTGCCTCACAGCTCATCTCCGATCTAACCGTGTTAACGGAGCACACTTGAAGGCCACACATAATTACAGTGGGCACCTCAACACAGCTAAACCCGGAATGCTCTCTTGGGAATTCCAGGCATGGGTGTGACTGTTCACTAAGAGCAGGGAGCCATAGATGTTGTTGCTGCTTTACAATGCAATCCCTACAATTAGCAGCCCTGACAGCCCCCGGGCCTCTGGCTCTGGCTCAGGGTTTGGCCTGCTGCGCTATTAGCTGTGTATCGCCATACTTTGCCATTTGAGTTGCCACAATTAATAATTGCACAATATTGGGAGTTTCATGTTAAAAAAAAAAAAAAAGGCTGTTGTAGTTGAAAATAGGCAAGAAGTTGACGTAACAAAAGGACAAGATGAATTTTTATGTTTTATGTTATGTTTTATGTTATGTTAAAACTTTACTACTGATCACAGTAGCCGTTTGGCTAACACTGGCATGTTTACAGTCATGTTAATTAATGTGCCTCAAATAAATCAATAAATACAAATACAGCATGCTGACAGAGTACAGCAGGGATGGTCTACTACAGAGAAATCACAAAACCTTGGTGAGGCAGAGACGAGTGTAGGAAGAGGCTAGCCCAGGTTAAGAAAATATATGTTTAAAAACAGCCTCAGATTTGGACCTGAGCAAATAAACACTGCATGTACCACATCCAAAAGCAACCAGAACACATTTATGGGAGGGGGGGCGCTGGGACTGCATCCACACACACACACACACACACACACACACACACACACACACACACACACACACACACACACACACACACACACACACACACATTTCTCTTTCACAGGGTTCCCACAACTTCTTCAAGATCAAATTGAAGAAGTGTGGTGGGAAGCGTGATCCTCCCACGTGCTACGTCCTGCCGGTGAAGCTCCCCGCTGTCGGGTGAAAAGAAGCGGCTGGCAACTGCACATGTATCGGAGGAAGCATGTGTGTTACTGTCTACTGTCTACGCCCTCACCCCAGATCAGCAGAGGGTGTGGGGCAGTGACTGTGTGTTACTGTCTACGCCCTCACCCCAGATCAGCAGAGGGTGTGGGGCAGTGACTGTGTGTTACTGTCTACGCCCTCACCCCAGATCAGCAGAGGGTGTGGGGCAGTGACTGTGTGTTACTGTCTACGCCCTCACCCCAGATCAGCAGAGGGTGTGGGGCAGTGACTGTGTGTTACTGTCTACGCCCTCACCCCAGATCAGCAGAGGGTGTGGGGCAGTGACTGTGTGTTACTGTCTACGCCCTCACCCCAGATCAGCAGAGGGTGTGGGGCAGTGACTGTGTGTTACTGTCTACGCCCTCACCCCAGATCAGCAGAGGGTGTGGGGCAGTGACTGTGTGTTACTGTCTACGCCCTCACCCCAGATCAGCAGAGGGTGTGGGGCAGTGACTGTGTGTTACTGTCTACGCCCTCACCCCAGATCAGCAGAGGGTGTGGAGCAGTGACTGCGGCAGCAGGGCGAATTGGCCAAGTACAAGTGGGGAGAAATTGGGGGCAAAACAGGGCAAACAAATCTAATTCAAGGACGTTCCAGCCAGGCCCGATGAGCTCAAAGCATACATCAAAGATAGTTTGAGAAACAGATCAAGGTAAATTACTGTTGCAACTTGCAACGCAGACTTTTTATGAGAACTACAGTAGCACGCTTTACTTTACAGAAGCTCACACAAGACAATTAATCAAATAATCAATACATTGAATTTCCCTGCCTCAAATCCATACTTTCAAGGATTTCAAGGAGCCGTGGGAACCCAGCTTTTATTCGATGATGTTTTGGCCCTCGGGTCTTCTTCAAGATCAACCAAGTGTTGAACTTGAAGAAGCCTTCAGGGCTGAGACTAGGACTGTGAATCTTCACTGGCCTCACGATTCGATTACGATTCAGAGGGCTACGATTCGATTATAAAACGATTATCGATGCATCTCGATGCATCTTAAATCGATGCATCACTTTTTTTCCCCAATACATGATTTATGTTTTCTCACTGTGTGGCTACTTTTAAAATAAAGTGCATTTGGAATTGCATTGTATTATGATCCATAATTAAAACTAGAACGACCGCAACACGGACTTATGCCTCCGCCATTAGTTCATTTTGGAGTCCAAATCGCCATTTGAGGCAAATTGGAAGAGATTCCGTCAAGGCGCTCCTGTGATGTTGCGTTACAGAGCTTGGAAATTGGGTGTGTGAGAGGTCACAGTGACCTTGAACTTTGACCACCAAAATGTAATCAGTTCATCCTTGAGTCAAAGTCGATGTTTGAGACAAGTTTGATTAAATTCCGTCAAGGCATTCCTGAGATATCGCGTTAACAAGCTTGAAAATGGCGTTCGAGAGCTCACCTTGACCTTTGACCTTTGACCACCAAAATCTAATCAGATCATCCTTGAGTCTAAGTAGATGTTTGAGGCAAATTTGATGAAATTCCGTCAAGGTATTCATGAGATATGGCGTTAACAAGCTGGAAAATGGCGTTTGAGAGGTCACAGTGACCTTGACCTTTGACCACCAAAATCTAATCAGATCATCCTTGAGTACAAGTCGATGTTTGAGACAAGTTTGATTAAATTCCGTCAAGGCATTCCTGAGATATCGCGTTAACAAGCTTGAAAATGGCGTTTGAGAGGTCACAGTGACCTTGACCTTTGACCTTTGACCACCAAAATCTAATCAGTTCATCCTTGAGTCCAAGTCGATGTTTGAGGCAAGTTTGATTAAATTCAGTCAAGGCATTCCTGAGATATCGTGTTAACAAGCTTGAAAATGGCGTTCGAGAGGTCACAGTGACCTTGACCTTTGACCTTTGACCACCAAAATCTAATCAGATCATCCTTGAGTCTAAGTCGATGTTTGAGGCAAATTTGATGAAATTCCGTCCAGGCGCTCCTCAGATATCGCGTTAACAAACATCGTACGGACGGCCGTACGGACGGACGGCCGGACGGCCGTACGGACGGACAACCCGGATCCATAATGCCTCCGGCCTGGCTATCGCCGGCGGAGGCATAATTAACAAATGCATTTACTTCCATTATATTTTATTAATACAAATGCTGCCCTCTGTTACAAGAGTTAGCCAACAGGTGGCAGTCAGGGCTCCAAGAATGCAGGAAAGGCACAGTAAAAGTGGAGAGTGCAGAAGAAGAAGAAGAAGAGGAAGCACAAGCTTCACTGACGTTAAGCTTTACTCACGTTAAGTTGCAATAAAGAATGAGTCAAAACATATCACCTGACTGGACATCCATCATATACACATGCATGGTGCCAGAAGCAGATGATACGACAGGACACAAAATTACAGGCTGGACACCATTCCACCAGAGCGTTCAACATTTGATAAGCAAAAGTGCTAAAGCTAGCTGCTAGCCGACGAACGGCTTGTATCTCGTGGGTGGCAGCGTTAGATTCGGGGTGAGAAAATACATACAGTCCTTTATAGGCATCGCGATTTGACCTTCCCTTTCCCAGAAAATGTAAATAATGTAATAATCTATTATTTTTTACACACCCAGCTGAGACCTCATCGAATAAAAGAGAAATGAAGCCATAGACATATGAAGCCAGAGAGTAGCTTTCATGAGTTAGCATCTCATATGCTAGCTTCTGTTCAACACACTCAACACTGGTTACACTTGACATGCATGCTCCTCTCCAGTGTGTGACTGGCTGTCAACTTGCCAGATAAAGCTCTGGAGTGAAGGGAAAAGAGTAGGGCCGCCCTCGACCAAAGATTATCCTGGTCGACCAGAAATCGACCACAGCTCCGACCAATCGATTGGTCGAAATGGAGCAAAAAAAAATTGCAGTGTACTTTTTTGTTTTTATTTTGTGCAGTGTACTGACTACTGAGCGCACTATACCCGATAGCTGATAATTATAAATAAAAGCTATTTGCAGCGTTGTAACGTTACCGGAATGGACAGACTGATCTGCGTGCCATGCAACACCTCAGTTCAGAGAAAGCCTGTGCGATGGTTATGTAACGTTAGCACACGTGGTGGCATGTGTTAATTAGTTGGTAGAAAGAATAGCTAGACAGCTTTTGCGACTTATTCCAGTAACCTCTTATAACAGCCTGTCTAACATTAGCGGAGTTGGAGTGTATTTATCAACTGTGAACTGTGAGTGAAAGCGGCTGGACGTCCAGTCTCACTGATGACTCAGTCTCATCTCATAAGGTGCGTACTGCGCTCGTTAACAGCTCGTTAACAGCTCGTTAACAGCTGATGGTGGCTGCAACGTGTCCATTGTTTGCGCTGATAGCTGAGCCATTTAATTGTGAATTCCATCACTCTGCTGGTTCCTCTCCTTTCTGCTAACTATGGTTAGCCTGTCTCTCTCTAGCCCATGGCTCTAGCCTGGATCACTCCCTGTGTGCTTCTAGAAATGGTCCGTGTTGCAACTTGCTTCCGCGGCACGATACTTTGTTCCGGATCGCTTTTATTTTTATGAAATTGAATTTCTCGACCAAACAATCGACCAATCGATCTGGAGGGGGCAGTCCTAGAAAAGAGAGACACCTGACCCATAGATACTGAGACAGGCATCGGTTGTAGTGAAAATATGGAGACTTTGACATAAAAACAGTGTGTTTTGTCAAAATACAAGCAAACGTGTCGTTACTTATTGCACTAGTTGATTTTCCAATACAAACTGAATTTAACGAACAAAGACTAGCTGCCGCGATGAATGATGATCTTGCTCTAGTTTAGCCAGGGGTGAAGAAGAAAAGACTAAACGCTCTTCCAGTAACACTAGAAGAAGAGCTGCTTTGTACTTTAATGATGTGCTTTCATCTGGCCAGACCAGACAATAAACAGCAGAAAAACACGCCCCCTGCTGTTCAGCCAGTGAGCATGTTTGTGTGTGTGTGAGAATGTGTATACAGACATGACTCCTAACCCTACTCGCATGGTAATCACTTTATGAATGAACCCTACTCGCCTGGTAATCACTTTATGAATGAACCCTACTCGCCTGGTAATCACTTTATGAATGAACCCTACTCTCCTGGTAATTACTTTATGAATGAACCCTACTCGCATGGTAATTACTTTATGAATGAACCCTACTCTCCTGGTAATCACTTTATGAATGAACCCTACTCTCCTGGTAATTACTTTATGAATGAATCCTACTCGCCTGGTAATCACTTTATGAATGAACCCTACTCTCCTGGTAATCACTTTATGAATGAACCCTACTCTCCTGGTAATTACTTTATGAATGAACCCTACTCGCATGGTAATTACTTTATGAATGAACCCTACTCGCATGGTAATTACTTTATGAATGAACCCTACTCGCATGGTAATTACTTTATGAATGAACCCTACTCGCCTGGTAATCAATTTATGAATGAACCCTACTCGCCTGGTAATCACTTTATGAATGAGAGACTGAACTGAGTGCTCTATTGATTCACTGAAAACAGCGCTGGTGTTTGTTTTCCCTTTACATCACAAATCAATCTGATGAATGAACTTGAGCTGTACGATATTATGGACAAAATTATCATCCTGATTATTTTGATCAATAATGCGCAATACAGGAATACACATTACACGTGTGTGTGTGTGTGTGTGTGTGTGTGTATATATATACATATATATATATATATATATATATATTAGATCAACAAAAATATATAATACATTAAAAAATGAGTGCAGTAAGTGCACTGTCACAAACCTACTGCAAAATATTCAGCATATGTCAGTCAGGTAGCCCCACAGTTGCTAACTGTACAGTGTTTCCCCTATATGAGCACGCTGCGGAAGATTTTACTTGTTTTCTGACCGTGGAAAGCCGAAATCGTGATGAGATGAATATTGGAGTGTTGTGCTGACAGACACTGGGATGTTATCAGGATGGGAACATTATTATAATAATAACGATGATAATATGCTCCTCTATTGCTTCCATCGAGGGAGGTCTGAGTGAGTTTGCTGCTGCCAAGCCGAGATAGACGATTCCCAGGATAGCAGCTCCAGCCTTTAGCCTTTTCATTGGCACAGACGCAGTAGGAACACACACTATAGTAGACAGCCTCTGATCTGGAAGAGGTGCGGGACCTGCCAGAGGGCATGAACACTGGACTGCCAGGCTAACTACACTGGCTATCTGACTTCCTCGCTTTAATGAAGCCTGGCTTTACGAGCAATGCAGCGCTCCTATAAAGTACCTCATAAACAGCACAACAATGCAGCCTCCGCAGAGAGAGCAGTAGAGCTCACATTGTTTCAATGCAGAGAGCAGTAGAGCTCACATTGTTTCAATGCAGAGAGCAGTAGAGCTCACATTGTTTCAATGCAGAGAGCAGTAGAGCTCACATTGTTTCAATGCAGAGAGAGCAGTAGAGCTCACATTGTTTCAATGCAGAGAGAGCAGTAGAGCTCACATTGTTTCAATGCAGAGAGCAGTAGAGCTCACATTGTTTCAATGCAGAGAGAGCAGTAGAGCTCACATTGTTTCAATGCAGAGAGAGCAGTAGAGCTCACATTGTTTCAATGCAGAGAGCAGTAGAGCTCACATTGTTTCAATGCAGAGAGCAGTAGAGCTCACATTGTTTCAATGCAGAGAGAGCAGTAGAGCTCACATTGTTTCAATGCAGAGAGAGCAGTAGAGCTCACATTGTTTCAATGCAGAGAGAGCAGTAGAGCTCACATTGTTTCAATGCAGAGAGAGCAGTAGAGCTCACATTGTTTCAATGCAGAGAGAGCAGTAGAGCTCACATTGTTTCAATGCAGAGAGCAGTAGAGCTCACATTGTTTCAATGCAGAGAGCAGTAGAGCTCACATTGTTTCAATGCAGAGAGCAGTAGAGCTCACATTGTTTCAATGCAGAGAGCAGTAGAGCTCACATTGTTTCAATGCAGACAGCAGTAGAGCTCACATTGTTTCAATGCAGAGAGAGCAGTAGAGCTCACATTGTTTCAATGCAGAGAGCAGTAGAGCTCATATTGTTTCAATGCAGAGAGCAGTAGAGCTCATATTGTTTCAATGCAGAGAGCAGTAGAGCTCACATTGTTTCAATGCAGAGAGCAGTAGAGCTCACATTGTTTCAATGCAGAGAGCAGTAGAGCTCACATTGTTTCAATGCAGAGAGCAGTAGAGCTCACATTGTTTCAATGCAGAGAGAGCAGTAGAGCTCACATTGTTTCAATGCAGAGAGCAGTAGAGCTCACATTGTTTCAATGCAGAGAGCAGTAGAGCTCACATTGTTTCAATGCAGAGAGCAGTAGGGCTCACATTGTTTCAATGCAGAGAGCAGTAGAGCTCACATTGTTTCACATCAATGCAGAGAGCAGTAGAGCTCACAATGTTTCAATGCAGAGAGAGCAGTAGAGTAGGGATGGGCATCGAATTTCGAATTTTCGAATAATCGTTGTTATTATCAAGGTCGACTTTTATTATTGAAAGTCGAAATTCGGAGGGAAAAAAAAGTTTTTTTTGTTTTTTTTTTAAATGTTGCATTGTCTCCCCTGATTCTAAGTATAGTCGAATCGCTTGGTTTGAGCAAGTAAAACAATTTTTATAAGCATTTTAAGCAAGGTTTATGGAAAAATGAATAGTGGATGAAATCCCATGAAGAGGGAGAGGGGGTGACTTTGGCACCCCATTGGCACTCAGACCTGAGCCTACTAAATATTTAATGAACCACTCATGATTGTCAAAACTGTTTTTTATTTTCGAAAATGTCAATGTCATGTAACATGTTCTTTACTTCAGTGGTGCAATAGAGAGGTCCAGGGATGACGTATTTTTGTAGGCTGAATGCGGAAGTCCCGAACTTCCTGGTTCTACACTGTTTCTGTCTATGGGATTTTTGAATGGGTTTTTGGCGATATGCTTCAAATAATGTCTGTGGGCAACGCAAGTTTAATCAAACGCGAACCAAGGTTCAGCGGGATAATCTTCACACATGAGGACCACTTTCATGAGTTTTGTAGCGTAAATGCGAGCCCTAGAAGTAAAATGCTCGAGCTAAGCTAATCCTGAACTACACACTGTCGCATAGGCTTCACGTCACGTCAGCACTCAACCTGGACTGTTGTTGATGTGTGCACTGATTACCTCGGGCTGAACGGGGCTGAACCAGGTGAGGGAAAGAGAATTTCCGTGTTCGCCCTTTGAAGTGGTGACGTTATTGACGTATATATCCACATCGACTCAGCAGTGTAGTCTCATTTAGCCGTTTGCTAGCTAGCCGCCCGTTTAACGGCACGTAAAAGCTTCAAAACTCATAAAAGTGGTCTTCATGTGTGAAGATGATGTTACTAAACACTGGTTCGCGTTTGATTAAGCCAGCGTTGCCCAGAGAGATTATTAGAAGCATCGCGCCAAAAACCCATTCAAAACTCCCATAGGCGAAAACTGTTTAGAACCAGGGGCGTTAGCATCGATGATTTCCGGACTCGTTACTGGACCTCTCTATGCTTGTTTGAATTAAAAATCCACAGCAGAAGCTTTTTCTATTAATTAATAAAGCCTTAGATTTAGAATCAGGGGAGACAATGCAACATTTCACTCACACAAAAAAAAATATATATATATAAAAAAATAAAATAAAAATAAAAATAAAAAAAATAAATAATAAAAAAATAAATAAAAAAAAATAAAAAAAAATAAAAAAAAAATATATATATAAAAAAAATATATATATATATATATATATATATATATATATATATATAAAATATATATATATATATATATATATATATATATATATATATATTTTTTTTTATATATATATTTTTTTTTCGAATTTCGATTAAAAGTCGACTTTGGCCAGCGAATTTCGAATAGTGTTTTTGCTAGAAATGCCCATCCCTACAGTAGAGCTCACATTGTTTCACATCAATGCAGAGAGAGCAGTAGAGCTCACAATGTTTCAATGCAGAAAGCAGTAGAGCTCACATTGTTTCAATGCAGAGAGCAGTAGAGCTCACAATGTTTCAATGCAGAAAGCAGTAGAGCTCACAATGTTTCAATGCAGAAAGCAGTAGAGCTCACATTGTTTCAATGCAGAGAGCAGTAGAGCTCACAATGTTTCAATGCAGAGAGAGCAGTAGAGCTCACATTGTTTCAATGCAGAGAGAGCAGTAGAGCTCACATTGTTTCAATGCAGAGAGCAGTAGAGCTCACATTGTTTCAATGCAGAGAGCAGTAGAGCTCACATTGTTTCAATGCAGAGAGCAGTAGAGCTCACATTGTTTCACATCAATGCAGAGAGCAGTAGAGCTCACATTGTTTCAATGCAGAGAGCAGTAGAGCTCACATTGTTTCACATCAATGCAGAGAGAGCAGTAGAGCTCACAATGTTTCACATCAATGCAGAGAGCAGTAGAGCTCACATTGTTTCAATGCAGAGAGCAGTAGAGCTCACAATGTTTCAATGCAGAAAGCAGTAGAGCTCACATTGTTTCAATGCAGAGAGCAGTAGAGCTCACAATGTTTCAATGCAGAAAGCAGTAGAGCTCACAATATTTCAATGCAGAAAGCAGTAGAGCTCACATTGTTTCAATGCAGAGAGCAGTAGAGCTCACAATGTTTCAATGCAGAAAGCAGTAGAGCTCACATTGTTTCAATGCAGAGAGCAGTAGAGCTCACATTGTTTCAATGCAGAGAGAGCAGTAGAGCTCACATTGTTTCAATGCAGAGAGCAGTAGAGCTCATATCGTTTCAATGCAGAGAGCAGTAGAGCTCACATTGTTTCAATGCAGAGAGCAGTAGAGCTCACATTGTTTCAATGCAGAGAGAGCAGTAGAGCTCACAATGTTTCAATGCAGAAAGCAGTAGAGCTCACATTGTTTCAATGCAGAGAGAGCAGTAGAGCTCACATTGTTTAAATGCAGAGAGCAGTAGAGCTCACATTGTTTCAATGCAGAGAGAGCAGTAGAGCTCACATTGTTTCAATGCAGAGAGCAGTAGAGCTCATATTGTTTCAATGCAGAGAGCAGTAGAGCTCACATTGTTTCAATGCAGAGAGCAGTAGAGCTCACATTGTTTCAATGCAGAGAGCAGTAGAGCTCACATTGTTTCAATGCAGAGAGCAGTAGAGCTCACATTGTTTCAATGCAGAGAGAGCAGTAGAGCTCACATTGTTTCAATGCAGAGAGCAGTAGAGCTCACATTGTTTCAATGCAGAGAGCAGTAGAGCTCACATTGTTTCAATGCAGAGAGCAGTAGAGCTCATATTGTTTCAATGCAGAGAGAGCAGTAGAGCTCACATTGTTTCAATGCAGAGAGCAGTAGAGCTCACATTGTTTCAATGCAGAGAGCAGTAGAGCTCACATTGTTTCAATGCAGAGAGAGCAGTAGGGCTCACATTGTTTCAATGCAGAGAGAGCAGTAGAGCTCACATTGTTTCAATGCAGAGAGAGCAGTAGAGCTCACATTGTTTCAATGCAGAGAGCAGTAGAGCTCATATTGTTTCAATGCAGAGAGAGCAGTAGAGCTCACATTGTTTCAATGCAGAGAGCAGTAGAGCTTACATTGTTTCAATGCAGAGAGAGCAGTAAAGCTCACATTGTTTCAATGCAGAGAGCAGTAGAGCTCACATTGTTTCAATGCAGAGAGAGCAGTAGAGCTCACATTGTTTCAATGCAGAGAGCAGTAGAGCTCATATTGTTTCAATGCAGAGAGAGCAGTAGAGCTCACATTGTTTCAATGCAGAGAGCAGTAAAGCTCACATTGCGCTACTTACTTGCACATATTACTTATTAATTATTCTATCAGTCATGACATGACTGATAGACGTCCATTGTGTCTGACCACTCTGACGTATCACCTGTTTTTAGCAACAGGTTATTATTTTTTTACTTTGAGCACAAAATGAGGTTATTTGTCCAAACAAAAATACAAATACTGGTGAACAGTGTGGCTAATCAACAGGCCAGGGCAGGACTCAGCAACACATAGAATATCTTCAAAATGACAAAATACACTGGAGGGCTTTAAGTCTACGTACACTGACTGCCATAACAATACATGTGGTCCTCTTGGATGGGAAGATGCTAACTGGACACAAACACACGTGTGTAATGATCTCAACATAGTGCCGTGGACCTGGAACCTCATCTACTGTATCTCCATTGTCCTCAGATTCAATCCCAAGAGGTTTCCCTCCTGTGTCCCTCTCTACGTCCTCACTGTCTACATGAAGAAGAGTTTTCCCTCCTGTGTCCCTCTCTACGTCCTCACTGTCTACATGAAGAAGAGTTTTCCCTCCTGTGTCCCTCTCTACGTCCCCACTGTCTACATGAAGAAGAGTTTTCCCTCCTGTGTCCCTCTCTACGTCCCCACTGTCTACATGGGGGGGGGGATTTAAATAATAAAATATAATGGAAGTACATGCAGTTGTTTATTTTAATTATGGATCATAATACAATGCAATTGTATTGTAAAGTGAGAAAAAATAAATCATGTATTGGGGGAAAAAGTGATGCATCGATTTAAGATGCATCGATGTGTGTGTTTGCGATGTTGAAACTGGACTGGTAGATCTCGGGAGGCTGGCTACTTGAAAAGTAGATCTTGGGTCAAAAAAGTTTGGGCACCCCCGGTCTACACAAAGAAGAGTTTTCCGTCCTGTGTCTCTCTCTACGTCCCCACTGTCTACATGAAGAAGAAAACATACTAAAAGCAGAGTGTTTGGTCTACCTTTAAAGAAAAACATTCAAATTATGCATAGCCCTGAGATTCTCCACACAGACACGCTTTATCTGTGCAGACACCAGCCAGTCAAAGCACCAGTGGAGCAGAGGTGTGTGTGTGTGTGTGTGTGTGTGTGTGTGTGTGTGTGTGTGTGTGTGTGTGTGTGTGTTAGGGCTGCACAATTAATCGTATTTTCATCGTCATCGCAATATGAACATGCGCAAACACATCGCAAAGACTGCCTGAAACGCAATGACTAACAAAAGTGGTTTTATTTACATGCGTCATGCCTTCCCACTCAGCATCTGATCGTTTTGTCTTGTGTTGTAAATCCAGCGTACACCTTTCCCTTGCAACAGTGCGCTCCGCCCCTCTGCCAAAGCCCAAACACGCTGTGTGTAGTTTCAGCTAGAGTCAGTGTATATTTCATTTCTCTATTCAGTGGGCATAGGCTATGTTTGGAGTCTATGTTAGCATTATTAAAGCAGAAAGACATAGGAACTGTATAGCTAATAATATGCATACTTTAATATTTGTTTATTTATCGCAAGTCATATCGTCATCACTATATCGAACAATGTTATCGCACATCGCAGATTTTCCTCATATCGTGCAGGCCTAGTGTGTGTGTGTGTGTGTGTGTGTGTGTGTGTGTTAGGGGTGTCAAAAATAATCGATTATAAGATGCATCGCGATGCGGACGTGCACGATTCTGCATCGATTCACAAATGTCAAAAAACGATTATTATTATTTTTATTTTTTTTTTAAATAATCAAATAAAATATAATGGAAGTACATGCAGTTGTTTATTTTAATTATGGATCATAATACAATGCAATTCCAAATGCACTTTTATTTTAAAAGTAGCCACACAGTGAGAAAAAAGAAAGTGAGAAAAAATAAATCATGTATTGCGGAAAAAAGTGATGCATCGATTTAAGATGCATCGAGATGCATCGATAATTGTTATCGAATCGAATCGTAGCCCTCTGAATCGTAATCGAATCGAATCGTGAGGCCAGTGAAGATTCACAGCCCTAGTGTGTGTGTGTGTGTGTGTGTGTTGGGCTCTGGCATCATGGAGAGAGGGTGTGTGAGAGGAGGAAAGTCCGTCATTGCTACAATCGAGCGGTGAGTGAATGGAGTCCAGCACAGAGTAGAGCTGCTAGCATGTAGCACACAGGTAGCACAGGTAGAGTTAACACACCGTTTGTTATCTGTCGTCTGAGAGGTCAACTAGGTTCATTGTCAGTGCTGTCACCCTTGATCTCCTTACTACTGGTTGCTGGTAATGAGGAATCCAGGCTTATTCTGCATTGATTGTATTATAGAGAGCCAAAGTGAAACGTCACTTCCTGCTTTCTCTCTGTAGCAGCACTGTGAAAAATATGAATGGCGGTGGACGGAGAATAAGGTGACTTTTTTGATCCCGTTTGAATTGTGCCACGGGGTGCCAACGCTAATTTTGTCAATTTAAAACGTAACTTTGCATGTCAAGAACGTCACAGTTTGTCACCAAACTGTTGCACTAGAAGTTATAAATCAGAAAGACTACATACACTGTCGCCTAAGTGACGTCACTTTCTCTACCGGCAAAGCTGAAGACCGGTGACATGCCACAAGCTTCCACGAGCTATGTCGTTTTTATACGAAACTAACCCCTACGTTTCAGTTTGATGACAAACTGCGACTTTCTTGACATGCAAAGTTATGTTTTAAATGGACAAAATTAGCATCGGCGCCCCGTGGCCCAATTCAAACGGGATCAAAACAGTAACCTTATTCTCCGTCCACCGCCATTCATATTTTTCGCAGCGCTGCTACAGGGAGAAAGCAGGAAGTGACGTTTCACTTTGGCTCTCTATACTTGGAAGCCTCTCTGGACAGGAGAGGATGCAGAGGCTCATGTGTTGTTGAATCAGGGAGAGTTGAGGGTGGAGCAGGAGGGAAGATAGGTGGCCTTGAACAAAGACACAACACTAGATATGACCGGGCTTAGGCTAGTCTCACTGTTTGACTGTACCAGCCAATCACATGTTGTCTTTCTTTAGACCAAATACATGGCGTTAATAATAAGAAAACACACACACACACACACACACACACACACACATATACACACACACACACACACACACACACACACACAGTTGGTTCTAAATGTTGCTTGGTGTCTAAATGCAGTGGTGCATGGCGTCTGTCTGGACCACCAGACTAGGAGGGGCGGTCGGTCGTCCCTATTTTCATATCGTCCAATCGTGGTGATTAGAGATCGGCGATAGACGATCCAATCACCATCATCTATTAATTGTAGGGATGGGCATTTCTAGCAAAAACACTATTCGAAATTCGCTGGCCAAATTCGAATTTAATTCGAAATTCGAAAATAAAAATAAAAATGTAAAAAAAATTAAAAATGTATTTTTTTTTTTTTTTTTTTTTGTGAGTGAAATGTTGCATTGTCTCCCCTGATTCTAAGTCTACGGCTTTATTAATTAATATAAAAAGCTTCTGCTGTGGATTTTTAGCTCAAACAAGCATTGCACCACTGAAGTAAAGAACATGTTACATGACATTGACATTTTCGAAAATAAAAAACAGTTTTGACAATCATGAGTGGTTCATTAAATATTTAGTAGGCTCAGGTCTGAGTGCCAAAGGGGTGCCAAAGTCACCCCCTCTCCCTCTTCATGGGATTTCATCCGCCATTCATTTTTCCATAAACCTTGCTTAAAATGCTTATAAAAATTGTTTTACTTGCTCAAACCAAGCGATTTGACTATACTTAGAATCAGGGGAGACAATGCAACATTTCACTAAAAAAAATTTTTTTTTTTTTTTTTTTTTTTTCGAATTTCGAATTTCGAATTTCAATAATAAAAGTCGACCTTGATAATAACAACGATTATTCGAAAATTCGAAATTCGATGCCCATCCCTAATTAATTGGCCGTTGTTGTTGTTGTTGTTGTTATTTGTTGCTGTATTGTATTTTTTAATTTGTCAAATAAACTCAATCAAATACTGGTGGTGATGTTACGATTGCTCGCCTGCCCTATTGGCATGCGCAGCGCACAATTGCTCAACTACGCATCACTGATGACATCACAGTCGCTCGAGTGACCATCACTGATCACATCATGGAGTTGCTCGAGTGACGTCACTCAGCGCACAATTGACAACGGAAGACGCACAGGCTTAGCTAACTGGGTCTTCTCTACGTGCGTATGAGGGGGGGGGCATTGTGTTAGACACCAGTGCACGGCACGCTGAAACTGCACGGCACGCTGAAACTGCACGGCACGCTGAAACCGCTACGAGCGGGCAGAGATTTTCTTCTTCTCTTCCTCCATAAAAAGTAGCGGTGTTGCCGGTGGGGAGGTTATGTAATCAGTGTATGCCCCGCCCCCACCACCGTGTAACACAAACTACTGCGGCAACAAGCCTATTCACCTTATTCTTTGCCCTCACATGGACGCTTGGCATTACGTCATTTCGTAATAGTATTTCCATTTTAGACTTGCCAAAAACCCCGCAGGCCAAATGGCCGCGCACACTCCCCTCCTTAGCTGGCAGAATTCCTCCCCCATAAACTAACATATCTTGGCCAATAAGTATGTAACATACAAAATAAAACCCGTAATATCTTAATTTTATGTAGAATGCAGAGGACATGTAACTGTTTAGTTAAACTTGCATTCCGGGAATATTGTGCTCTAAAGATGACGCTAGTGGAGTCGAGACTGTTTCGTCCTGAAACCCACATAGGTTGCGCCAGGCGTAACCTATGTGGGATTCGAAATAACGCATCCGAGATAGAAACGTCATGAATATAGCCACGTTATAAACAACAAACGCTGGTGATCCGTATGGAAACAGTGTTACTCGAAATGGTTAAAAGTGATATCAATTTGGTCATTAAGTGGCGTTTTACTGCCATATAACATAACTAACTAGCGGCTAATATTAGCCACAGTAGGTAACTAGCGCTGAACCGGAAGAACAAATACGTTTGTGATGAACGCGGAAGAGAGAAAAAGTGGGCGTGGTGAATAAGGTGAATAGATAGAGTCGGTCTGTGTTGGAACGCCCACAAAATGTTACTACAGCTGGCGCGTGAGACTACATAGTGGGGTAAAACCGCCCATATACCTCAATGGGCTGGCTCACCAAAGGACGGTGCTGCGGCTCTACACTACAGGATTGGGGATTCTAGAGCGGGTACATATAGACGACGTCTGTTCAGATGTTACGTGCACTGCGGGGGTTGAATCCCTGATCCTGTCTGCCTGGGCGGGGCTAGCAGCTAAATGCTACCTCTGCTGCATTGGAAGAACGGGAGGACTTACCCCACGCCGATCCATTGAACACGCGTCTATGACGAGACACTGACTGTATCTATTGTGGACTATAGACACTTTTAGCTTGACAAACATCAACATTCTAAATTTCCACCTAGCTTACTAACTGTTGCAGTGTTTGCTAATACAGGAACTCAGATTCAAACTGTTCACTCGTAGCAACAGAATTCCGTGAAAACCGTCTATAGTGTTTCCCTGCTGACGGCAGAAACTGTAAATATGGCCGAGTTCTGCTCCTCCACCCAACAGCTCCTCCTCCCCCAAACTCCACCTGCTGCTTTATTCCCCAGTATGGCCACACACACACACACACACACACACACACACACACACACAACCCGCAAGGCAGGTGTGTGTGTGTGTGTGTGTGTGTGTGCGTGTGTGTGTGCGCGTGTGTGTCAGACAGAGATGTTTATGTGTCTGTGCGTTTGTATAAATATGCATGTGCGTGCATTGGTGTGTGTGTGTGTGTGTGCGTGCGTGCGTGTGTGTGTGTGTGTGTGTGTGTGTACATGCATGTAATCCAGGCCAGTCCCGCGACAGTCCCAAGTCACAAGACGGAAATATCAACATGCACAGTCAGCAGCAAGGTCGCCGGTCGGCACGGAAATAATTCAGCCAGACAGTCTGTCAGCCCAAACACACTGTCTGAAACACACCATCCAGAGGCACGTTCACAACCAGCATGTTTGAAGTCCAGCGTTTACTCCTTTGCTTCTAAAGTTCAGGGATGATGTCTTTTTGTGGGCCAACTCAGGCTCCCAGTTCCGGTTTAGACGTCCAGTTCCAAGTCTAAAACTCAGTGGGATTTTTGTTCTGGGAATTTCAGTTAAATACATGAAATAAGGTGTGTGGTTAACAAAGGTTTATGAAACAGCAAAGTTTGTGTTCAGCAATGAAGACCACTTTTATGACTTTTGAAGCGTTTTCTGAAAATCACAGTAAAAAGAAACGCATTTACGCTTCAAAAGTCACAACAGTGGTCCTCATTAGTGGAGATTGTCTTGCTGAACAAAAAGTTTGCCGTTTCAGAAACTTGTGTTAACCACAGACCTTATTTCAACCATTTAACCACAATCTCCATACAAAAATACCATTGACTTTTTTATACGCAGGAACTGGAAGTGCTAACATCTTCAGTCTTCTGAACTCATTCCTGTGGTCCTCTAGTCTATAGAGTCTATAGAGTCTATAGACTCTATAGAGTCTATAGCATTTGGACTTGGATGAGGCTAAATAACTGCATCAAGATGCCTGGAAATGCAGATCTTCCTCTTGAATGAGAAGTGCAGTGCATTGTGTTAGGAACAAGAACAAAATGCCAACGGCTACAGGAAACAATCCAAAAACATGCTTAATGGGTGTATTCACCTTATTCACCACACCCACTTTTTCTCTTTTCCGCGTTCGACGCAACGTATTTGTTCTTCCGGTTCAGCGCTGGTTGGCGGCCATTTTCAAAATAAAACGTCAGTATGAATGAAGTTTGGCAACATTCAGAATTAAGTTACACTGCGACCAACTTCAGTGACATGTTCATAGCGTTACTGCTGCGAGGAGCCGATGGCTGTACCCGGTCGGCATTTAACGTTAGTTACAAAAGCACGTCGACAGTGTTTTCTCACTGCCAGTAGCCTAACTACAGTAGGGTTTAACAGATAGCTAGTCCGACCGGTGTCAGCACAGCCAGCGCTCCCAGTCCTCGCTGCTCGTTAAAGATTTCCAATAGGAGTTATTCTGATAAACTGGTCACATATATGTTACGTTCTCACCCGACAAATATTAAAACTTTAAAACAGTTTGGGTTTTTTTTTGCTTGAAAACAGCTTTTTGGCAAGTCTAAATGACTGCGGTAGGCGTACTCTACTTCCGTGTTTAAAACCGGAAAGACGATTACGAAATGACGTCATGCAGAAGCGTCCTTGTATGGGCAAAGAATAAGGTGAATAGGTTAGGGCTGTCAATCTTCCTCAATAATCAAATTCGATCTTCAGTGCTTTATTATTTTAATATTCAATTTTTATTAGTTTTATTAATTTTTAATTTGACCTATTCACCTTATTCCTGGACCTACGTTTCCCATGATCCTCAGCGGTAGCCGGTTGTCGACTTCCTGTTTAAAAATGTTTCACTAGCAAGGAGGTGCGTGCCGCTGTTAAAGAGTGGGAACATTTGGCTTATTTGATCCGAAATGGGTAAAAATAGTAGCGTTGTGTGGTTGCATAGCGGCGATATTTTACAAAAACGAGGTGAATGTCAATTCACTCGTACTGTATGGGCTTATTTTAGCCGAAATGGCTAAAAATACTATATGGTTGCATAGCGGGCGCTTTTATTTTGAAGGCTAAACGTCCAAACCGAAAACTCTTATTATTTGGTCATTGAACGTAGCTTTAGCGGTCTCTCTCTTTCAAGATTCAATATATCGTCACTCTGGTGTACAATTATGCACGTGTGAAATTATTGTGCTGGGAGGCTCCATTACAAGACATAGGTAGGTACAAAGTCACAACAATTATGATGATTATTTTCAGTCTCTTTCGCTATGAACGGTCCTGGGCGGAAACAGGCAACCGGCAGCTGCTTTTTTTATTTCCTCTTTGGTACTTTATAGGTAAATGGATGCTGGGTCACAGACAGTGGTTTATGGGTATAGGTTGAGGCCACGTCTCGTCATAGACGCTGGTTTAGCTGGCTCAGCCTGGCTGGGTGCGTGGTCAGGGTGGGGTAAATTCCCCCATTCTATCCATTCAGCAAAGTTAGAATTTAGCTGATAGTCCAGCCCAGGCAGACACGATCGGGGATTTAACCACCGCAGTAAACACACATGTGAGCAGACGTCTTGTGTTCTGCTCTAGAATCCCCAAACACCCCCCCCCACAGTGTAGAGCCGCAGCACCGTCTTTTGGTGAGTCAGCCCATGAGATATATGGGCGGTTTTACCCCACTCGGGCGCCAGCCGTTTAACATTTTGTGGGCGTTCCCAGACATGCGGACTGTCTCTATATAGGTAAATGGATGCTGACGTTCCGATAGCCAACAGTTAGGGTTATGCTCCAAAAGGCTAGCATAATATGAACAGAGGGCAAATCACAATGTGGATTGATGCTCATGTTCATCCATGTATTCATATACTCTTAACTGGTATGAGCAGCAGACAGAGTAAATGACAGCAAAGAGTGCAGACAGGTCCATCATCGTATGGGAACCGGACTTGGATTTGTTTTGACCACCCCCCCCGTCCGCCCCCTCCGAAAGCTCCCAACTTGTGGGATGAGCGCTTAACTCAAACTCTGTCCAGCATGCAAGCTACATGAGCCCTTGTGACTTTTGCTTTCGAAGTCCTGATTCTCATGGAATTCACCTAAATGAACCGAATAGAAAAACACATCAGAGTGACCTCCTCCATCTTGTCACCACATAGCACATGAGAGTGGCCTCCTCCATCTTGTCACCACATAGCACATGAGAGTGGCCTCCTCCATCTTGTCACCACATAGCAGCGCTGCAGCCAAAACAAGACGTTCGTGCGGAAGCAAATAACTGCCAAATGTGTCCTTTGGGTCCGAGCTAATGGCAGCAACTGTGTGAGCGGTAACAGCTGTACGCAGAAGCTTTCATTCCACATCCAAAACGCACATCTGTGCAGAACAGACCCAACGTCTAAACTCTCCGCATGATCTCATTCCAACTCAAATCCCTGATCCCCATCACCGTGTGCTATTCATGACGGCTTACCTTTCTGGCAGTGGTTGGAGTTCCAGCATCGGTAGCTGTAGTTGTCGTTGAACATGGTCCTCCTGCACTGAGGGCTGTTCTCCATGATGCCCGGGCACACGTCGCCGCACTCCTTGGACTGCTTGTTCCCGGCGATGAAGTTGTTGAACTCCGCGTGCATGATGAGCGACCAGTCCACCGAGTCCAGGTAGCAGAGCTCGGGGTTCTTCTCGATGCGGATGGCGCCCCGCGTGATGTTCCTCAGGTTGTACAGGCCGATGTCCTTCAGGCTGGTCATCTCGAAGATCACCAGGGCGTAGTTGTAGAAGAGGTTGCGTCCGCGGATGACGGCCAGGTTGGGGAAGAGCGCGCTGAGGCTGTCCAGCCCCGACACGCGGAAGAGCAGCAGGTAGTCGGTGATCACCGTCAGCTTGGGGAAGCTGAGCGAGCGGAACACGTCCTGGTTGACGTTGTTGTTCTTGTCGCCGATGAGGAGGATCTGCAGGTAGCCCTCCACCACCGTGCAGTTCTCCAGGCGCCGGAACTCGCTGATGTCGTTGCCGATGTCGATGCTGGGCCCGCAGACTGGACACAAGGGGGCAGCAGAGGGAGAGGGTTAGATAACAGTTTTTAAATGGAATCATCGTGACAAAATGAGGTCTGAATCTTGGCTAAATGATACAGCCCTGCCCTGTGCTTATAACCCATTGATACCTGATGCAGCATTTGTGTGTGTATCCCTTTAAGACCGCGAACTGCGTTAACGCGGTTCGCGGTCTTAAAGGCATACGCACACAAATGCTGCATCAGGTATCAATGGTATCAACACAACCTCCTGAAAGCACTGTGACATCATCAGGTCACAATTGTCGTTCTTACGAATAATTCAGTCATTTGAAGCCATTTCAAAAAGCTGTTTACACACTCTTTGTCTCCAATACAATCTGGCTATGCAATGAAAACCAGCTAAATATGAGTTATTACAAAGCACTGTACTCCATTCCTGAAACACTTACATTTACAATGCCATGTGTATTCAACACATTTTTTCAAATATTGATAGTACACTTGAGCTCGCTGTTGACAGACTACGTTTGCCTGGCAGCTCTCTCATTTCCAATGCCAAGGTCAATATGCTGTGACAAAGTCAATACGTCAGTTAGGTTCACCTCGAGCATAGTATTTAATAACACTTTGATTGCTCAGCCTTACAGGCTATTGTTGCTCTTATGTCCACCTAATATCACCACAGTTCATTGTCTGCTTTTATCAAGCTTTATAAAGAGCACTTTCAAGCCGACTTCAAAAGGCCTATAATAAATGAGTTGGCTTTACGATAACAGACATCATCCATAAAACAGCTGGACCCTGTCAGCTTCTCAAAGTGATGAAAACAACCTTTTTAAACAGGGATTAGGCAAAGTGGATGATGTGATTTCTTCGGTAAGTTCTGTGACAATATAATATTTCATAAAAGACCTAAGCTGTACAATGTAGACCCCCCCTCCCCCCCCCCTCCCTGTTGAAAGACTGTTACCCTGATACTGGCCTTGGCTATTGGATTGACATTGTATCTTCAATAGAAGTGTGATTTCTGTCCCTCTCCACCCTCTTTCCAATTGTGGTTGACGGACATGACCTCTGTTCTACGCGTGGAGAGACTTAGGTTCCTGAGAACCAATGCACTCAGAAAGTTTGCGACTATCTGGGACCCATTTTTAGTCTACCTCAACGAGGCTAGGGGTGACGGGTGACTCGCCCGGCTGGCTTCCCATAGACCCCTTGAGTGAAATCCCAGGTATATCGTTTACAAGAACATAAGAACCTTAGGTGGCTGGCGGCACCACTTTGTAATGTTGATTATATTTTTTGTTTTGTTTTTCATTTCTTTCCTCTGTGTCTGAGCCTGTTTGTCTGTTTTGTCTTGTTTGTGTTCTATAAAAATTTAAAATGTGAAAAAAAAAAAAAATGAAGGCTTGATTGAAGGACGGATGGTAGGCCAATATGACCGCTAAAAACAAGATTTTCATGTATATTGAGGCTCGGGAGTTTTGTTCATATTTGTTGTGTTTTTAATCACTGGACTAAAAATGGCATTTTGGGTTCTGACTGATTAAGAAAAGTCTCATTAAAAAACCTACATTTTCATTTCAGGGAATATAACCAAAAGTTTGTTAAATAAATGTGACATTTGATCATTAAAAATAGTGGATAATATAGAGCCTATTTTTGCACTCCAGTGGAGCGTGGTCTGATTCTATTTGGAAAAGGAAATTGCACATAGAGAGAATAATATCCACAACAAAGATGTGGAATGGGTGTGGTCTGTGAAGAAGTGGAACCCGCAACTGAAAAACTTCCCAATGACTTTTTGTATGAATGAGTGACGTTTTGTATGAATTTGTTAAAGGAACACTCTGCCCATTTTCAACCAGCTTTGTATCATTGTAACATCAGTAGTATATCAGAAAACTGTAAACGGTTTTGAAGTCTGTCATTTAATTTGACAGTTATTGAGTGTTAAAGTGTGGACCAGTGACGTCACTGGTCCACACTAACTCAAATTAATAACTCATTAACTCAAATCAACTCTCAATAACTGTCAAACTAGATGAATGATGAATAGTTTGACAGTTATTGAGAGTTGATTTGAGTTAGTGTGGACCAGTGATGTCACTGGTCCACACTTTAACACTCAATAACTGTCAAATTAAATGACAGACTTCAAAACCGTTTACAGTTTTCTGATATACTACTGATGTTCTAATGATACAAAGCTGGTTGAAAAAGGGCAGAGTGTTCCTTTAAGAGTGCGGTGGGGTGATAGGTCTCGACTCCCAACTATGCGCTGTGCTCCAAACAACACATGGCCTGAAGCCCCAGCAGCGCCCACACAAACATGGAGGGCATTATGACACACATCACCGTGGGCAGGAGGCCGGAGGGCAGTGAGTCATGGCTAGCAGGTTGTTGTCACACTACTCAGCTCAACGGCACCAATGTGAAGCCGGCTGCTTGTGGGAAGAGCGTGCACACTCAGCAAACCTTTCAAAAAAACATGCATGTATAAAGAGTTTCCTTAATGACTAGGGATGCACCGATATGAACGTTTTGGCCGATACCGATAACCGATATTAACATTGCTGTTATGGCCGATATTTACCGATGTCGATATGATCTGTATAAAAACATTTCTATGACAATCAAATTGTGTACATACTGAAAGACACATGTAAACACTGTGAATTTGAAAAGGTAATGCATTTCTTTATTTCCAAAACATTTGAAAAGCCCAGAAATCATAGATTTACCACAATGTTTCCTTTCAATGTGAAAATTCCGGCTGATACCGATAATCGATTTTAACATTGTAACATCGGACCGATGCCGATATGTTAAAAAATGACTAACATCGGCCGATAGCGATATGATTGCCCGATTATCGTGCATCCCTATTAATGACTCAAATGATGAACTTAACTCATGGCGAGTGATGGAACAACTTTACTAGCTAGCAAAACCTGGAGCTGGCACAACGCACGAGTTAGATTCACACTATTCACCTTATTCTTTGCCCACACATGGACGCTTCCGCATTACGTCATTTTGTAATAGTATTTCCGTTTTGACTTGCCAAAAACTCCGCAGGCAAGATGGCTGCGCACACTCCGCTCCCAAAAAGTGACAAAATTACTCCCCCATAAACTAACATATCTTGGCCAATACGTATGTAACATACAAAATAAAACAACCCGTAATATCTTAATTTTATGTAGAATGCAGAGGACATGTAACTGTTTAGTTAAACTTGCATTCCAGGAATATTGTGCTCTTAAGGTGACGTTAGTGGAGTGGACGTTAGGTTGCGCACCTATGTTAGGTTGCGTAACCTATGTGCGATTCGAAATAACGCATCCGAGATAGAAACGTTATGAATATGGCCACGTTATAAACAACAAACTAACGCTGGTGATCCGTATGGAATCAGTGTTACTCGAAATGGTTAACGGTTATATCAATTTGGTCATTCAGTGGCATTTTACTGCCATATAACATAACTAACTAGTGGCTAATATTATTAGCCACTAGTGGCCTTCGCAACTAGCACTGAACCGGAAGAACAAATACGTTTGCGTTGAACGCGGAAGAGAGAAAAAGTGGGCGTGGTGAATAAGGTGAATAGGCTCACACCCTTTTACAGTCTATGAGGGGTCACACCTTTTCCCAGGTGCATGTTAGTCTTCAGTGTCGAATGAAATCAACTCATCATCATGAAAACAATTGGAAGCCATTTTCTTCTCCATCTCCCGACCATTTTATGGCAAATAAATAGGCCTGTTATTGGTGCATCGTGTTAAAGAGTAGACACACAAAAACAAACACCACGCTCCTAACTGATGTGAGACATTCTATTTAGAATAGCGGCATGTGAGGACAGATTCTAGACCATTCAGACTCAATCACAAACACAGTTAATCCCAACCACACTGGAAAGTCTCCTAAAAAGGCTCAATCCAAACTATGAGATCAGTTACAGACAATCGTGCTGATACAGTAACTCTGTACACAAACAGAGGCAGGACACCTGGGTCTGAAAACTCACACAATGTGATAGTTTAACCAAGCACACGACACTATCATCTAGTATCTTCTAACTTGGAATATATATATATATATATATATTCCAAAGTTCAGATGAGTATATAAGTTCAGATGAGTTCTAAAATAAATAAATAAATAAACCTCATTTACTTATTACACCCGACTGGTTGTTTTTCAGATGTAATCTAGCTAAAGTGAGCTAAACAAATCAGATCCACTATAAATGTTTTTCAGGAGATGCTGTGATGGAGCCACAAGAAAGGTGCAATATTAATGTTTTTCAGGAGATGGTCGCTGTGATGTAGCTAATCAAGAAACATGCATTATTATAAATGGTTTTTCAGGAGATGTGTGCTGCAGCTAGCTAGGTTCTAAACAAGAAAGAATGTTTACAGTTGTTTTCCTTTCCTGGTGCACTATAACTGTTTACAATGCTGTGGTGTAGCTACTGTAAGAGAGGTCAGAATTGACCAAATTCTATTTCAAATGGCTGACATGTGTTGTAGAATACTTGGATTTGTTTCAAATGTGTTTACTTTTGGGGCTTTAACACAGCTTTTGTTGCACAGAAATTAAGCACTTTTTAAATGAAAATTAAGCTACTTTTGCTACAATGTAGTGAAATACAAGTTTTGAAAGTTGTGGTGGCGCCTTGTGTCAAGTGTACATATAATGGGATTAATAGCTGGGGGGAACGGTCCGGCCCCCCGGCCCCTTAGCTTTCTGACAATGTGGCCCCCTGAACAATTTAGTTGAATAGCCCTGAGGGCTAAGAAGAGCGGGAGGCATTTTGAATGAGACTGCAGTGAGTTGAAGTCTTCATCAGAGAGGACGTCAGGGATCAGTGTGCTGGTGGGTTATGGCTGTTATGTCTTTCTATGTAATCCACTTGTCAGAGCAACACTGTCATCAGCAGCCCAGCAGCGTGTGCTGCCTGCTGCCTACCTGCTAATAGCACCCAAAGCAGCCGGGCCTGTACAAACTAGGGATGTTCATTTTGAAAAATTTCCATAATCGAAAATCGGGGGAAATTAACGATCAATTATCGATTATCGAATTTTTTTTTTATTTTTTTTTTACAAAATGAATGCCTATGGCAGAAAATACGAAAGACAACGTGTTCTCCTCAATTAACTCTTTATTTCAATGTGTCTCCTCTCCAACACTCTGCTGTCCCCGGCGCATGCCGGTGTGAATTCCCCATGTTTAAAACAGTTTTGTTGGCACAAAGGGCCGTGCCCAGCCAGAAAACTAGAGACTATATGAAGCTCCACCTCACGTTAGTCGGCTGTGCAATGGAGTGGGGCGAGGAGGAACGAATTCCACCCAAACCTAGTCCGCAAAAAAAAAAATAATAATAATAATAATAATAATAATAACAATAATCGATAAGAATTCCACATGATCGATTCCATTCCTTAACGATCAATTATCGATTTTCGATAACTGATGAACATCCCTAGTACAAACACTGACGTAACACAGCAGTAGCAGCAGCAGCAGGTTACGTCCGTCCCCACGAGACAAACAACTTTGCCCTCTGTGGCCTCTCTGCTAACGCCGGCATGGACGTCGTTCATGGGAACTGGCTCCTCACCTCGCTCTCCAAAATACTAAACAAGGTCTGGGCATCCGAGCTGACGTCGTGCTGCACCGACCGGCTGAGTGGAAATACCGCTAGCAGGTGTAGCGGCTTAACCCCCCGCCCCCCGTCTCTCGTCTCGTCTGCTGACACATTTCACACTGCTGAGTACACAAGCCTATCTGCACAGCTTTTATGGGCCTCTGGATCACATGTTGACTTTTGATAAGCCAGCTGGCTGCAGTGCCCAGACTGTCCACACAGACAGGAAGAGGAAATGTACAGGAAGCCACATTAGACATTTCCTAAAAGGAACAGGAAGCAATAAGCCCTGTGAGCCGGTTGCTTGACTTGCTGCCACTATAGAGAGGCAAAGTGACCGCCTACTTCCTGCTTCAGCACTAGGGATGTTCATTTTGAAAAATGTCCAAAATCGAAAATCGGGGAAAATTACAATCAACAATCAATTATCGATTATATTAATAATATTTTTTTAATCGTTTTTTTTTTTTTTTTTTACAAAATGAATGCCTATGGCAGAAAATACGAAAGACAACGTGTTCTCCTCAATGAACTCTTTATTTCAATGTGTCTCCTCTCCAACACTCTGCTGTCCCCGGCGCATGCCGGTGTGAATTCCCCATGTTTAAAACAGTTTTGTTGGCACAAAGGCCCGTGCCCAGCCAGAAAACTAGAGACTATATGAAGCTCCACCTCACGTTAGTCGGCTGTGCAATTGAGTGGGGCGAGGAGGAACGAATTCCACCCAAACCTAGTCCGCAAAAAAAAAAATAATAATAATAATAATGATAACAATAATCGATAAGAATTCCACATGATCGATTCCATTCCTTAACGATCAATTATCGATTTTCGATAACTGATGAACATCCCTATTCAGCACTGTACCAGAGATTTTTATCCGCCCTTTATTTTCCCATAGACATTTCCGTAAAATGCTTATAGAAAATAGTTTGACTTCGTCAAACCAAACGGTTCAGCTATATTTATTTTGGGAGAGACCATAGAACATTTCACTCGGACCAAAACTTAAAAAAAAAAATACATCCGAAACCATTTTCTTTAAATCCGCAATTGTGTTACGTTTTGGTCCGAGCGAAATGTTATGTGGTCGCTCCTGTTTCTATCTGAACCGTTTGGTTTGAACTGGCAAAACTATTTTATAAGCATTTTACGAAATGTCTATGGGAAAATAAATGGCGGATGAAAATCTCCAGTACAGTGCTGAAGCAGGAAGTAGACAGGTCACTTTGCCTCTCTATAACCTCCCTCCCCATTTTACTCCTCATTTCCATCCTGTTAAGTGACAGAGTGCCCAGAGGGGACTTACAAACACTCTTTCACATGGGTGAGGAGGTGAGGAGGTGAACGAGCTGCTGGGATCCTTCAACAGATCACACTCTCGTTAGGATCATGTGACGTGATCACGTGACGTGATCACGTGACGTGATCACGTGACGTGATCATGTGACATGATCACGTGACGTGATCACGTGACATGCCGTGGCTTCTCACGTGAACGACCCAAACCTGCCGGGTTGGCCCTTTGCCCCGCGACTGACACAGCAACAGCACCAGAAGATCCAGAGTTGAGCCACTGTGTGTCACACAAGGAACCTTCAGATAGCTCCACGCTGGAGTGAGAAGACATGTTAGGATCTGGATGGGAGAACCTCGGCTGCTGCCAGGTTTGTCCTGTGACCGCTGGGGTTAACACAGTAAACCCCATAACACACAGTTCACAAACTCCTCACTCTTTCCAATCAACAGAAGCAAGTCTGTTTTGCTTGTTCTATTTTAAAAGCCAGAGCCCCTCCCCCTCATGATGAATGGGATGATGTTTGCAGTATACCTGGAAACATGGAAATTTTCTGGTGGCAACACATAAAAGGATAACTTATTTGTGTGTGTGCGTGTGTGTGTGTGTGTGTGTGTGTGTGTGTGTGTGTGTGTGTGTGTGTGTGTGTGTGTGTGTGTGTGCGTGCGTGTGTGCGTGTGAGTGCACGCGCAAAAAATTATATATGTTATTAAGTTAGTAAATTTAAAGTTCCTAAATATGGCTGTGTCGCAAACGATTATTTTCTTCTAACTATTTTTCTTCGACTATTTTTATTTATTTATTTAAATTAGTCGATTAATCGAACAAGTTTTTGAGTGTGAGAGTATAATTTACTTCAAATGGGAAAGTTTCAGTTAGTAGTTAGAGTATCATTTATTTCAATGGGAAAGTTTCACTAGTTAGCAGTGATAGTATAATTTACTTCAATGGGAAAGTTTCACTAGTTAGCAGTGAGAGTATCATTTACTTCAATGGGAAAGTTTCACTAGTTAGCAGCGAGAGTATCATTTACTTCAATGGGAAAGTTTCACTAGTTAGCAGTGAGAGTATCATTTACTTCAATGGGAAAGTTTCACTAGTTAGCAGTGAGAGTATCATTTATTTCAATGGGAAAGTTTCACTAGTTAGCAGTGAGAGTATCATTTATTTCAATGGGAAAGTTTCACTAGTTAGCAGTGAGAGTATCATTTACTTCAATGGGAAAGTTTCACTAGTTAGCAGTGAGAGTATCATTTATTTCAATGGGAAAGTTTCACTAGTTAGCAGTGAGAGTATAATTTACTTCAATGGGAAAGTTTCACTAGTTAGCAGTGAGAGTATCATTTATTTCAATGGGAAGGTTTCACTAGTTAGCAGTGAGAGTATCATTTATTTCAATGGGAAAGTTTCACTAGTTAGCAGTGAGAGTATCATTTATTTCAATGGGAAAGTTTCACTAGTTAGCAGTGAGAGTATCATTTATTTCAATGGGAAAGTTTCACTAGTTAGCAGTGATAGTATAATTTATTTCAATGGGAAAGTTCACTAGTTAGCAGTGAGAGTATCATTTACTTCAATGGGAAAGTTTCACTAGTTAGCAGTGATAGTATCATTTACTTCAATGGGAAAGTTCACTAGTTAGCAGTGATAGTATCATTTATTTCAATGGGAAAGTTCACTAGTTAGCAGTGATAGTATAATTTATTTCAATGGGAAAGTTCACTAGTTAGCAGTGAGAGTATCATTTATTTCAATGGGAAAGTTTCACTAGTTAGCAGTGATAGTATAATTTACTTCAATGGGAAAGTTTCACTAGTTAGCAGTGAGAGTATCATTTATTTCAATGGGAAAGTTTCACTAGTTAGCAGTGAGAGTATCATTTATTTCAATGGGAAAGTTTTAGTAGTTAGCAGTGAGAGTATCATTTATTTCAATGGGAAAGTTTCACTAGTATTGATATTTACAGGACAGCCCATATTTCAGATTTGTCCAATCTGGAGCTGTGATACATCAATACATTTCTCCCTCCCTCCTTTTTCTGAAACAATACAGCATTATTGTCACAATGCCTTTTGCCTCAGAAACATCACAATGAAATGGGAGTTCATAACTCGGAACACAGAGATGTATCTCGTGATCCAGTTTTTGTTTTAACTGGATGAAGGACTCTTCAGCTTGTTTAGTCCAAGTAAACATTCCCCGGAGGTTTTTTGAGCCCTCCCGCGTCGTTTACCATGCAACGGAGTGGTTCTACCGTTGAGGCATATTCTGGGACAAAGTTTCTGCTGTAGCCTGTCAGGCCTAGAAAGCTCAGCATCTCTTGTACTGTTGTTGGTTGGGGGCATGCACGTATGGTATTTAATTTGCGGATATTATTCTGCTTAATACGATGACGGTGCACCTACATATCTGGGTTTTGTTATTACCTCCCTCCTTTGTTCCCGGGGGGGGGGGGGGGGGGGGGGCATTTGGCCCCTCCCTCGGTTAGGAGAGTGTCCAACAACAATCCCTCTAGTGCTACCAGTGGGGCGGCTTTAGCTCGGGAGGTAGAGCAGGTCGGCCAATGACTCAAGGGTTGGCGGTTCGAATCCCGCTCCCTCCCAGCTGTTGTCGTTGTGTCCTTGGGCAAGACACTTAACCCTCATTGCCTCGTATGAATGGGTCTGAATGTCTATGAATGTTGGTGGTGGTCGGAGGGGCCGTAGGCGCGAAATGGCTGCCACGCTTCCGTCAGTCTTCCCCAGGGCAGCTGTGGCTACATCACCCGTAGCTTACCACCACTGGTACGAATGGTGTGAATGAATAATGATTTCTGTGAAGCGCTTTGGGTGTCTAGAAAAGCGCTATATAAATCCAATCATTATTATTATTATTATTATTATTACCATCTCTATCTCATTCAGACTGTACGCTATTCTCCTCCTTTCTGACTCCTGATGTTGTCTTGCCTCTGCTCTTTTCTGTTTTTTCCCCATGATCTTCAAGAAACTCTCTCCTGGGGAAGGTTCTGCCAATTTTGGTCTGTCCCCTAGTGTCATTCTCCTGATGATTTTTATTTATTTATTTGTTTGCAAATGTATATTGTCTTTAATGCTGATGTATTTTATTCTGAATAGCACTTTGAAATGTATTTTAGAACTGTATTTTATAGGAACCTGCTGTAAACCAGTTTTAAACGGAGTCAGGCCAGGTTTGACTGTAACTATAATTGTTGCTTTTAAACCTTTTCCTACAAATAAACTGAAACTGAAACTGAAACATCCTGTGTCTGCCAGGCGGTTGTCAAAGTTAAGTTAAGTTATCCTTTATTTATCCCCTTGGGGAAATTCATCCTCTGCATTTGACCCATCCTCTACTAGGAACCTTCCTAGAACTAGGAGCAGTGGGCAGCCACTGTGCAGCGCCCGGGGACCAACTCCAGTTGTTTTGCCAGTACCTTGGCCAGGGGCACTGACAGGAGTATTAACCCTAACATACATGTCTTTCTTGATGGTGGGAGGAAACCGGAGCACCCGGAGAAAACCCACACGGACACGGGGAGAACATGCAAACTCCACACAGAAAGGACCTGGGACGGACCGGGGTTCGAACCCGGGACCTTCTTGCTGTGAGGCAACAGTGTTAACCACTGAGCCACCGTGCCGTCCATTGCAAATCCATTGCTCGCCTGCTGGCTACAGTATTTTTCTGCCTTGCTCAAGGTCAACAGCTCCTTACTGTTGATAGGTGGTTCATGTGTTTGCGGGCCCAAATTGTCCTTATGCCATTGAGCAATAATGGCATTGTTCACTTATTTTACTTTCTGGCATTTACCGGTCTTTGTGACTTCATCACTCAAAACCTCTGCTCTTTTGAGCATGTCTCCAAACGTTATGCTTCTCATTTCTGCTGTGTCTTATTTTGCCCTCTAAATTCTTTTTCTTTACCCAACCCACTTGCTCTTTCGAGACTTGCAATGGTTTTTTTCAGATAGGTTTCCTGCTAAGATGTCTACTGGCTGCCAAGCCGAATGACAAACGCATAAGTTCCTTTGACTTTCCACTCAGAATTAATATTCAAAAGTAGCAAAGGTTCTGGCAGTTTTATAGACATCCGCTAATTGTCAGTGAGAAAACCACCCTTCCCCAAAGCAGTTACACTCTACAGTGGCTGCACTTATCTCAAGTGTGCTTGAGTTTTGTGCTAAGAGTTGACAACTCTGTGTGCAGTTGTTTCCTCAAACACCTCTGTAGTTATACATTTCTAATATTTTTATTTATCTAGACCTGAAGGAGTGGCTCAGTATTTGTGCTCCACCACGACCGGTCGCTGATCTTAAGCACAATACTGCTAAACTTGAAGGAGTTCTTCACAACACAAAGCATATTTCAAACTGCATTTTCATAATTGCTTAGAAAAAACATTACATACAAATATTATAGCTTAACCAAATTGCAGTATATTACAGTCATACACATACACATTCTTCAATGACCTGCTATCTGAGTTAGTTAGTTATAAACTGAGTTAGTAATTTATCTTTTAATGGAGTTGTATTAGTTTTAAATTATGCTCCCACTTGCACTTCTTTGTTACACGTATTTACGTTGTCTGTCTTGTCTCCATGGGGACCACAATGGAAATAAGCCTTCGGGCTTTATTGTGTTTTTATCCTCGGTGATATGTTGTCTTATGTCCTGTTTTTATCACCAAATAAAGTCAATCAATCAATCAATCAATCTGCCAGGTCAACCTTCAGGCATCTTTCACAAAACAACTCCAAACAATAGAGCCTTGTACATTTTCGTGAGAACGTTCTCCCGTTTACTTCGTTCTGGAGATAACACCGCCAGCTGCGTCTGAGGACATCATCTTAGCACATTGGGGCGAGAATAGATACAATATGAGGAGGCCTTCCCTTCCCGTGCACAAATATTATTCCCACACTGACTGCTCATAGCAAATCCATTGCTCCTGGGCAAACATCTATAATCATTCTATTGATTAGAAATATGGGCTGTCCTGTAAATATCAATACTAGTTAGCAGTGATAGTTAGAGCTGGGTATTGGTTCAAATTTCAAGAATCGATTCGATTCCGATTCACAAGGTTGCGAATCGATTAATTTCGATTCGATTCGATTCGATTCGATTCGATTCCGATTCGATCAATTTTCAATATTGATTTGGTTAGTGATACCAAAACGTGGTTTTTGAGCTGTACCCTGAATTACATGACTGTCCAGTTATGTAACACAGGGGTTTCCAACCAGCCAAGTAGATACGTACATGGGGAAAAAAAGTTGCAGACCTGTTGTCAATTTTAATGGTTTTAGTTACACATATATTTACTCACCACGTGGTGACAAAGGGTAAATAACAGCCTTTTCATCTGTCAATAAAGACACTTTCACAATTATGTACAGTGATTTGATTTCAGCCTATATAATTTCTAAAAGTAGATATTAATAATGATCAAACATTTCCATTCATGTAGCCTACAGTATTTATGTTTTTGTTTCAACTACAAACATAATTAAACGTCAACTTGAAACTATGTTTCAACTACCAGTAACACAGCACAATATTTTAGCCTGTTTAGTAAAAAAAAAAAAAAAAAAAAAAAAAAATTTTTAAATTAAAACAAAAATCGATCTCTGGACATATGAATCGATAATCGAGGATTAAAATGAAAATCGATTAAAAATCGGAGAATCGATTTTTTGAACCCAGCCCTAGTGATAGTATCATTTATTTCAATGGGAAGGTTTCACTAGTTAGCAGTGATAGTATAATTTACTTCAATGGGAAAGTTTCACTAGTTAGCAGTGATAGTATAATTTATTTCAATGGGAAAGTTTCACTAGTTAGCAGTGAGAGTATAATTTACTTCAATGGGAAAGTTTCACTAGTTAGCAGTGATAGTATCATTTATTTCAATGGGAAAGTTTCACTAGTTAGCAGTGATAGTATAATTTACTTCAATGGGAAAGTTTCACTAGTTAGCAGTGATAGTATCATTTATTTCAATGGGAAAGTTTCACTAGTTAGCAGTGAGAGTATCATTTACTTCAATGGGAAAGTTTCACTAGTTAGCAGTGATAGTATCATTTATTTCAATGGGAAAGTTTTAGTAGTTAGCAGTGAGAGTATCATTTACTTCAATGGGAAAGTTTCACTAGCTAGCAGTGAGAGTATAATTTACTTCAATGGGAAAGTTTCACTAGTTAGCAGTGAGAGTATAATTTACTTCAATGGGAAAGTTTCACTAGTTAGCAGTGATAGTATAATTTACTTCAATGGGAAAGTTTCACTAGTTAGCAGTGAGAGTATCATTTATTTCAATGGGAAAGTTTCACTAGTTAGCAGTGAGAGTATCATTTACTTCAGTGGGAAAGTTTTAGTAGTTAGTAGTTAGAGTATCATTTATTTCAATGGGAAAGTTTCAGTAGTTAGCAGTGAGAGTATCATTTAATTCAGTGGGAAAGTTTTAGTAGTTAGTAGTTAGAGGATAATTTACTTCAATGGGAAAGTTTCAGTTAGTAGTTAAGAGTATCATTTACTTCAATGGAAAACATCTATGACCTCAGCTCTCCTGTGGTCCATTGACGGCTAATGGGATGATCTTGCTGCAGTAGCCTGGCATCACACATTTCTCTCAAATTTGTTGAACTAAATAATTGGTGCACACATGGCGCAGTGCTCACAGTGGCTTCAGTCAATATTGTAGGGGGATTCTATTCAAATGGACAACCTTTTGTTATTCACCTTACGTTTCCCATGATTCTCAGCGGTAGCCGGTTGTCGACTTCCTGTTTACATTTTTTTCACTAGCAAGGAGGTGCGCGTCGCTGTCAAAGAGTGGGAACGTTTGGCTTATTTTATCCGAAATGGCTAAAAATAGTATGTGGTTGCATAGCGGCCGCTTTTGTTTTGAAGGCTAAACGTCCAAACCGGAACTCTTATTATTTGGTCATTGAACGGAGCTTTAGCGGTCTCTCTCTTTCAAGATTCAAGATATCGTCACTCCGTTGTACAATTATGCACGTGTGAAATTATTGTGCTGGGGGGCTCCATTACAAGACATAGGTAGGTACAAAGTCACAACAATTATGATGATTATTTTCAGTCTCTTTCGCTATGAACGGTCCTGGGCGGAAACAGGCAACCGGCAGCTGGAAACAGGGAAGGGAGGAGGGTGTCATGGAAGCGCCCACGGTCTCACCAGGAAACTCGTGAATAGACCCCTGAACACAACAGAATCTCCAACATGTACAGTCAAGGCTGAGTTGTGTTTACCCCACTGGGGTTTGGGTCTAGGTTTGTCTTTACTACGACTCTTGGAAATATGATATTCTGTGAGTCAACATGTTTGGCCATGTTCAGCAGCCACAGTACTAAACTAAGTCTAAACCAAACACAGCATCACTCTCTTTAGAACTCATTGAAACAATGCTGTTCATACAGAGAGCAGAAACAGCTCATCACTATATTAGGTCTCTGTGTGTCTGTGTGCTTCTTCTTCTAAAGAGTGGGTTTGCAACCATTGATCAACGACAACACAAAACCAAGCAAGCTGTACTTTCAACATAACTGACGCTTTGCTGTTGGCCATCAGCAGCATAGATGAGCTTTGATCTGAGCAGCATAATGACAAAGTGTGGGACTGTGTGAGGCCTATTATTACATCACGTCCCATGCACCAGTTTGCTACTGAAGGCGGTGGAGGCGGTGTTATAGATCTTTAGGTTTCCACGCTGTCACGACGCCATGAAGCCATTCCAGACAGCAGCAGTTTAATACCTGCTGAACAATGCAGGGCATCTCAACCCTCTTTAGCAGGTGGGACCCGACAGAGCTCAACACATACCTAAGGGCCCGATGTCCCTCCGGCTCCGTACTGCTCCAGTATGGCTGCCGCAACGGACTCGCACCCACGTCATCTTGTCAGATGCAAAAATACTTATTCTCTTTGACTTATATGCCGAATTGTCGCTCCTTTTTCATGAATCACAGGCCGTTGACAACAGTCTGCCTGCGTCTGTCCTGGTCATGCAAAAATATGCATCTGGTCTATTATCGCCAGATCCGCTGGCGTCTGACAACATTACAGCGGTACCGGAGCAGCACATACTAGGGGCTGGCACGGATCAGAAAACCCACGGTTCAGATCGCGTGGCGGATTTTGAGCCACGGATGATGGATTTTTCGGATCAGCAAAAAAATAAAAAAATAAAAAATCTCAGATTTTTTCTCTCAAAATTAGATTTTCGATTTCGATTCGATTTTTTTATATTATACTTCTCTAACTATTTGTTGCCCTGCACAGCTCAAAAAATATTTTTTTCTCATAAGTGACACAATTTATGCTTTTACTCTGAAGGCAGAACAACCCAACTTCCTGTTTTAGCGTGGCGCTGCTATGCCTAACTTCCTGGCTGTTGCTTGCTAACCTGGAGTCACTTGACACGGGTACAGACCAGACCGGGTGAGTCTGGAAACATATAACATAACGTAACGTTAAGCTACTCAGTGGCCCCACGTGTTGTTTTGTTGTTATGTATCCTAAAGGCAACATTTCACCGTCCGGTGATAACGTGTTACGTGTTCGTGAAAAGTGTGCGCGTGTGTGTGTGTGTGTGTGTGTGTGTGTTGTGTTGTGGCTCTCGTTATCTTGTGCAGCCCGCAACACGCTGATCGCATTCCTGTGCTTTTTCAGAGGTGTTGAAATCAGTTTGTTGTGATGTTGTCTTTAGTAGCCACTAGCCACAGCCTTCAGAGAGACTTTACAGTGGGGAGAAGGGATGAGGAAGCTCACACGCTCGCCATGATGATGCCCGTCTGTGTCTGTCTGCGCTGCAGGCGTTCTCATACACTAACGTTAAACGTTAAATTAAACGAAAAGGGGGGGGGGGGGGGAGGAGTGGAGCACAAACCAAACCAAACTCTGTTTACTGGTACCTACCATTTTATTTGCAGAATAGGGTTTGGCTAACATAAATCTTCTTGACAGACTGTGCCAAACTATTTAAAACATTATTTTAAAACGGGAAAAAAGTAGAAATGGATCCTATTCTGAAAAGTCATCATTCATTCATTGTCTTTTAATCTTTTATTCCTACTCAGGATCACAGGGGGTTGGAGTCTATTCCGGCAGGGAAACAGTCCATCACAGGGATATATACTGATAATGTGATTGCTTTTTGTTCATATTGCTAGTTGTTTTGACGACAGCTCATAGTTAGTCATAGTTTTGTCACCTATAATAACTGGCTTCCGTAGGGAGATTATTATATCTTCGGATCTGTGATCGGACGTAGGAGATCGTTTTAACTACTTGACCCCCCCCCAAATTCATTATGTGATGTTATGTGATGCTGTTTAGGAGGAACGGAGAAATACAGCGGAACATTATGGGGCTGGTGGAGCTCCGGCCCCAGAGCCTGCCTGCTCACAAGTTCACATCGTTTACATCTACCACCACTTGACTCACTTTTGCCATGAGTCACACTGGTGTATTGAACACATAGCTTGATAGCCTATGTAATAATAAAAAACTAAGCTATATTCACTGCTTGACTTGCTTCCTCCATGGGCTGAGTCATAATAATGTGTTTACTACCAACACCTGTTTTAAATACGTTCTGCCATTCCTCTTCTTGAGTCACTGCAAAGTACTCATCACCACCACACGATGTGGTAGAGTAGACTCATCACCATCACACATTACATTACATGACGTCATTTGGCAGACGCTTTTATCCAAAGCGACTTACAATAACACATTTTTTGTCAGCAATAGAGCAATCAACTATGGAGCACAGTCTATGACAACTACAACTTCTGAAGGAACAGTGGTACACGATGTGGTAGAGTAGACTCATCACCACCACACGATGTGGTAGAGTAGACTTTCAAAACAAGTCAACAACAGGCCTCCTACTTTCCCCATTATATGACTCATGGTACTGTACTTACCAACAAGTATTTTAAAACCAAGTTAACTACTCTTATTTTCTCCATACAGTACAGTAGCTAAAGTAACGTACGTGTGTGTGTGTGTGTGTGTGTGTGTGTGTGTGTGTGTGTGTGTGTGTGTGTGTGTGTGTGTGTGTGTGTGTGAGTGTGTGTGTGTGTGTGTGTGAGTGATCGAGTGAGTGAGTGAGTGAGTGAGTGTGTGTGCGTGTGTGTGTGTGTGTGTGTGTGTGTGTGTGTGTGTGAGAGAGTGTGTGTGAGAGTGTGTGTGTGTGTGTGAGTGATCGAGTGAGAGAGAGAGTGTGTGTGTGTGTGTGTGTGTGTGTGTGTGTGTGTGTGTGTGTGTGTGTGTGTGTGTGTGTGTGTGTGTGTGTGTGTGTGTGTGTGTGTGCGTGTGCGTGCGTGCACGCAGATACTAGATAGATATTTACATTTCCTCCATCAAAGCACAATGTTTTCTTAGAATGATGTAAATTCACATGATATTCTCCATACACACAGTAACGTCATGTTCGCCATTCATATCTTAAATATAGCCGAATAAAGTTCACATTATTTGTTCCATAAACACAAAAAATGTGCAAGGCAGCTAAATGTAAAGTAACGTTAGCCTAGCTGTGTTTTCATGTGAAGTGACATGATTGAGTCCATTGTAACTTTAGCATGAGCATGTTGTTGCAGGCAGTGTGGACAGACAGTGTGTGGTGGAGGTAGACTCACTCTCTGCTGCGGCGGGCCAGAGGCAGCACACAGCCAGCATCAGACCCCAAAACAAGGTCAAACGCTGCCTCTCCATCCCAGACCTCATCCCTGGACAGAGAAACCCTCTCGGATCCTGTAGAGAAATATGTTGACGAGATGAAGCGTCGGTATAGAGGCTGCTCGGGGCTGTTCGAACAAAAATGCTTTTAAACCTCCAGCCAGTTTAGCCTTTAGCTTTTTAGCCTGCTAATGGAGCTAATAGCTACACACACACAGACAGGCTAGCTGGAGAGCTCTCACAGTCACAAGCGAATGGGAGTCCAATCAAGCTCCAAAAATCACCGATATATTCCCCTTGGGCAGAAAATACACATTGATCGTCATAGTCCCCCGGTTTATTTGTGCCAGCGATAACAGCACGACACTGTGCGCACATGAACCAGTGCGGTTAAACTAGCGATGGGGATTCCTCTTGTAATCCGCATCTTCGCACTCCATATCTGGAGGAAAAAATCCCTCAACGTCCCGCTGCTGGAGTCTCCACAGTGGAAACGAAGCGTCCAAAGCGAGATGGAAGGAGACGGTGGTGTAGCACCATGTGTAGCACATGCATGAGCACAACAGAGGCGCACAGCCTCCTGGTGTGTGTGTGTGTGTGTGTGTGTGTGGACGACACGCCGTTTGATCCAAAATGTCCAGGAGAAAATCTGGCTTCAGACCGCAGCCTCCTCCTGCTCCTCCTCCTCTCTCTCAGCCGCTCATCGTGCACTCAACACGCCGCGATGCGAAGGGAGAACTCGGCTTCATATCGACGGGAGGGAAGGCCAGTCGTGGAGCTTAACGTCTCTCGGGTCAAGCCAGGTGCTTTGATTATGTAAAGTCCTCCGTCGACACAGATAGGGAGATAGACAGATTAATGGGACAGGTAGATAGTCTCCTTCAGTCTGCAGTCTGCTGCTCTGCTCGCTGTAAACAAGGCGCCGACACAGAGATCGTCTCTGAGTGAGAAGATGATGAACCACGATGGCCTGCCAGACGTTCTAGTCTAGTGGGCGTTAACCCTCTCCTCCTGTAGTTTAGCCCTTAGCATAGCAGTTACCATAGTGACCAATATGGTACTCTCACCACCACCACCACCATCATCAAAAATAGTATTTATTTTATTTGATCTCTGGTTCAAATCAATCTTGATGTTAGCTAACAGAAGAAACAGAAGCATCTCCTCTTTTTCTCTCGTTCCTATCAGCAAGGAGGCCACATCACACCTATTTTTTCCTTTTGCATGAGTGCCATTTATAGCCTGCATTTGCATGGCCATTTGATTCATAACCCTAATATGAATCACCATGCAAATTTGAAAAGTGCTGAAATTACAATTATGATGTAGAGGTAAAATAGTGGTGCGTGGTCAATGATTTTCACAAGCAGCTTCCACCAATATAAACAGAAGTCAATTGGATTATCAGAAAAGCATGAATGTTATTTTATTTATGTATGTATGTATGTATATGTATGTATGTATGTATGTATGTATGTATGTATGTATGTATGTATGTATTTATTTATTTATTTATTTGCACATATTTAAAGCCGTAGGCCATAGGCTATATTGCCCATACATAAACAACAAAGGAAGGAAAGGAAAACAACAAAAACAAAAAGCATGTGCCGGTAGAAACAGAGAACCAATTGAACCAATATTCAAAATAATCCTTACAAAGCAAACAATATAAACAAAAACAATAGAAAAGAAATAAGCAAACAATAAATCACAAGAGTGTAACTATGATACATAAAATAGTCATCCTTCTGCATTCTCTAATTGTAAATTGAAGGAATAGTTTATGAAAATGCTGTCATCACCTGACTATAGGCTACTCACGCCAGTTGAAGCACATGTGAAGTTTGTCCATTCTCCAAAACAACTGAAGTCAATGTGGACCAGTTCTTCACAGTTCCAGAAATGACCAATTACTCCATATTTTAGTGCAATTTTCTTAACTAGGCTACAGCTGATTTATTTGCGACAAATAATGGTGGAGGCAGCCAGGCAGCTAGGGCCTATAGGTCTTTCTATTTTACAATGTGATGGTTGTTTTGGAACTCTAAAAGGTCCCCATTGACTTCAATTGTTTTGGACAAGGCTGCTACAAAGTTGTGCTGGCAACCTCCCTCCCCTGGAAACTCCTCAAGGACCCCTGGCGGCCCCCCGGACCCCACGTTGAGAACCCAGTGTAGACTATACCGTAAGAACCGAGTGTAGACTATACCTTAAGAAACAAGTGTAGACTATCCTTAAGAACCGAGTGTAGACTATACCTTAAGAACCCAGTGTAGACTATACCTTAAGAACCGAGTGTAGACTATACCGTAAGAACCGAGTGTAGACTATACCTTAAGAAACAAGTGTAGACTATACCGTTAGAACCGAGTGTAGACTATACCTTAAGAACCGAGTGTAGACTATACCGTAAGAACCGAGTGTAGACTATACCTTAAGAACTGAGTGTAGACCATACCTTAAGAACCGAGTGTAGACTATACCGTAAGAACCGAGTGTAGACTATACCGTGAATTCATGTCATGAAGATTTCTGCCAGCCTGAAAAACTCTTCTGAATATAAAAGGTGTGTAAAGTGACCAGTGTTGGGGGTAACTCATTACAAAAGTAACATATTACATGTAATATAATTACTTTTAGCAGTAACTCAGTAATATAACTTATTACTTATAGGATTTCAGTAATATAATATACCAGTTACTTTGTCAAGTAACTCAAGTTACAACATTTTATTAAATCAAAGCACATATTTAAAAAAGATACAATAATTTCCTAATCAAACTGTGTTTTTATGCAAATCCCACTATAGATGATAATAACAAAGGCAAAGAATAACATTTAGAATTTTGGATTGTTTACACTGACTTCAAGGCGGTTGAAATTATTTTTTGGGATGGTTCCGGCCAGGGTGGCGATGTCATTCTGCTGCTGCTGTTGTTTTGGTGAAAGTAATGCAAAAGCAGTGTAATAAGTAACGAGTATACTCTAGTCTACACAGAAAGTAATATTGTAAAGTAACGTATTACTTTCAAATGAAAGCAACTAGTAATATGTAGTATTACATTTTGAAAGTAACTTGCCCAACACTGAAAGTGACTAGTACTAACATGCGCTAGGCTACATCTCTAGTCTCGCTTGCCAGACTCTCTCGGAAACAGAGCAGCAGCCCCTGCTCTATTTGTGGAGTCTGCAAATCGAGGCAGAGTGAGAGCTCTGTCTGTCCTCCTCTTCTCCGGTTCCCGTCGTAGTGGCTCCGCGTTGAACGACGCGGTGGGAAGGGAATCCGGACGGGCTGATCCAGGATCGGTATTGTTTTGCTACTTGCAGCAGAGGAGAGGACTGTCCATGCGCAGTTTTGCGCACAGAGACAATTTCATGTCTGAACCACGCAGTTAATATCTGCCTCTTTTTAAGAAAGAAAGTCCTATTTTGAGCTTTTGTGCAGTGCTTTATGACATCATTAATCATTTAACATCATGTTAACTTAACATGTGCTCTTGCAGTTTGGGGAATCATGCCTTGCTCAGGCAAGTCAACAGGCTATGGTGTATTCCAGCAACCTAGAGGTACGAGGCAGCAGGACACGAAAATAGTGACACCTATAGCAGAAAATCTATACAAATGTTTTTAAAAGACAATGCATTTAGCCTAAAGTCATTGGTTGAATGACGCGGTTTTATTTCCAGAATGGCAGCATTTTGGAAACTAGCCCTTCAAATATAAATCACACAATGTGTGGACAAACGTTTATGGGGAGTATCCATAGAGATAAAACGGCAACAACAATAAACAACTGCGAGAGTACTATGGTCAGCTAGCCTAATGCTGGTAAGCAGCTTTCCTTTAGAAAAGTCACAGAGGTGCTGCCACCTGGAGGGCTGAGGACGCCACTGCAGACTGTTCCAACCTTCAGTGAAAACAACAGGGTTGTTCATGGAAACTATTAAGAAATCCAATGTGTGAAGTATATTTTGGAAAATGATGCTGGACGCTTTTATCCAAACTGCTTTCCAGAACCCAAACTACATGGCTACATGTTTAGCATGGGAGCTTAACCCCTAACCCTGCAGTGTGCCACTCTATAGTGCCCCTGCTCTACCTATTGAGAGGGCAACCGCACCAAAAGGGATAATACGTACATAATGGAACCTTGTCAATTTGGGTCACAGAAGAACCCATTGATCCCCATTAGCTGCACACAAGGACATGAGCTATTGTTTCTAGTGTCCCGCTAAAACACAATATACATCCCAAACATGATGCACAAAGCAGCATACAGTACAATCAAAAAAAAAAAAAAGTAAGCAATGAATCATATCAAGGACACACCCAAACAAACAAAAAGTGCACATGAGATACATCGGCAACGCATGGAGACAACAGTAGAATTATAGTGAAACATTTACATTACGTTACATTACATCAGAGGTTCTCAAATGTTTTTCAGCCAAGGACCCCTTACAAGATAGAAAATATACCGGGGACACTCTTATCCTGATTTGTGATTTTGGGCTAAGCTTAATTGTTTCCACGGTAACGTGCTTGACTTTTAAATTGATAGGTTTGTTAGATTATAATGTAATCCATGATCCATTTTAGATTTAAAGCATATTATTTCCATTGAACTATGAAGCTTTTGTAAAGAAAAAAAAAGTTAAAATTTGTATTTTCCTGAAAACATTTCGCAGACCCCCTGGCAAAGTGCCACGGAGCCCTGGGGGTCCCCAGACCCCCATTTGAGAACCACTGCATTACATTACGTCATTTGGCAGACGCTTTTATCCAAAGCGACTTACATTAACACATTTTTGTCAGCAATAGAGCAATCAACTATGCAACACAGTCTATGACAACTACAACTTCTGAAGGAATAGTGGTACAGCTTAGGTTAGTTTTTTTTAGTTTTTTTTAATTAAGAGAGAGAGAAAGAAGTTAGTTCAAGAAGGACCCATTTATCTTTGAACTCATAATCAAATATCTTCTAACAAGTTGCATCCATTTGATTTTAAAGTCTAACCCCAAATTCGATATAATCCTCCTAACCAGCTGATGACAACACGGTGATTTGAAGCTGTTTGAGACACATCCAGGTACATTTGTCGGTGAATTGTCTGTGGGGGATCATCCAAGAGTCCCTGACAGTTTGGATGATCTTTGTAAATGACAGGCCACTCTCATCACTTCACAGAGGACAGCACAGAAGCATGGTTTGATGACCTCAGCGCTGGCAGGCGACACATTCAAAATGAAGAGAAGAATATCCGCGGGCCACCCAAGAGTCCAAACACAGTGAGTCACCCTCTCTTAACAAGTGTTCACTGTACCAACATGACCCGCGGTGCCAGAGAATGTTGTGCCTGTCCACTTGCATTTGTTAAGTCCCTATTAAAGTCCCCATGAAGGCAGGCGGCGGGCCCACCTACCTCGACCGCCCCGGTGCAGAATCCATTCTCCCACTGCGCTCATGTGGAAACACAGCCTGTTTACCACCAACGGGTCACACATGCTAATGAGCGGGCTGTCCACCGTGTCCATGTGTGTGGTGCCATAATAGATAAGCTCTGCGTTAGCTCTGCAGCGCTAATGACGGAAAAGTGCAGAAGACAGCATTAATAGATATGCAATCGTAACAGGAAACAAACGCGGCCGGACGTTTTGATGTGGTCGAGGTGAATCACACAGGAATACAGGATGGTGTCTGCTTGAAGGATGATGTCTGTTTGAATACAGGATAGTGTCTGCTTGAATACAGGATAGTGTCTGTTTGAATACAGGATAGTGTCTGTTTGAATACAGGATGATGTCTGCTTGAAGGATGATGTCTGTTTGAATACAGGATAGTGTCTGTTTGAATACAGGATGATGTCTGCTTGAAGGATGATGTCTGTTTGAATACAGGATAGTGTCTGCTTGAATACAGGATAGTGTCTGTTTGAATACAGGATAGTGTCTGTTTGAATACAGGATGATGTCTGCTTGAAGGATGATGTCTGTTTGAATACAGGATAGTGTCTGCTTGAATACAGGATAGTGTCTGTTTGAATACAGGATGATGTCTGTTTGAATACAGGATAGTGTCTGCTTGAATACAGGATAGTGTCTGCTTGAATACAGGATAGTGTCTGCTTGAATACAGGATAGTGTCTGTTTGAATACAGGATGATGTCTGTTTGAATACAGGATGATGTCTGTTTGAATACAGGATAGTGTCTGCTTGAATACAGGATAGTGTCTGTTTGAATACAGGATGATGTCTGTTTGAATACAGGATGATGTCTGTTTGAATACAGGATGATGTCTGTTTGAATACAGGATAGTGTCTGCTTGAATACAGGATAGTGTCTGTTTGAATACAGGATGATGTCTGTTTGAATACAGGATGATGTCTGTTTGAATACAGGATGATGTCTGTTTGAATACAGGATAGTGTCTGTTTGAATACAGGATGATGTCTGTTTGAATACAGGATAGTGTCTGTTTGAATACAGGATGATGTCTGCTTGAATACAGGATAGTGTCTGTTTGAATACAGGATGATGTCTGTTTGAATACAGGATGATGTCTGTTTGAATACAGGATGATGTCTGTTTGAATACAGGATAGTGTCTGCTTGAATACAGGATGATGTCTGTTTGAATACAGGATAGTGTCTGTTTGAATACAGGATGATGTCTGCTTGAATACAGGATAGTGTCTGCTTGAATACAGGATAGTGTCTGCTTGAATACAGGATAGTGTCTGTTTGAATACAGGATGATGTCTGTTTGAATACAGGATGATGTCTGTTTGAATACAGGATGATGTCTGTTTGAATACAGGATGATGTCTGTTTGAATACAGGATGGTGTCTGCTTGAAGGATGATGTCTGTTTGAATACAGGATGATGTCTGTTTGAATACAGGATGGTTTCTGTTTGAATACAGGATAGTGTCTGCTTGAATACAGGATGATGTCTGTTTGAATACAGGATGATGTCTGTTTGAATACAGGATGATGTCTGTTTGAATACAGGATGATGTCTGTTTGAATACAGGATAGTGTCTGTTTGAATACAGGATGATGTCTGTTTGAATACAGGATGATGTCTGTTTGAATACAGGATGGTTTCTGTTTGAATACAGGATAGTGTCTGCTTGAATACAGGATGATGTCTGTTTGAATACAGGATGATGTCTGTTTGAATACAGGATGATGTCTGTTTGAATACAGGATGATGTCTGCTTGTGCTGGTTGGAAAGCGTATAGCCCAGCTGGCTTCCCAAACTGTTAAAGGTCAAGGTAGTTTTGTAGTGGAGTAGGGCCACAGTCCTGGACTCATTTTCAGTAAACGATTATTTATTTGGAACCTTTTTATTTAATATGGAAATTAGGCCTAGGCTATTACATACATGAGTGCAAATGGACTACCAAGAAACCACACATACAGCAATTCAATGTTGAATTTGGACATTATATTTAAAAAATTGTTTTTATTAATTCCTGAGATTATTGTAACATGATACCCTTGTTTGTTTGTTTGTTTGTTTGTTTATGTATGTATATTTTTCTTTATTTATGAAATTGTATGCTTGGGAATATCAAGAGATCTCGCGAGAGAATCCGAATGAGTGGAGCGGTGTAAAGTCTGTTACCGTAGCAGTAGCGGAACAACAAAAGAAGACCGAGTTGCAACCCGGACGTATTTTCCATATGCACCCGCTTCTTTGGAGGCAAGAAGGCGGTGGATGGTCGATGGCTTGAGGATTGTGCAGAGTTTCTACAGTCACAACGTGACAATTCAACCTGTGTTGCTGCTCAATGATCAGACCTGGTAATGCAGATATCACGCACACATTGCACACAGACGTAGCGTAGGCCCTACGCTGTAAACACCCGTTTTCTACCTGTGTAATATTGTACTTTACTCATTTACCTTCCTGTTTTGAGTATGTTTTCGAATTTCATATTTTTGGTGTGTTTTCATATCGTGCACATTTGTCATTGCCTCTGTTCTGCTGTTAGCACACCCTGCATACATGATATAATTTGTAACGTTAGATCTGGTTACTGTTGGTGCATTGTTTTATACCCCCATTTTGCGATATTCTCATTTAGTCTATTGTTAGGTAATATAGGTGTATAGGTTACATCTTGCTGCTGCAACGAGCTAATACTTTTGCCACGGCCACGGGGATCTCACCTTATCTTGATTTGTGCAGATTAGTGCCTCAATCTTAACCTTGCAAAATCAATCTGCTGTCGTTTCCTCATTCTACAGATAGATTACAACTAAATTGCATGCACTTGGTTTGCAGCAACAGAACTATAAATATATATATTTACATGTGTTTTTGTTTCTCCCTGAGCAACACAACGCGAGACTCGTGCGTGCAGCCCATTGTGCAGCCTGGCAGAGTGGGCGTGCTACCAGCGTGAAGTGAGCAGAGATACTTTCTCAGCTTCAGCAGGAATTTCACTTACGGTTTAGTGATTTTGCTTTCAAAATAAAAGCATAATAAAGTTTGAATGAAAATAGACCAGCAGAACAAATACAAATGAGACAGTGTGTACAGAAAACTCTTGCTCACTTCAATAGGATAAACAAAATGATTAAAAGGCTGGCTCAGTGATTGGCCTTCCCCCTGATTCCTTGGCGATCACTATAGCCAAGAGAACAAGGAGAAAACTGAACTCTATTCTTTCTTTTGAAGGCCATCCTTTGTATAATGTATTTAATGCCCTGCGCAGTTCGTTTAGGCTTTTGATGCCTCGGTTCTCTACTCAGCGATTTAGAAGATCCTTTGTTCCTGCTTCTGTAAAGTTCTTTAATGTACACTGCTAGCTCTGTATTGTGAGGCTCTCTCTCTTTCTACTGTGTTATTGTTATTGTGCTGTATGTTACAGTTTCTTGTTTGTGTATCTGTACTCGCTCTGGTGGCAAACCATGTTTCCCCTCAGGGATTAAGAATAAACACCATACACCATACACCAAGAGCCCATTTCAAAATATTGTAAAAAGAAAAACAAAAAGTTTTAATGCGTTGGCCCAAACTCACCGCATTCATGTAGATCAATACTAATCTATCATGGCAGACCATTAGCTAACCAACATCTATGTCAAATTCACTCTTGTTGACATTTGAAAAAAACTCATTTCCAGGCCTTCACCCACACAGTCAGAACATTCAAACGAGCCCAGTTCAAAATATTGTTAAAAAAAATAATAATAATAATGGGCTAAACTCACCGCATTCTTTGTGTTGTGAGGACACAGACCCAATTTATCCCTTTAAATATCTGGTGAGTTTCTGGAGTTATGGCTGTTATTGTGTTAGGCCACTTACAGTTTGGGTATCTGCCACGCCCCCTTTTGGTCAAATTGCATGCCTGTCAGAAATCAAACGGCTGGGGAGATATAAATTACATAAATAATAAATAATGATAAATTAATAATAGTAGTAATAATAATAATAAGAATATTTCTAGAGCATCTAGTAACCACCAATATCTGTCATTGGGCCAAATTTCAGGTCTCTGCGATGTACCGAACTCACAGGTATTTGCATTGCGTCAGAAAAATAATAATAATAATAAACCAATACAAAAACAATAGGGTTTCAGCCCCTTCGGGGCTTGAACCCCTAATAATATAATTAGATGGTACTTTGAGAGCGCAAACCTGTGCCAATGTTGAACTCTTACTTCCTGGCATCATTTCTATCACTTACATTTGACATTAAATAGATTTCTTGACCCTGCAAACATGCCCTCACGATTCAGTCAGGGCACAATTGGAGAGTCCTTGGCATGAGAAAGCTTTGGAGCATCTGTACAGCATCAGTCTCTGGTGGCACCTTGACCTCTGACCTCTGACCCTGGTCTCCTGCCAAGACAGAAGTGCTGATCATCGCTAGCGACAGCATTGCCTCCAGAGTGGCGAGATATTTCCCCTTAAGGGAAATATCCGCCCCTCTCTCTGAGAAATGTAGGTGTTTTCTTTGAGCAATCTATGCATTTGGATAAACATGTAAATTCCCTAACCCGCTCCTGCTTCTACCACCTCAGAAATATTGTCAAACTACGGTCCATTGTATGACCTGCTGAATTGGAGATGTCTGTACATGCTTTCATTTCCTCAAGACTTGATTATTGTAACTCACTTTTCACCTGCCTTAACCAATCATCCATAAACCAGCTCCAACTTGTCCAAAATGCCGCTGCAAGATTGCTCACCAGGTCAAAAAAGTCTTGTCACATCACCCCTATCCTAGCCTCTCTCCACTGGCTCCCAGTGAATTTCAGAATTCAGTTTAAAGTCCTGGTCTTAACTTATAGAGCCCTCTATGGACAAACCCCGGTTTACATCTCCGAGCTTCTCCATTCATACTCGGCCAGTCGGTCTCTGAGGTCGTCCGACCAGGAGTTACTGGCGGTGCCCTGGACCAGATTAAAAACTAAGGGTGACAGAGCGTTCGCGGTGGTGGCCCCAAGGCTCTGGAATACTCTCCCTCTGGACCTGAGAGTCTCTTCCTCTGAACTCGTGTTCAAAAAGCAATTAAAAACTTTCCTGTTCAGAAAAGCTTTCGGCCATACATAGATTTGACCGACTTTTTGTTTTATTTCATTCTGCTGCTTGCAATGTCTATGTCTTTATGTTAGCTATTTTTCTGCTAGCCTAACTTTGCATTTTCTTAGACATCTTTTAATTATATGATATGTTTTATTACTTGTTTTAAACTGTATGTGGTCCTCTGTGAAGCACTCTGTGCACTCGTGCTACGAAGAGCGCTATATAAATAAAGGTTTATTACTTACAGTACTTACTGTCTTGCCAGGCATGTCTCAGGGCAGGCAGCACGGCAAGTGGAGCATCTCCAGCAGTGACGACGATGAAGAGGCTCTTCCTCCATCTCAGCCCCGCCCACTGGCCCACTCCAACCACAGCTCCAAACCCCAACCGGTAGCGGTGGTGGTGAAACCAGAACCAGTTCACGCCCCTCCTCCATCCTCACTTGTCATTGGCTCTGAGGCTAGACAGGCGGCCCAAGCCAGCCAGTTAAATCCGGTGAGTTATGAACCCAGTCAGTCATTGGCCGGAAAGAGGAAGAAGGAGGCGACGGACGACTGGGCTCTCTCAGACAGTGATGATGATGACGATGGAGGTGAGAAGAAGGGGAAGCGTGTCAGAGAGTTACCCAGGCGGCCGAGTCCGAGCCCCAAAGCCAAGAAGTCCAAGGTGGAGGAGCGCCCTCCCAGCCCGCACGGCCGGCTCTACTATATAGACGAGCCACAGGACTTCTTTGAGGCCAGTGTTCCTCGTCTCGACGACACCTACAGGTTCTACCTCAACAAAGTCACAGGCCTGGACAGGAAGTACAACTGTGGAGCTCTGCACATCAGAGGTGAGAAGAGTCCATTCAGTTTGGTTTGAAAATAAAATCATTACCATCCATCATCTGGGGACAGCGGTAACCTAAAGTCAAGATGATATAAGCAGGCATTTGACCTCTTTTCCTCGGTCCTTTAAACATGAGTTTTATCTAATAATCTTATTTTGCCGTTCATCTAGACATCCTCTCTCCGTTATTTGGGACGTTGAAAGAATCCGCCCAGGTGAGAGATACAGTAATGCACACTGGAGACTAGGGCTGGGTTCAAAAAATCGATTATCCGATTTTTAATCGATTTTTATTTTAATCCTCGATTATCGATTCATATGTCCAGAGATCGTTTTTTTTTTTTAATAAACAGGCTATAATATTATAGGCTGTGTGTGGTAGTTGAAACATAGTTTCAAGTTGACGTTTGTTTATGTTTGTAGTTGAAACAAAAACATAAATACTGTAGGCTACATGAATGGAAATGTTTGATCATTAATATCTACTTTTAGAAATGATATAGGCTGAAATCAAATCACTGTGCATAATTGTGAAAGTGTCTTTATTGACAGATGAAAAGGCTGTTATTTACCCTTTGTCACCACCTGGTGAGTAAATATATGTGTAACTAAAACCATTAAAATTGACAACAGGTCTGCAACTCTTTTCCCCATGTATCTACTTGGCTGGTTGGGAACCCCTATGTTACATAACTGGACAGTCATGTAATTCAGGGTACAGCTCAAAAAACACGTTTTGGTATCACTAACCAAATCAATATTGAAATTGATCGAATCGGAAATCGAATCGAAATTAATTGATTCGCAACCTTTTGAGTCGGAATCGAATCGATTCTTGAAATTTGAACCAATACCCAGCTCTAGTGGAGACACTGTTTTGATTGCCTCTTTTCCCTCGCTGTCTGCCAGGTATGGAGGAGCTTCCTGTCATTGACCCTCTTTCTTCTTTTGTAGTTTAACTACTGCTTTGATATTGCCTGGATGCGTCAGCAGTATCCACCAGAATTCAGGTAAGGCCGGAGATGTGCCAGTGATCATCATCATTCTGACATTGGCAAATACAACGAGGTACAAGTTGAAGAAGTTGACCGCGGTGATGCCGATGGCAGAGATGTTGAAAACGATGACTCTAAACTCTTGCTTCTGGATGTGTTTCCAGAGATCGTCCGGTTCTGATAGTCCATGGGGATAAGAGGGAGGCCAAGGCCCGACTGGTCCAACAGACTCAGCCCTTCCCTAATGTTCGTCTATGTCAGGTAAAGACTCACCACCACAGGTTCTTTGGTGTGCAACAGATGCGACTCAAACTCACATGAATTCCCGCTGTCCTTTTATTATTCTTATCAATGTGACTGAGCGATGTAACCATACGATGTAACCTGGTGGCCAGCTGCTGCCATTACATTACAAACTACATTCCCCCTTAAAGTGAACTAAGGCCTTGGCCACACTGATCCGTCAGAAAATGGACAGAATTATTGAACGGACAGATGTCTGTCCGATGCATGAGAACTGAGTCTACGTCAAACCCCTCGCCCAAAGCGCCGGGGCTGCTCCGCGGCCGGCGAGCCTGCCTGCGCAGCCTGCGTGCAGCTCCTTGGAAATGTGACTCGATGCAAATGACATGAACGGCGCGAGTATAATATAATGTAGATCATGTGCAGATAACCGGAGAGAAGTATATGCACTACATTCTCCCCTTGGACTAACTTCTAGTTACTGAAATCCTAGTGAAATCACACAATTTTACTCATTTTGCTGGGGAATCCCTTATAGCCTCCTTCACCGCCTCGGCCGCCATCTTCTTTGAAAAGTTGAAACAAATCTCGGAACGCCTCCTCTCGAGACCTCGACTCTGATTGGCTAAACGGACAGTGACTATCCGACCATCCGATACGTCCATTCAGAAAAAGTTCATCCCTCTTCAACTTTCTGTCCATCAAAACGTATGCACATTTTCTGGATACGTACACTTCTGAGTGCTCCACGGACAGCTGACATTGAAAATGAATGGAAGTGAACAGAGAAATGAACGCACACGGACAGACACCACGGATCAGTGTGGCCAAGGCCTAATCCCTTTGATTTCCCCCTACAGGCCAAGCTGGATATTGCTTTTGGAACTCACCACACGTAAGCATTTCTCTTCCTCCCTGACATATTCCTGTCCTCTTCCCCATTAGTTTGGGATGTTGGAAAAGCAGGAGGTTTTCCTGATGAACTAACACACAGGGGGTTTGACACCTGTAGGTCTGATTCTGACCTGATGAACTAACACACAGGGGGTTTGACACCTGTAGGTCTGATTCTGACTCAAACGATAGTCCTGTTTTATTCTGCCACATATTGTGATCACAGTTATTAGGCATGATTGTTAGTCTAAATGATTTATCAAACAAATTTACTGCACAAAAAGCGAGATTATACGAGGGATCAGCCGAGCAGCATTTTGGTAAACAAACTGCATCACTGTGTGGCAACGGCAATGGAACCCTATGGAGCCCAAGTGGCGGTGAGAGTGTCTGCTCTAGCCGTCTAACTCTGTTTACATTTTAAAAACTGCGACAGTTCACACAACTTTAACACGACATGCCTATATTATACATCAAACTCTTGAGCTACTTCTGCTCTCACTCAGAATGTCAAAATATAAGCGATAAGTGATGTATAGTTTTTGAGATATTAATGTTTGTTTGGCACAACTCGTACTATTAACTGCTGCGGGGTTCCGCATTTCTAGGTGGCAAGTGACGTCACGCTGATTGGTCCTATACAATTATACGCTTTTTTCATTTATCTTTTTATGTATTAATTTTTTTATTCATAACATATACACATGTACAGTATGATTGATTGATTTGATTGATTGATTGATTTAAGTGTCATGCACTCTAGGTGCCCAACCCCCATGGGTTTACAAGACACATACCGGTACACAATAAAGCATCACACAATGGTACATTTAAAATACAAGTCACAAGACAGCAATATAAAACAAGACATCAGTTTCTAAATAAAAGGTTCTGTCTCTGCTCCCATGCTTGACAAGTAAAATGTGCAATACGTGTACCATACATGTGCACAGCCACAGCACTCTTGTTGCTATGGAGACTTATAGTAGATATCTTCCGGGTCTTGGCTTGAGCCCTCGTCGTTGTTGTTGTTGTTGTTGTTGTAAACAGACGATCGTCCTCCATCTTTGTTTGTGCAGGAAGATGATGTTGCTGTGGTACGAGGAAGGCTTCCGAGTCCTCATTCTCACCTCCAACCTCATCCGAGCCGACTGGTACCAGAAAACACAAGGGTGAGTCCACCTTTATAGAGTCCAGCAGGAATGAGTCCGCAACACCTGGATGTTAGCAGCACTTCTGGCTCTAACGGGTCAAAGTGAACAGGATTTTAGTTCGGGGATTTTGGTTGAATGAAAGAGCGAAGGTTGTATTCAGCAAGATAATCTTCACAAATGAGGACCACTTTTATGATTTTCCAAAGAGGAAATGTGTTTTTTAAACGTGATTTTCAGAAAACGCTTCTATAGTCATAAAAGTGTTCCTCATTTGTGAAGATGGATCTTGCTGAACACAAAATTCGCTGTTTCATAAACCTTTGTTAACCACAGACCGTAATTCATGCATGTAACCGAAATTCCCATACAAAAATACCCATTGCCTTTTCCCCCTAAGAACCAGGAAGTGCAGGGACTTCTGGCTAAGCCTACAAAAATAGGTCATCCCCGCGGTACCCTATCTAACCAGGGGAGGGCGAGAGAGCCCCACGATGATGATGATGCTACTGAATTTGTTCCTCCACACCAGGATGTGGATGAGCCCGCTGTTTCCACGTTTACCAGAGGGCAGCCCTGAAAGTGCGGGCGAGTCGCCCACCTTCTTTAAAAGAGACCTGCTGGACTACCTGGAGTCGTACCGCGCGCCGGACCTCGCCGACTGGATCCAACGAATCAGAGAGCACGACCTGTCAGAGACCAGGTTAACACCAGACACATACTGTACAGATACATATGAATGAATGAATGATTATTTATTTATTTATTTATTTATTTATTTATTTATTTATTTATTTATTTATTTATTTATTTGACAAATCAAATAATACAAAGATACACACAGACACGCATACAGAAGTATAGACTACACTGCAGATGCACGCACACATTTACACACGGACACTTGTCTAAAACAGAAATATATGGAATAGAGCTGCAACAGTTAATCGATTAGGTGTCAACTATTAAATGAATCGCCATCTATTTGGGTAATGTTTTTAAGAAGAAAAAAAGTCACACTTCTGTGATTCCAGCTTCTTAAATGTGAATATTTGCTGGTGTCTTTACTCCTCTATGACAACTGAATCTCTTTGGGCTGTGGACAAAACAAGACGTTTGAGGACGTCGTCTTAGGCTTTATAATAATAATAATAATAATAATAATAATAATAATGATTGGATTTATATAGCGCCTTTCCAAGTGCTCAAAGCGCTTCACAGAATCATTATTCGTTCACACCATTCGTACCGGTGGTTCGAAAGCGTGGCAGCCACACATCGGCGCTCAACGGCCCCTCCGACCACCATCATTCATGTCTACATTCATACCAATCACACGAGGCAAGGAGGGTTAAGTGTCTTGCCCAAGGACACAACGACAGCAGCTGGGAGGGAGCGGGGATCGAACCGCCAACCCTTGCGTCATTGGCCGACCCGCTCTACCTCCTGAGCTAAAGCCGCCGCTTTGGGAAACATTTTTCACCATTTTCTAACATTTTCTAGACCAAACGACTAATCGATTAGTGGAGAAAATAATCGACAGATTAATCAGCGATGAAAATATTCGTTAGTTGCAGCCCTAATGTGGAATAGGAATAAATAAGGCCACAAACGAAACCCAGATGGAGAAGAATGTAACTTCATTTAGATGTGGTGGCTGGTGAATGGCTCTCCTGTCTGATGGTCCTGTGTGGTCTGATGTTCTTCTCCGTCATCAGGGTGTATCTGATCGGCTCCACCCCGGGGAGGTACACAGGACCAGACATGGAGCGCTGGGGCCACCTGAGGCTGAGGAAGGTGAAGACTTCTCTCTATCTTCCTCTGCTCCCCTCATCTCCCCCTCTTCTCTGCTTCACCAGTTACTAACAGTTACTAGCAGTTACTAACAGTTACTAACAGCACTGTGCTTGTACGTCTTGTCATTTGTTCACACATAGACACTCAAGGAAAGCCTTATTTCTGAGTGTGTTGTGATCTACTATTAACAAACCTGAAGGCTAGTTTCTTCTTTTTTTGGTAAATTTTTTTATTGAGTCAATTTTTTTTTTTTTTTTTAGTATATAGTTTTTTATTGTAGTTTATTGTTTCGTTTTCAGACATTAGTTTAACAGTATAACTGCAGACGGGACAAAACCCAAAACAAATAATCTTCACGCAAATTACATACAATGTGACAGTGTCCGACTACGAGTGTTCAATCTGAAAGGAGACATTTTCTCCCATCCAGTTTATGATACATATTTGTTTTAAATGATTCAAAACAAAACAAAACAACAACAAAAGAACAAAACAAAACAAAAACAAGAAAGCAAGTAAACGAATTCAAACTGAGACAGAAAAGAGAAGAAAAGAAAAAACAAAACAAAAACAAAACAAAATAATAGACACAAGAAAACCCCCCAAAACAAAAACAAAAAAAAACATTACAACATAGTGCTTTCAACCTATGTAAAACATGTGTGCAACAATATACAAATGACAAATTACCCATTTCTGACCTCACCTAAGTAGTCCAGAAACGGATCCCAGATGGTTGAGAACTTTCCAATCGAGTTAAGGTCCTTACACACCGAGCACGTTTTTTTCGTGCGATTAATTCGCACGTCAATAATATTTTCCGAACCTATATCAGTCAATGCAACCGTGCATACCAACGGCGAAGTTTCGCCCAGCGTTATTGCGGTGTTTATTTTTTCGAACCACGGTCGATTTTTCAGAAATTCGCTTCCGACGTGTACACATCTGTGGCTGGGATTGACAGGTGGGTCAAAACTCGCATCGCAATTTCGTGCCGTATATTCGCATCGCTCTTGATGTGTAAGGACCCTAAGTCCTCAGAGACCTAAGTTTCTCCATGCGCACCACTGAGACCATGTCTGTCAGCCACAGCTGAAAGGAGGGTGGAGAGGGGGACTTCCAGTCTTTCAAAACAAGTTTTTTTTTACAAGAAAGAAAAATACAATGATATTATGCATAAAGTGTACATATCCACTCTGCTGCATAACAGGCGATCTTCATTCATCTTTCCCAAGTATGTGAGTGCGTGCGAGCGGAAGTGACGTGGCGTATGGGGGCGTGGTTTCACCTAAACTGCGTTGTCAGAAGTATACACGTGTCCTGGTCGCTGCACCAGCGCCTCCTCTGGTCAGTCGGGGCGCCTGTTCGGGGTGGAAGGGAACTGGTGGGAATAGCGTGATCCTCCCATGTGCTACGTCCTGCCGGTGAAACTCCCCGCTGTCAAGTGAAAATAAGTGGCTGGCAACTGCGCATGTGGCAGAGGAAGCATGGTGCTAGTCTCTGCTCTCCCCAGATCGGCAGAGGGTGGAGCAGCGACCGGGGCAGCAGGTGGAAATTGGCCAAGTACGGTACAATTGGGGAGAAAATGGGGGAAAAATCAGTAAAAAAAAGATTAAGTAATTGTATGTGTAAATGTCATCACAGGTTATATTTCCGTGCATTGTCAGCTGTGCTTTGAAATTGAACTGCACATTGATGAACGGTTTTGTTTAATTTCGTAGAGTAGAAATTCTGTCCCACGATGATATGAAAAACTAAACTAAAAATGCATTTCAAACTCCTCTCCTCTTATGTTTTTATAGCTGTTGCGTGACCACACACATCCTGTACCGAAGGAAGAAAGCTGGTCTGTGATTGGCCAGTTCTCCAGCATCGGCTCCATGGGACTGGACAAGACCAAATGGTTGGCGGGGGAGTTCCAGCGCACCCTGACCACACTGGGGAAGTCCTCTCTCCGGCCAGACCCTCCTGTTCACTTGGTACGTTTTCCTCCAGCACAAACTTGTTGCGGTCCACCGCTCGTGTGAAGCTGCGTTCAGGTCCTATGGGACTTCTTTGTGACCCCGACAACAGCCAGTGTGTTCAGTCTTTGTTCAAGTGTGTTTAGTGTCTCTAAGGTCGCTTTCACATATAAGCTGTTTGGTCCGCTTTAACCGCGCCAGAGTTTGTTTCCTTGGATAGTGCGCTTCGTTTGGGGTGGTGTGAAAGCGCAAACAACTCTGTTGCGGAAACAAACAAGCGAACTCTGGTCCGCTTGAAAACGTGGGTCTCTGTTTGTTTGCAAGTGAACTCTAGCGCGGTTCGTTTGTGGTGTGAAAGCAAACCGAACCAAACACAAGAGCAAATATAGGAAAGGCAGTGCATCATGAGTAGAAGGAGGTAGAAGGAAGGAAAACAAACACTGCGGCGCGCACACACACACACACACACACACACACACACACACACACACACACACACACACACACGGGTCGGTGCGCACCATGCTGCCTCCCTCCTCTCGTCTCATCTGCAGAATGATGTTGGACCCAACAGCTCGCTGCCTCATCTGCTGCTCATATTGGGCGCATTCTTGTAAAATATTTATTTGATAGTAACACCAAAGTAAAAGCAGAAATCCCAAGTGTTTCTCTATGGGTTGTGTTTCACAGATTCACTTGTGTTGTTCAGTCAGCCCTCAGCAGGCAAGGAGGCAGAAGAGGAGAGATTTCCCCTCTATATTCTGTCCAATAGACGAGTGACTGTTTCGACCACGTGACATTGTTCAGAAAGTTTGGTGTTCTTGGCAAATTGCTGTGTGAAAGAGAACCAGACCAAATGAAAAATGAAACAATGTTGCAATTTCACCCCCCCGAATCGCACCGAGTCCACCAGCTTATATGTGAAGGCGACCTAAGGGATACACCAAGAAACTAATCCCTGATGACCCTGTGTGGAATTAAGATGAGAGAGCTCTAAACATCATTGATCGGTGTCTTGCAGGTGTATCCGTCGGTGGAGGATGTGAGGACTAGTTTGGAAGGCTACCCAGGTGAGTTCATATGATCCACATGATCATGATTTCCGCTGACACACTAATTCATAACTTCATAACAAGAAACAAGTCCAGCTAGGGTGGGAAACGGCCACCAACCAAAGGCTTGTAGATTTTGGCCACAGAGGGCGCCATGGCCACTTTATTAGGTTATGTGCTTGTTTGCTTGCTTATTTATTCATTGTGTTGATTGTTGGATTGATTGATTTCACAGAGGTGGTCCGTTCCATGAAAACTGGGAAACGGGAATCTGATGGTTGAGTGACGTCACACCCGAGTTGTCGTCGTTCCATTTAAACAGTCGGGAAACCAGCCAGGCTTAGCTCTAGCCAGGCTAGCCATTGTTAGCAATAACAGTTGATAACAAGGCATTTTGCGGTATTTTGCACATACAAACACTGCAGCAACATGTCCACACAGATAGAAGTTTAGACAGTGCTGTGTGCACAGCTGATTTAATGAGACACAAAAAAGACAGAAGTGCTAATAAAAAGTATTTACTACGATTTTAACCACTGTTGATGCGCAGAGCAGCCATCTTGGATGTTTCAGGTCGGGGCTGTTGAGGCTCCTCCCAGTTTGGCAGAGAAAATCCGAGCCCTGGTGACGTCACCGTCGGAGCTCATGACCTTTGAACCGTCACATTCCCGTTTCCCAGTTTTAATGGAACGGCCCATAAGAGCACTGTGATTGTGGTTTTGATGTAGCTCTTTCTGTTGGCCAGCGGGAGGCTCCCTCCCCTACAGCATCCAGACAGCTCAGAAGCAGCTCTGGCTCCACTCCTACTTCCAGTAAGTCCATTCCTAATCTCAGACAGTTTAGTCCTTTTCACAAAAGTCCACTACTACTTCCAATATGTCCGCCCTACTTCCAGTAGGTTAACTTCCAATATGTCCGCCCTACTTCCAGTAGGTTAACTCCTGCTACTGCTGCAGTCATTAGCCGCGTTCGGAATCGTTCACTCATTCACTCACTCACTATTCCTATATAGTGTTAATCATATAGTGAACTATATGGAGAATGATCAAAATGAGTTTGGGACACTACACAGAGTTTTTTCCTGAAGATCATTGCATCACCAGATGCGCCGGGTATTCATGTGATACAGACAATCTGCGCCCACTATCACATAAACAACTGAGCTCACGAGCAGATTGAGATGTCCTCAGGTAGTATTAATGTTGCATGTTTTGACTGCTAAATCCTAAATAAATCGTTGAAATTCTAATTACGTGTACGTGTGGTTTTGTCAACTATGGTGCTGTCTCCTAATAGCAAGCGTTGCTGGTCAAGTAGCTCACAAGCTAGTTAGCTCGCGAGCTAACGCCTTTTTTCTTCTCCTTCGGTAAAGACAACCGCATTGCATTGTGGTATACCGGCGACAATGTAGGGTACATTCGCTGTTCACTAGAAATCGCTGTGCATTGTGGGTATTTTATAGTGGACTAAATAGTGAATCAAATTAACAGTTGAGAATGCGGACACTATAAACAAAATGGCGACACACTAAATAGTCCACTATTTCTGTCATAGGGACAGATTCCGAACAGGGCTTTTGACTCATCTTTTTGTTCGCCACAGAGCAGCCATCACCTTTGTTCTGGCTTTATTTTCCACTATAGAGGCTTAAAGCTACCAACTGCTGCCACCACCGTGCTCCATTAGGCTTGTTCTCAACGTATAGCTAAATATAATCTATAAATAATATATGAATGAACATGTCTGAAAAAGATGATTGTGTCACAGCTCTCGAAATAAAATCAAAATGCCCTCCCTTCTTTTCACCCCACCTAAATATGGAACGGACTCTAAACTAGCCAGCAGGCTAATGTAGCAAAGCGACTAATAATAGTCTTGCGATGCTGACACATACTATTGATTCAGCACAAAAGCTTAGCTGGTGCACAAATCAGATGTGTTAACAACAAGAGATTCAAGATTCAAGATGATTTGAATAGATGATTTGAATATTAGCCATAGTGAGTAAACATGTTACAAACGAGGAATTTGTCTTTGTGCAGTAATGTACAATATGCTGCGCAGCCATCGCCGCAATACAGAATATGGCTCCTGAAAGCCTTCTATATTACAGTCTGATCACAAATACATCAAACGGATGCAGTATATACTCTCTGTGTGTGTGTGTGTGTGTGTGTGTGTGTGTGTGTGTGTGTGTGTGTGTGTGTGTAGCCGGTGGAAGGCAGATTCAACAGGGCGGAGTCATGCCATGCCACACATAAAGACGTACATGAGGACGTCACCAGATTTCACCCAGCTGGCCTGGTTCCTCATCACAAGGTATATACTGTGTGTGTGTGCGTGTGTGTGCGTGTGCGTTAG
>NC_139651.1:17515797-17558297 GCF_964638095.1 Poromitra crassiceps | reverse complement strand
TGCTGTCCTCACACTGAGAAGCACCTGGTTCAGCTGTATTTTGCGTGGCGAATCCTTTTTCCTACCATCTAAAAAATATGATCGGCGATAATATCCTGCATCTCTATTTCTTTCTGATTCTAAATGAATAAGGATTCACCTGACATATTAATTTATATTGAGCAATAAACATCAGTCGCTCACAGTCCATTTCTCTTGACCAGATAACAGAAATAGAACAAATCCCCCAAAATAACTTGTTCTTCATACACGAGTCCTCGTCCTCGTCTGGCCTGAGATGCTCGGGTGTTTTCTGCACCTGCTGCAGCTCAGTGAGGTGAAGCGCTGAAGGTCAACTCAGATCAGCCGTGAGAAACAGACCGGCTGCCGGACCCGGTCGGACCTGATAACCGGCCGGAGCCCAACCCCGGCCTCCGATTGGTCGACGTGGTGCCAGGGTTCGAGGATAAAAAGGCGGCCCCGGGTCCGGTCCAGCGTCACAGCATCACAATGGCTTTCCTCTGGATCGTTTCCTGCTTTGCCTTCATCAGCGCCGCTTATGGTGAGAAACAAGACTCTTCTTCTGTTTGGGATTCAAAAGACTTTTTCATTTGCATAGTATACCTTTAATCCTAATAATAAACTAAACTAAACCTGCTGGAAAGATCTGAAAACCCCCAAGACTCACTCCTGTAGACAGACTTTGACTGATATAGGCTACTGATATATTGATATACTGAGTTTGGATTCACAGCAAAAAGGTCACGCTGCTGAACTGAAATATTTAAGCTTTCAAAATGTCCCTCGATGACATTTTCTGCACAATCCAGCCTTGTTAGCTTCTTAGCTTTATTCTTATTTTCAAACCAGCTGACGACTTGTTGGCCCAAAATCCAGCAAAGCTACTGAGCTTTGTCTTTGTAGATTCACTCTGTTTCTATATAAAGCGTTACTGATGCCACCACACAAGATTTCTGGGTAATGAAGTTTGTTTGAAACAGTTGTGTGGCGCCGCCGGTGTGCAAAGCTGTTGCCTTGTGCAACTTTCAGGTGTTTAGTGCTAAATATTCTCAAATCCCATTGGTCAAACTGTTTATAATTTGCAGTGTTCACAAAATGTCAGCAGAATGTAAGCTGTCAGTAACCTGTTGTCTCCCCCTACAGGCTGCGGTACTCCTGCCATCCCCCCCCAGGTGACGGGCTACGCCCGCATCGTGAACGGCGAGGAGGCGGTGCCTCACTCCTGGCCCTGGCAGGTGTCCCTCCAGGTGAGTCTCACGTCGCTCACACAGCACATCGATCTGCTTCACACAGACTGATAATATAAACAACATCATTTGAGCTCATCCAGGTAAGATATTAATAAAGTAATGACACATTCAGCGGGAAACTAACTATAATTAAGACATGTGCCAACTTTGACGACGCTTGGTTCAGTATTTTAAGAGCAAACAGGTTTTTTTAACTTCCTGAAAAGTTGCTGTTTTGGAGATTCGAGGTCCTGCCTGTTCTTGATGAATCCAGGTCAAAGTCCTGACATTTACTGTAAAACTGAGTAATTCCTCATCTCTTCTCACATACTTATGCAAACAGACGAACCTTTATTTATTTATTTATTTTTACAAACAAACAAACATAACCTAGGCTATCTGACGTACTCTAAAACTAAACCTAGACTACTAAATACTACAATTCAGTCTACGGTAATCAAAACGCTCCACAAATCTCTCTCTCTCTCTCTCTCTCTCCCTATTCAAGAATTCTCCACACTCCATAGTCACAGCATGGTGTGCAGCCACTTTTATAAACTTTGGCTGGGAGGGGCCTAGGCACGAGAGATGGGCGGGCTGGGTTTGGTGACATCACTGATCAAGAGCTCAGCCAATAGAAAGGGAGGAAAATTGGGAGTCTACAGCTGGCCTTTTTGCCTTTTTGGTTTGCATGGAACTGCATGAGTATGTGAGAAGAGAAGAGGAATTACTCAGATTTACAGTAAATGTCAGGACTTTGACCTGGATTCCTCAAGAACACAGCTCACTTCCAATATATATTGATTTTCAGCAGGAAAAAGTGGAAAAAGTGTTGAGTATCTCTTTAAGAACCGTTTGACATCGATGATTCTAATCTGTCTTCTCTCAGTACTAGAAGTTCACGTCTGTGTGTTTTCGAGCTTCTCCGAAGTCTAGGCAGTCGAAACCTCTTATAATACTCTTGACTGTAATAAAGGGAGCCAGAAATAAGAATTTAACAGTAATTATTATCATCACAATACAAACATACATGAGCCATATAACAGTATTCATAAATAGTGAGTAGTGTGTATCTAGGGGTGAATATTGTAGTAAGCACCAGTGTTGGGCAAGTTACTTTCAAAAGGTAATATACTACAACATGTTACTAGTTACTTTCATTTGAAAGTAATAAGCTACTTTACAATATATACTGTCTGTGTAGAGTAACTTGTTACTTATTACACTACTTTTGCATTACTTTCACTGTAATAACTGCAGTAGCAGAATGACATCGCCACCCCGGAACCATCCCGAAAAATAATTTAAACCGTCTTGAAGTCAGTGTAAACAATCCAAAATTCTAAATGTTATTCTCTTCCTTTGTTATTGTCATATATAGGGGTTATATGCATAAAAACACACAGTTTGATTAGGAAATGATTTAAATATGTGCTTTAATTAGAAAACATGTAACTCAAATTGTCACTTGAGTTACTTGACAAAGTAACTGGTATAATATTACTGAAATCCTATAAGTAATAAGTTATATTACTGAGTTACTGCTAAAAGTAATATATTACATGTAATATGTTACTTTTGTAATGAGTTACCCCCGACACTGGTAAGCACACATTGTGTTTTTCACTCAGCAATCCAACGGCTTCCACTTCTGCGGTGGATCTCTGATCAACGAGAACTGGGTGGTCACCGCTGCTCACTGCAACGTCAGGTATGTCAACAAAACACCTGGTGGTCACCGCTGCTCACTGCAACGTCAGGTGTGTCAACAAAACACCTGTGACCCCTGACCTCCTGAGGCCATCTAGAAATCAAAGCTTATTCTACTTCGACTCATTCAAAGTGGATTTAGACTTTTACAAACTACAAACATGTCTGTTTATATTTTGACCAGATGCCGTTTGTTTGTCACTTAGCTAAGTTGCAATCTGACAAAACGGTTTCTTTGGCTCCGCCCACTGAGGTTTAACGGAACCAATCGGATTTGATTTCTGCCCGAAAACTGCAATCTGTCAGTATGTGTGAGTGTCTGCAGGCCACGCAAACTGCATCTGGATTGATATGAAAACATCTGTATGACTGAATACCTCCACGTGATATCACATCAAAATAACACGTTACAGAGTAGTTAGGCCTGCTACCGCTATACTAGTCTCTCCCCAGACTCAAATATTACGTTGAATCGCTGCGCTCCGCATACTACATAAATGAGTCTGTGCCAGTTAACAGCCACTGCTGGTTTTGAAGGCGGGTTGAAATTGAATGAGTGACAGGTCGTAGCACCGATAAGAGAGCGGTTCGAAAAATGGGCTGCGCCTCCCGTGTCGTCTGATCGCAAAGTCGTTACTGATTGGAGAGGACTGAAGCCATCACTGGCATATGACTGGCCAAGTGAATGGTTCCCTCCCATAACCAGCCGGCTGAGGGAAAGTGTCCCAGACCCAGAGAGAGCTCTGCAGTAACGTAGTGCAGGCGCGGACTGCATAATCGGGCACGTCGGGCAAATGCCCGGTGACCTGGCCTGGCCTGGCCTGCAAAAAAAAAATTTTTTTTTTTGGGTCACTGAACAGCAGGCCAGGCGCTGCCTAATGGTTTACTAGTGGTTTTATTACTTTATTCAGGGTTAAAGTGGGTGCATCTCATTGTAAAATTGGACTCGGCCCAAATTGGGCTTCAAACGGCCCAAATCTGGCTTCAGACGACCCAAATTGGGCTTCAAACGGCCCAAATTTTTCACGACGCCCTTCGGACGCCGGCACGCGCGTCGGCCCGTATCGGCCTGGCCTGCTTGGTATCTAATGCCCGGCCTGAATTATACTCTGACGTAGTGTATCAGTGTAAGAACTCTCATGGGTCTGGCATTGATACTACTGCTATACTAACCGGCACTGACTGTCTGGTCAGGACTTACCACCGTGTGATCGTTGGAGAGCACGATAAGGCCAGCTACTCCACCAGCGAGGACATCCAGATCCTGAGGCCCTCCAAGGTGACCATACACCCATATTATTGTATATTGTTGTAGGTCTATGTATTTATACAATACCTATAATAACATCTATACACCCATATTATTGTATATTGTTGTAGGTCTATATATTTATATAATAGCTATAATAACACACACACTTCCACCATGTCCCGCCCACCAGGTGTTCACCCACCCCAGCTGGAACCCCAGCACCATCAGCAACGACATCGCCCTGGTCAAGCTGTCCACGCCCGCCCGCCTGGGAACCAACGTGTCGCCCGTCTGCCTGGCCGAGTCCAGCGACGTCTTCACCCCCGGCATGACCTGCGTGACCTCCGGCTGGGGCCTGACCCGCTACAACGGTGTGTGTGACACACGCACACACACACAAAGACACACACAAAACAAAGACACGCACACACACACAAAGACACACACAAACAAAGACACACACACACACACACACACAAAGACACACACAAAACAAAGACACACACACACACACACACACACACACACACACACAAAGACACACACTTTCACTGTACTCTGATAGTGCTCATCCAGAAAAATGAAAGGCAAAATGGCAGAACTATAATGGACAGTCTTAAGAGGAGAGAAATCTGAATAGAATATCTACTACTACAGTACTACTATATGGACGGCACGGTGGCTCAGTGGTTAGCACTGTTGCCTCACAGCAAGAAGGTCCCGGGTTCGAACCCTGGTCCGTCCCAGGTCCTTTCTGTGTGGAGTTTGCATGTTCTCCCCGTGTCCGTGTGGGTTTTCTCCGGGTGCTCCGGTTTCCTCCCCCCACCTAAAGACATGTATGTTAGGGTTAATACTCCTGTCAGTGCTCCTGACCAAGACACTGGCAAAAGAACTGGAGTTGGTCCCCGGGCGCTGCACTGTGGCTGCCCACTGCTCCTAGTTCTAGGGAGGTTCCTAGTAGAGGATGGGTCAAATGCAGAGGATGAATTTCCCCATGGGGATAAAGAAAGGATAACTTAACTTAACTATCAGCCACAATTCAGATGATCAAATCTCTCTCTCTCTCTCTCTCTCTCTCTTGCTCTCTCTCTCTCTCCTCAGCTCCCAATACTCCCAACAGCCTGCAGCAGGCCGCTCTGCCTCTGCTGTCCAACGAGGAGTGCAAGAACACCTGGGGTAGCAACATTCTCGACGTGATGGTCTGTGCCGGAGGAGACGGCGCCACGTCCTGCATGGTGAGCCTCCTGCACAGACGGACGTTAAGTAACAAGCAGACACATGATGAACCACCATGGAAGTCCTGACTTCTGTCCCCCCCTCTCCTTCCCCTCAGGGAGACTCTGGCGGTCCTCTGGTCTGTGAGAAGGACAACGTGTGGACTCTGGTCGGTATCGTGTCCTGGGGAAGCAGCCGTTGCTACACCACCACCCCCGCCGTCTACGCCCGCGTCAGCGTGCTGCGCAGCTGGGTGGACCAGACCCTGGCTGCCAACTGAAGACGGCCCTGAGCCGTGACCGCGTCCCGCTCGGCCCGCCGCCGCCCGCGACCACATCTGCGCTTCGAGTCGAGAGAAACTCGACTGAGCCGGACGCTGAATTTCAATAAATGAATTCAAACATCACTGGTTTTGTTTGTCTGGTTGTTGTTGCTGCTCTGGTTAAGCTTACTGTATATTAGCTTACTGTATATTGTGAATGTGAATGTTTTTGAAAACTAACTGCCTAACAAAACGGTCCTACTGTAATTTAGAGACAGTCCTTATACTACTATAGACCCTTTTCACGGGGGCCATTTTGTGTCAAAAAGGCAGGGTAAACACAGGTGCAAACAAAACACCTAATGAGGGTTTCCAAATTCCAATGATTGGAAGTTGGAACCTCTCATTAGTGTTTTGCTTGCGCCTGTGTTTACCCTGCCTTGTCGACACAAAATGGCCCCCCGTGAGAAGGGTCTATAGTTCCCCTGCACAGGCAACATGTAAAAGAGGTCAGCAAAGTAGTGAGTCTGAGTTCAACCGTCACAGAGTTCCATAGGGCAGTGGTTCTGGTTCCCAGACTTTTTTGGCTCGTGACCCTACTTTGACATCACAAAACTCGAGTGATCGCATACATTCAAAACACAGACAATTATTTTCCCTTAAAGTCGAGGTGAACCCGTTCGTCACGTGCATCTGAGTCCGTTTCATACTGAAAACAAATTGAGAGGTGGACCATATACGGTGTCGATGATTTGATTTGACAATTCTGTCGACTGGCTTTGCAATTGGCCAATCCTGGCGTGTTCCACCCCCAAATCAGGTGGGATTCAGCGTGTTGTCGTGCTACGCGAGTGGGATCCGCGGAGTACCAGGCACCCACCGGCTTCGTGCGGAGCGAGCGGACAATCCGATGCATGGGTGCTGCCCGCCCGCCTGGAATCTCCGAGAGACGACCCCTGACAGCCAGGGAGGCTGTCAGGCTTGCAGGCGCGCGCCATTGTCGTTATAAATGTAAATAATATTCCTGGAATGCGTGTTTTAACAAGCCAGTTACATTTCTTTGCATTCTTAGACATTACCGTTTGATTTAGTTTGCATAATTGCTCAAGTTAGTAAGTTAGTTTATTGGCTAGAAACTCTGCCAGATGACGGGCACTAGGCGCCATTTCCCCCTTCATTTGGAAGAGAAAATTATCCTGAAATGAAGATTTGATTGACAGCTGCATGTCGTGATATGATTGGTTGAAATGGGGTAGAAATTTGATAGTACTAGGTGACGTCCGCAAACTGTAAATTACTGTTATCAATGAAATCTTGAAAAATGAACTTTTGATGTGAAAAAGTGTGAAAAACGAAAGAAATTAGATGTTTGTGATTTTGTTTGCATACATTATTAAATAGGTGCACTGCATACCCAGGTATTTGAACTAAAAGAAAAGAAAAGTCGTTTTTGGGTTCAGCTCGACTTTAAATTAATTTGTTTTCAATCAAGTAGGCTAATAGTGTGTACTGTACAACATGTTGCATGTAAACGTTCAATTTAGACCACAATTAGGTCTCTCATCCACTTCAAAGATGTGTAAACCTGATTTTACGCTCGATTTCATGCTCGTGCACTCGTGCGCGCATGCACACACACACACACACAATAAAAAAATGTGGTTTGAGTTGGAAGGAAGTTGGCAAAGAAAATATATGAGAGACATAAACATGCAGAGGCTGTATGGAGGAGCTGTTCCGAGAAGTCACATCATTCAGTTCCATTCCAAAGCTTCCTCACGTTTATTTACCAGGAATTTAATGTTCATTGCTATTCTTAAATAAAACAATAGAGGAGCTGTTCTCTGAGAAGTCACATCATTCAGTTCTTGTTATTGGATCTAATCTTTTGCCAACCTAAACACCACCTACAGGTTAGTCCAGATAAACATGCAGATGCCGTAACTTTTGTACAGTACCACTTGTTTAAGACATCACTCATGTGATGTCAGTCATGTGAAGAATAGAAGAATTCAGGTCACGTTCTACCCTCTCGTCTGCCAACTTTAAAGCCTGAAATACCTTAGCCAAGCCAAGAGCATTCAGGTACCTATCACACGCACCGTTCCAAAGCTTGTTCATGTTGACCAATTCATGTAGTGTACCTTATCTGTTCATTGCTGTTCTTAAAAAATAAAAAATAAAATAAAAACGCATCATTCGGTTCTCTTTATTACAGCTCATCTTTTGTCAACCTAAACACCACATACAGCAGGGATACTCAACTTGTTCTGCCCAGGGATCGGGATACTAAAGTATAATTCATTTTTCCTTTCTAATTGAGACATGGAATATTGTCAAAAATCTAAATTGAAGAATGAAAAACTATATATTTTTTTTTTTTCCCCCTCCAGCTGAAAATCAATTTTCAAACAGAATTGAAAAACAAAAACAATCAAAGTCTGCCCCCATTTTTCATTTTGGCCATTCCCTTTTTATCATTATTCATTTTGTATTGGAAACATGCTAAATTAACATTGAAAAGTTGTTTGTGTATTATTATCCCTGGGCGCTGCACAGTGGCTGCCCACTGCTCCTAGTTCTTGGAAGGTTCCTAGTAGAGGATGGGTCAAATGCAGAGGATGAATTTCCCCAAGGGGATAAATAAAGGATAACTTAATTTAACTTAACTTATTGTTCTATGCCAATTGAAAATAAAAAAAGAATAGCAATGAACATTAATTTCCTGGTAAATAACCATAAGGAATCTTTGGAATGGTGCATGCATGTGATGGGTAGCTGAATGCTATTGACTCGTTCATGTATTTCAGGTTTTAAAGTTGACTAGTGCAGTGCCCGTTCCCCTCCCTCCCACACACACACACACACACACACACACACACACACACACACACAGGGCAGTGCCCGTTCCCCTCCCTCCCTCTAGTGCAGTGCCCGTTCCCCTCCCTCCCACACACACACACACACACACACACACACACACAGGGCAGTGCCCGTTCCCCTCCCTCCCTCTAGTGCAGTGCCCGTTCCCCTCCCTCCCACACACACACACACACACACACACACACACACACACACACACACAGGGCAGTGCCCGTTCCCCTCCCTCCCTCTAGTGCAGTGCCCGTTCCCCTCCCTCCCACACACACACACACACACACACACACACACACAGTGCAGTGCCCGTTCCCCTCCCTCCCCCTGCCCCGTTCACACATCATGCGCTCCCACTCAAGCCGTGGTCTGATTGGTCAGATTGCATGATGGAATTCCCCAGCAGCGCACCCGCCAAGTTAGAATTTGATCGCATGAATGGTTCTCAAGATATGTGAAAGCTGTGTTGTGATTGTCAATCGGAGGAACGCTTCTCGAGATAAACCACTTTTGTGTTGCCAATAGGTGGCGCTGTGACTGTGCGCGTGTCCGAATTGCACGAAATTCAGCACCGCATTCTTATCAGGATCCCATCAGGGAACATGAAATTCAGCCATATTCAGCCAGTTATACAGCCAAGATACAACTAGCAATTTAGCAATATGATCAAACAAATTAGTGTTGTTGGTTTCCAATATTTTATTTTTCAATTTTTCTTTGACAAAGCAAGAACAAGACAAATGAACAGGCTCAGACACAGGAAAGGAAAGGAAAGCATACTTGTAACATCGACACTCAATATGAGTTACAGGTTTTGTAATAGGCTATAATATGGTGCTACCAGCTGCATATGGTGCTTATGTTCGTCTAAGAGATGTTGTGTATGGGGTCCCATGCCAGAGGTCAAAGAGTCACCCGTCGCCCCTAACCTCATCGAGGTAGGCTAGAAACGGCTCCCAAATAGTTCGAATTATTTTAGGTGAGTTGGTCCTTAGGGACCTGAGTCTCTCCATCCTTATAACAGATCATGTTGAGGGGTGAAGAGGGGGATTTCCATTCCTTCAGAATGAGTTTTTTGGCAACAGTTTTCCCCAGTGTCAGAGACTGCCGTACAGCTGTGGGGAGGTTAAGAGAGGTCTCTGAGCAGCCGAAGATGGTAAGTTCTGCCTCCAGGCAGAACAAAGAACATAAATAACAAAGGGCAAAATATGTGGTTGATGACAGGTTGACAGATCCTCTGATACACCCTGTGTTGGCTGTCTATAAAAGCTGAACACCTGCAGCATCCAGCATCAGAGCTGCATTTCAGGTAAGCTTCACTCATCCCTTCTCTCCTTCTACGTCCCTTAGGAACACAACACTGATACCCGGGTGTCACTTTATTGACTGATCACTTAACTTTTGCTAGACCACTTCATTGCTGCTGAAACAATGCTCAGATTGTTTTTTACTGTATTTCAGATTAGATTTTCGACAGGAGGCTTCTCTGATGATCACATGCCTGTTTTATTTGAGATTTCTCTTCCCTGTCTGTGTGTTGAGTTTTCTCTTTGCTATTTTGTTTGATCGTTTGGTCACCTGTGTTGTTTTAAATGTGCTTTATAAATCAAGTGGATTGGATTGGAGGAGAGACCCTTCATCATGACTCCAGTTCTCCTCTTCCTCCTCCTCTCATTGATGAGCAGGGCAGTCTCCTCCACTCCTCCGGTAAGCTTGACCCTGTCACCACTAACATTCAATGCCAAGCTTGACCCTCTCACCACTAACATTCAATGCCGGTGAACAAACCATTGCAATGTTGTGCCTTTGTGCTGCAGGGTGCAACTAGTCAAGCTAATGCAACTAGGCAAGCTGGTGCAAGTAGGCAAGCTAACCCGGGTGAGTTGATCACAGTGATTTCTCATTTTGACTTTGGACTGTGACACCTTGAATGTGACACCTTCCTCTCAACACTCTCTCTGTGTGCTTCCAGAAGTCGAGTCTAGGGGCGTCTCAGAGATCATTGAGACAGTTAACAGCAACCTAGGAAGATCTAAAGTCGAGTCTAGGGGCGTCTCAGAGATCATTGAGACAGTTAACAGCAACCTAGGAAGATCTGAAGTCGAGTCTAGGGGCGTCTCAGAGATCATTGAGACAGCTAACAGCAACCTAGGTAAGATCTGACTCATCGGGCTGAAATGAAAAAATGTTACGTCTATCTGTAATCTGTAGATGCAATCTAGTCTTTTCTGTCTGTTTAACATTATGGGATGTGTCCTCTCTCTACTGCAGGTCGGCGCAGGGGAAGCCCAACCATCAGGGATGGTGACATTGCTGTGCCCAACAGGAGGAACGCAGTACCGTGCACGGGCAGGTGGTGGTCCTCGTGCAAGTGGCCCAAGTATCGGTTTTCATCAAGATACGTCTGGATACCCGTCAAGATGCTCCCCAGGTCATACTGTAAGTTACTGTAAGCATCTTAAACCACTGTACTCCTTTTTTAACTTTCGTTTTGGTTTCAGCCAGAACTAAGGGTCTCATTATACCCCCAAGAAAGATTGTTACCCAAAATGCATATAGCAATGTTAACAAATACAATATGTTGACTATAGCATTATTATTTGTCCAACATGTGCCTCCGATTAGCTACCTCAGAGCCAGTGTAGTGGCTGAACAGTTCAGAAAAGTAATAAGTACACTCAGTACACATAAAAAAAAGAGGATGAAATATAATCAAGTAAAGGAGTCAGACAGGTTTACAAAATGAGATACAAAAAGACAAAAGACAAATGAAATTAGACATGGGGATAAAGATACATAATATCTTAAATGTAATAATGATGACTCTAACTTACTCTAAATTGCAGCATGACAGTATAATATTGTATAATGACCATGCTAACGTAACGCATCCTATAATAAAATGGCCTAGGTGGAATGGCGGGCGGCGGGTGGCGGTGTGTGTCTGTGAGTCAGGATTTGCGTCACGTTTTGTCATATTTGTTCGGTCGCCTCTCCCGCAACCTTGATGTCTGACGGGACAGGGCACTGTCGTCACGTGACTAGCGGTCATGTGACTCGTGACTAGCCGTCGCCTCGCCCGCACTGTTGATTTCTGATGGGAGGGGCCAACCTTTCTGCAAGGGTTCCTGACCGGACATCAGAATGTGACGGGTTGGACGTGAGAATGGGTTGACATGGGGATTGATTTTTGTCCATTGGTCCTTTAGGACCGGGAGCTGCACCCAGGCAGGCAAGACATCAGTTGAATCAATGGGTTGGTGAATCATGGGCAAATAGTTCCAGGTTGAAAATAGCTGTGGTTGTGCTTTATAGATATATATAGATATATACAGTATATATACATATATATATATAGATAGATAGATAGATATTTATAGATCGCTTGTTTATGGAGATGATTGTTCAGCAGGCAGGATAGCCTTGGTTTATCCCTGCAGCTCTCAGCACTGTCTGACTTTCCATCTACACCTGTATGTATTTATGAGAAACAAGTGTCTTAGGATGCAAGACAAATTTCGGACTCTGTCTGACAATAAAGTGATATCTTATCTTATCTTATCTTATGTCTGCAGCCTCAGCAGAGAAGTGGACCATCATTCAAGGCCTGGTGTCCTTCCACAGGTCCACCTGCATTCGCTTCACTTGGCGCATCTACCCACGGTGGCAGAGGGACTACCTCGACTTCTTTTCTGGCAGCGGGTAGGAACACTACAACTACAGAGCCCCTGCAGATAGAGGCCGCACCCATTTCCGTCTAACTAGATTTTCCGCCATTTTTAATTTTCTCCACCAAACCGGACCGATAAACCGGAAATCGGCCCAACCCTATCTACTTGCCCTCCTACCACATCGGCTCGCCCATACCGGATGTGCTCGGCTCGAGGTCCACGTCTACAGATGAAGTTAAACTCTCCCGACATTTATTTTCAAAAAGGCTCATGTTTATGAGAAATGTTCCTGTACACTTGAATCATGATCCTGAAATGTTTGTATGATTCATACTTTAATGTTCCTAAATGTCTGGTAACAGTAGCTTACCTTGCTAAGCTGTCAGACATTTGAGACATTTTGAGATCCCACGTGTCCGACATACAGCCAATCACAATGCATGCCCGAGCCACGTCTCCGACGTACAGCCAATCACAATGCATGCCCGAACCACCTGACATACAGCCAATCACAATGCATGCCCAAGCCGATCTGGTAGGCGAGCCGAAAGTCTCTCCTCCTCTTTCTCTGAACCTCGCGCTCTCTCTCTCTGTCTCTGTGTGTGTGTGTGTGTGTGTGTGTGTGTGCGTGTGTGTGTGTGTGTGTGTGTGTGTGTGTGTGTGTGTGTGTGTGTGTGTGTGTGTGTGTGTGTGTGTGTGTGTGTGTGTGTGTGTGTGTGTGTGTGTATGTGTGTGTGTGTGTGTGTCAGGTGTTGGTCCTATCTGGGTCGCCAGGGGGGGCGTCAGCAGATCTCCCTGCAGAGGGGAGGCTGTGTGAGCTTGGGAGCGGTGCAGCATGAGGTTCTCCACGCCCTGGGCTTCCACCACGAGCAGGTCCGCTCCGACAGAGACAGACACGTTACCATCCTCACCCAGAACATCAGATCAGGTCCGCAACACCTTTAAAAGCATCAGGCATCTCATGAGCGTGTAGGCTACAACAGTACAGAAAAACAGCAAACATGTTTTTTTTTACAGGTTATACTTTTTACAGGTTATACTATTTAAATTAATCTGTTGATTAACTGTAGGCTACTGTATGTTGCAAATGTTTAGAAGAATTATGCAGAGAATTATACTATTACTGTTATGTTGAGTTATTTGAATGAACCTCATTGTATTTTCCCCCTGTTTTGTATGTGGACCTATAGTCCATTCATTGAATTTTCTCAACTCAAAAATATGAAAATAGAACCTGATGATGATAAGTTATAATTGATTGATTGATTTAAGATTCTGACTGGTGACAGCATTCTCTTGTGCTTTCTAAAAAATACTGGTGAGGAAAAAAGTGTATTTCAAAGCCTTGTCAGAGTAATATATTGTGTTTCCTGCTCCTCTACAGGGGAGGAACGCAACTTTAGGAAGGTGGCAACTAACAACCTTGGCACTCCCTACGACTACAACTCTGTCATGCATTACGGCAGGTGAGTGTGTGTTGTTTGTTTGTTTATGTGTGTGTGTGTGTGTGTGTGTGTGTGTGTGTGTGTGTGTGTGTGTGTTTCTAGGAATAACAGTGATGCCCCCCCCTGATTGATGTGATAGTTTAATGGTTAATTCACTCAATGCATATTCCTTGTTAGTTGGGTTTATGATATACATACATTTTTGTATTTGGGTTCTGTTCTAGATTTGATTTTTCTAAGAATGGCCAGCCGACCATCGTCCCCAAGCCCGATCCCAACGCTGTGATTGGGAAAGCCAGCCAGATGAGTGCCAATGACATCAGGCGCATCAACAAACTCTACCGCTGCAGTGAGTCTCAAATAAAGACTATATTCTCTGAACATCTATCAGAGGAAACCATTACTCATTCATTCAAATTAAAATTCCCGGAAGGAAAAAGAAAAACGTAACTCCACTCTTGATTGGGTTTCCATGGAAACGCAGCCCATAACAGAGTAACTGTGCAGTATGCGATTGATATTAATCATAATCTCATAACCCTTTTTCTCCTCCTACTAGGAGGGTACTGATGGAGGACTGTTGTCCTTCAGACACTTCATGTCTCAGATCATCTTGATAACAGCAAAGAGCCGGACCTGTTCTTCCAGGAGAATATTATTACATTTTTCTTGTTACACAATTGAACATTTTAAATGTCTACATATCCAATCAAGATACACAAACACTGCTTTTGGTGTCAGGGATCATATTAGCAACTTTTAGCATGTTAATCAACCTCTCTAACTCAACATGAAATTACTGCTTTGAATATCGAATATGAGGAGTATCGATGTCATTTAGAGTTTTAGGCAGCAAATGCTTCTGAAGGGAGAAAAATGAGCACTGATATTTCCACGTGTGTGCAGATACCAGCAGGAGGAAGGGAAAGGATAGTGGGGAACCACTGACACACAAACAACAAAAATGTGTTTACATTGCCTGTGGAATCCAGAATGACATGGACACATTTTCTTACATGTTTTGTGTTTCCTGTTTGGAGTGTTTCCTGTTTGGAGTTCTTTATGCCTTGCATACTGTACTGTGACATTCTGTTTCCTGTTTGGAGTTCTTTATGCCTTGCAAACTGTACTGTGTGACATTCTGCACAATAAAATCACTTATGAGCATTTATCATAGGCACTGTTTTTTTTTTGTTTTTTTTTACCTTTATTTATACAGGTGAATCACCTTGAGACCTGGATCTCATTTTCAAGTGCGACCTGTTCAAGCAGCATCCAGACAGAAAGTTACAGTAACAAAAGTTGACAGACAGTATGACAACCGTAATCAGTATCATTACAGACAATAAATAAAAACCAAAAGGATAACAGAGACACACTAGATAAAAAAGGGGGATGTTAAAAGGAGATGGTCAGGAGCACAGTGAGGCAGTCATTTCAAGGTTGCGCAGCAGTATTTGCCTATATTATTATTATTATTCTTCTCCCGGGAAGTTCGACTTCCCATGCATGAAAACTAACCAAACTTTGCACAAAGGTCCAGTCCCACGCCAAACGTCTTTGACGCCAAACGTCTTTGACGCAAATTTGGGGCCAATAGTCCTAACAGTGGCACTACAGCGACCGTCTAAAGTTTCAAATTTGAAAATTCATAAAAAAATCAGGCATACGTGCTACGGCTTTGCAACTTTCACCGAAATGTGCGCCCAAATGAGCAGAAACTTTTGTACAATGCAACCTATGGCCAATTATGAAGTCTAAAGACCGCAAAACTGCAAAAACTGTCAAACTCCTCCCACATTTTTTCTTCAAACGACACCAAACTTCAGCATCTGCATCGTTAGACTGTCCTACACAAAAGTATCAAAACAGATTTTCGATCAGTCAAAAATTGAGCCCACAGTGCATCAAAACGTTGAATTCTGGCCCCGTGTGCGTGTGTGTGCGTGTGTGCGTGCACGTGCGTACGTGCGTGTGCGTGTAAGCCCTGGGCGCCCTTCACTGTGGTGGAGTGAGTCATGGGGGGGCTGTAGAAAAGAATATTTTGGTGCTGCTGTATAGCCTAATTGCCTTAATTACCTATGGCAATTAGGTTGTATTTGTGATGTCATCAGTCAGTCAAGCAATTGTGATGCCATCCATAGTTCTCGAGATATGCAAATAACAGAACAAAGAACATAACAAAGGGCAAAATATGCGGTTGATGACGGGTTGACAGATCCATACGCCGCGGAACCGCCCGGGCCACACGGGCCATGGCGCGGGTACATTTCAAGCTGTGCGTTTTTTTACCTGCTACCTGATACACCGAATTGAGCCAAGCGTCTGTCTCACTCATCCGCTCCCAGTGATAGCTCAGCTGATGCGATTTGACGAGACACAATACACACTTCGCAATACACACTTCATTGTTTACAATGTGCGTGCGGTGGGTGGGTGTGGGTGGGGGACGCCCACCTGGAAAACCGCATTTCTCCACCTGCAAGTTTTTTTTTACTTTCACTTAACGCTCGCTCAGTGTTTAGACAGATCACTCGTGGTGTTTCAAGCAACAAGCGTCTTCCACATCTATTCGACTGAAGAATATCCACACTTTAATATGTTTAACGTAAGTCCTCTGGAGTCTTTGTCTCTCTTTATGTGTGTATCTCTGAATGAGCGACAGTGAGTGAGTGAGAGCGAACTGGGCAGCACCCACGGCCCGCCTCCTTCTCCTCCTATACACAGGCTGCCTGAGTCTGCTCTAGTGTTAATTTCGTAGACGAAAACTATGACGAAAAATGTTAGTCGACTACCTTTTTCCCCAAGACTAAGACGAGACTAAAATGTTCAGACTTTTAGTTTCATTGACTAAGACGAGACTAAAATGTTCAGACTTTTAGTTTCATTGACTAAGACGAGACTAAAATCTTCAGACTTTTAGTTTCATTGACTAAGACGAGACTAAAATGTTCAGACTTTTAGTTTCATTGACTAAGACGAGACTAAAATGTTCAGACTTTTAGTTTCATTGACTAAGACGAGACTAAAATGTTCAGACTTTTAGTTTCATTGACTAAGACGAGACTAAAATGTTCAGACTTTTAGTTTCATTGACTAAGACGAGACTAAAATGATCAGACTTTTAGTTTCATTGACTAAGACGAGACTAAAATGTTCAGACTTTTAGTTTCATTGACTAAGACGAGACTAAAATGTTCAGACTTTTAGTTTCATTGACTAAGACGAGACTAAAATACTCAAACGTTTAGTCGACTAAAACCTGACTAAACAAAAAGAGGATGAGGTTGACTAAATATGATAAAAACTAACAAGGACATTTGACACAGGACTAAGACTACGGCTAAATTTAAAAATAGACGAAAAAATGATCACTAATTATAGACTGATCCCCTCCTCAATGCAGCAGTTCAGGTTCCTGTGCTGCAGCATCATAAATGTAGCTGACATGTAGCTGTCTTAAAAACATTTACAGTAGTTACAACAGAACCCCCCCAGTCTTAGCTAAGGGTCTTATCTATATGTGTATGAGGCATTGTGTTCCCTTGCTTGTCCAGAGACGTCTGAGTGCTTTCCACACAGCGCAGCCAGCCTCCCTCCATTCTCCCCTCAGCTGCGGGCTGAGCAGGGACTGTAAATACGGTCCAGTTGTCGTTGCTACTGCCGCACGCCGACACTGGCCCGGGTGGGCAGAGTCACCATTAGCTACTTTCCCTGGGAAAGAGTTGCCAACACTGCTTCAAATTACCATTACTAGTGCAAGCGCCTCAGCAGATTCAACAGTTTTCATTGACTAAAACTAGACTAAAATGTGAACAGTTTTCGTTGACTAAAACTAGACTAAAATACTTATGGCTTTATTTGACTAAGATTAGACTAAAATGCTAAAGCTTTTAGTCGACTAAAACTTGACTAAATAAAAACAGGATGAGGTTGACTAAATATGATGAAGACTAACAAGGACATTTATCACGGGACTAATATAAGACTAAATTAAAAAATAGCCGACAGAATTAACACTAGTCTGCTCTGCTCTTCTCTGGATCATGGAAGAGCGAAAATATCACTATTCCAGACATTAGTAGTCTATCTATGACATAAGACTAATGCCAAATTCAAGTGGATTTGGTAGTGTGGTGTTGGAGAAAAATATAAGTTCCATTGCCATTTCCTAATCAATAAGCTATAATTGCATACACATAATTAATGCTATAAACGATGACATGACATACACATTATGACATGACATCTGACATATAGATTCACCCATGACATCTCACAAATGCATATTTGCACTATGCAGAGACACATAACTAGCTTATCAAGCAGGAGATTTCTCCCCTTTGCTCTGGCCTTCAGAAACTCAGCATGACAATGGCCATGAGACAGGAACACTTGCTGATATAGACAGGCAGCACTGTAGGCTCCAAGTCAAGTCATCACCCCCTCCTCTCTGCTCCTCTTCTACAGTATAAAGCGTATGTCAAATTGTGACATCGGGGCTGAATATTTGACTCTGTACATCGATACATGTGTACATTGAGATTCATGCCCTCTGTCAATATATGCATATTGCAGAGAATGTAAGCTATTAAATATACTTTTATGGTAAATCTTCCTGGACTCATTGGTTTCAATTTATTTGGTATTAGATAAGCTGTGATATACATTTACATATACATTTAAGCGGATGTATAGAATTCTATTCTCTATCATGTGGGAAGCACTGCAGTACCAGACTCAAACACTCTGAAACCCTGAATGGAGCGCTGGACTGAAAGGCACGCGCCACTGTCTTGTATTTCACGTCTTTAAAGAAACAAATAACTGGTTTGAACCGACTGTCCGATTAATCAATTGTTTGAGCCCATGACATCATTGATTTCCTCTTACTGTTTTGAGGGGACTTTGCTTTGTAACAGGTAATAATAATAATAATAATAATAATCGGTCTTATATAGCGCTTTTCTTAATACTCAAAGACGCTTTACAATTAACAGCTAAACGTGTAACATAACTAAGGACAGGTGTTGGACAGACACATGTGGAGGTTAAGAAAGGGCAGGGGCAGGGTGGGGTTAGGTATTCGGGGCAGACGGGACAGGACATATACATCTAGGGAGCTACAGGGTGGGAGGGATAGGGTTAGGGATAGGTGCTTAGAAATAACTTGTGACTTGTCACAGATCCTCTGACACACCCTGTGTTGTCTGTGTTAGCTGTCTATGTGTCTATAGAAAGCAGAGCGGAGCACCTGCAGCATCCAGCAGCATCAAAGCTGCATTTCAGGTGAGCCTCACTCATCCCTTCTCTCCTCCTTCCACGTTCCTTAGGCTGGCTTTACACGGTGAAACTTTCAGGCAACTAGTTGCAGGTTGCAAATGGCATGAAACATCATTTTCATGCAACTTGACATTTACACAAAGCAATTCAAAATGTCTCACGCAACACGGTAGTAATTGTTTCACTAAAACCAGCGAGCTAGATTGGTCATGTTTCATCCGTCATATTGTTTTTCCTTTTCTCTCTCTTGCTACAGTAGTAGATTACTGTATCAAGTGGGGAGTGTCATTCATTCATTGTAAGTTGATCTTTGTATCTTATTTTGTATCGTTTTCTAGCTGGAAACGTATCAGGTTTTCTTCTGCCACTGGCTGGCCTACTTTCTTTCATTATGGAGAATAGGAAGAGAGCCACCAGTGCATTAATAGCCTACTTATCAGCATTTTGATTGGCTGTTGCATGAAACTAGTTTCACAAAGTTGAGAGTTTTGCAACTGTTGCAGACAAGTTTCAAGTGCTTTGCAGAGGGCTTTAGACCATGCAAATAATTTGCAACTTAATTTCAGTTTCAACCAACTAAACTTGCGTGAAAGTTTCACCGTGTGTAAAGCCAGCCTTAGGAACACAACACTGATACCCGGGTGTCACTTTATTGACTTATCACTTAACCTTTGCTAGACCCCTTCATTGCTGCTGAAACAATGCTCAGATCTTTTCTTTTACTGTATTTCAGATTAGATTTTCGACAGGAGTCTTCTCTGATCACATGCCTGTTTTATTTGAGATTTATCTTCCCTGTCTGTGTGTTGAGTTTTCTCTTTGCTATTTTGTTTGATCGTCGGTCACCTGTGTTGTTTTAAATGTGCTTTATAAATCAAGTGGATTGGATTGGAGGAGAGACCCTTCACCAAGATTCAAGATTCAAGATTTTTATTGTCACTCCATGGTACAAGTATCACGTGTGAAATTCTTGTGCTGTGGACTCCGTTTACGACATAGTACAAATAGGCAACAAGCAATGAGCAATAGGCAATAATAATTAGGCATCAATAAGCAATACTAAGCAGCAATAGGCAATAAGGCAGAATAGCGATAAGACAAGTCAGTGGCTTATTCATTGCACATAGGTGCACATGTCATGTGCATACGTTAGACGTGTTCAGACATTTTAAATTCGACGTATTTGACATGCAGGTGCAAATAGCATGTACCTTATTAAACATACAATTAACATTAGGCATTGTGCATACGTTAGACGTGTTCAGACATTTTAAATTCGACGTATTTGACATACAGGTGCAAATAGCATGTACCTTATTAAACATACAATTAAACATTAGGCATACATAATGGTAGCAGCTGCAGTACGGTATGGTACGACTACTACACTATTTGTGTATGTTAAGGAGTCTCGTGGCCTGCGGGAAGAAACTGTTCCTCAAGCGATTTGAGGACCATGACTCCAGTTCTCCTCTTCCTCCTCCTCTCATTGATGAGCAGGGCAGCCTCCTCCACTCCTCCGGTAAGCTTGACCCTCTCACCACTAACATTCAATGCCAAGCTCGACCCTCTCACCACTAACATTCAATGCCAAGCTTGACCCTCTCACCACTAACATTCAATGCCAAGCTCGACCCTCTCACCACTAACATTCAATGCCAAGCTCGACCCTCTCACCACTAACATTCAATGCCAAGCTCGACCCTCTCACCACTAACATTCAATGCCAAGCTTGACCCTCTCACCACTAACATTCAATGCCAAGCTTGACCCTCTCACCACTAACATTCAATGCCAAGCTCGACCCTCTCACCACTAACATTCAATGCCAAGCTTGACCCTCTCACCACTAACATTCAATGCCAAGCTTGACCCTCTCACCACTAACATTCAATGCCGGTAAACAAACCATTGCAATGTTGTGCCTTTGTGCTGCAGGCTGCAACTAGTCAAGCTGGTGCAACTAGTCAAGCTAACCCGGGTGAGTTGATCACAGTGATTTCTCATTTTGACTTTGGACTGTGACGCCTTGAATGTGACACTTTCCTCTCAACACTCTCTCTGTGTGCTTCCAGAAGTCGAGTCTAGGGGCGTCTCAGAGATCATTGAGACAGTTAACAGCAACCTAGGTAAGATCTGACTCAGGCTGAAATGAAAATATAATACAGCTGTGAAAACATGGTCACATTTCATTATGCAGGATGTGGAAGTTGCAGATGATTGGTTTTCATTTCAGAGAAAAATGAATTGCCATCAAAGATGTTAAACTGATTCGATTCCTACCTGGGACGCTGTGAACGCTGAAGGAATGCGTGCCCGTCCGCATGTCCTCGAGTGCCCACCGCCCGGATGGGGTCGTCAAAAGGGCCTTTCTGTGTGGAGTTTGCATGTTCTCCCCGTGCCTCCCGGGGGTTTCCTTCATATAGGAACCCCCTTCACCAAAAACATGCAATATCCTGGTTGCTAATGTGGTTCCTCCTCTGGTCGTTAAGGGCGCCTGTTCGGAGGGAGGGGAACTGGTTGGAATAGCGTGAACCTCCCACGTGCTATGTCCTACCGGTGAAGCTTCCCCTGTCAGGTGAAAAGAAGCGGCTGGCTAACTGCCCATGTCTCGGAGGAAGCATGGAGCCAGTTTAGGCTCTCCCCAGATCGGCAGAGGGTGGAGTAGCAACCAGGATAAATAGATTAAAATTAGCACTAATGGGGGTTAAAAATGGGATAAAAAATCGGGAAACAAATTATATAAAAAAAATATAATGTTAAAGTCCCTGGAAACCAAAATCCATAAAAACCTTCTAACTATTAAATTTAGGGTCTTATGTGAGTAATTGTGTGCCTCAGAAAGTGGTTTACATTACTTTCAACCCTAACCCCAAAAATCGACACTTTTCTACAAGGTCTGGATTTCCATTTCCTCATTGAAGAGAGCGGTGCGCGCGGTGCTAAAATGCATGATCTTATCACGTCATAAGATTTAATCGAATCACACACACGCATGCACGCACGCACACACACAGTAGCGCTGTGCACTCGCAGCGGCAGAGATGTCTTCCTCTCGCCGAGCAACGCGCGAACACACACACACACACACACACACACTCCATCTCTCTTTCCTTCTGTCTCTCTCTCCGAAGGAGAGTTTCCGTTTCCCTCTCTCTCTCTCTCTCTCTCTCTCTCTCGGAGACCTGCTGCAGACGGGACACGCCCACACAGTCCGCGGGAGAAAATACACTCTAAAATCTAATTGATTCTCATGACTTTTGCCATGACTGTCAAACCTAAATTTGTATACTTTGCAACTTTCATCATCGTTCAAATTTGGCTGGTGGCTTATTAACATAGGTTCCTGTGATGTGATGAACTCAAAATGCTAAATAATAAAAAAATATTTCTGGTTTCCAGGGACTTTAAACTGTATGAAATTAATGAGATGGACGGATAAAGCAAATTATTTTCTAGATTCTCCTCCCTGATCCAAACCGTTACGTCGATCTGTAATCTGTAGATGCAATCTAGTCTGTTCTGTCTGTTTAACATTATGGGATGTGTCCTCTCTCTACTGCAGGTCGGCGCAGCGGAACCCCAACCATCAGGGATGGTGACATTGCTGTGCCCAACAGCAGGAACGCAGTACCGTGCACGGGCAGGTGGCGGTCTCGGTGCAAGTGGCCCAAGTCATGGTTTTCAAGATACGTCAGGATACCCTTCAAGATCTCCAGCTCATACTGTAAGTTACTGTAAGGTAACCCTGACCTTTGATCCCTGCATCTTAAACCACTGTACTCCTTTTTTAACTTTCGTTTTGGTTTCAGCCAGAACTAAGGGTCTCATTATACCCCCAAGAAAGATTGATACCCAAAATGCATATAGCAATGTTAACAAATACAATATGTTGACTATAGCATTATTATTTGTCCAACATGTGCCTCCGATTAGCTACCTCAGAGCCAGTGTAGTGGCTGAACAGTTCAGAAAAGTAATAAGTGCACTCAGTACACATAAAAAAAGAGGATGAAATATAATCAAGTAAAATAAAATAATGTAAGATACAAATAGGAGTCAGACAGGTTTACAAAAATTAGATACAAAAAGACAAAAGACAAATGAAATTAGATACATAAAGATACATCATATCTTAAATGTAATGATGATGACTCTAATAGAAAATTGCAGCATGACAGTATAATATTGTATAATGACCATGCTAACGTAACGCATCCTATAATAAAATGGCCTAGGTGGAATGGCGGGCGGCGGGTGGCGGTGTGTGTCTGTGAGTCACGATTTGCGTCACGTTTTGTCATATTTGTTCGGTCGCCTCTCCCGCAACCTTGATGTCTGACGGGACAGGGCACTGTCGTCACGTGACTAGCGGTCATGTGACTCGTGACTAGCCATCGCCTCGCCCGCACTGGTGATTTCTAATGGGAGGGGGCAACCTTTCTCGTCACGAAATGACGGCAAGGGTTCCTGACCGGACATCAGAATTTGACGGGTTGGACGTGAGAATGGGTTGACATGGGGATTGATTTTTGTCCATTGGCCCTATATATAGATATAGATATAGATATATATATATATAGATATATATATATAGATATAGATATAGATATAGATATATATAGATATAGATACATATATACTGTATAGATATAGATATAGATATAGATATAGACATATATAGATATAGACAACCTATGGTTGTACACATGGTTCGACACTATATATAGATTGATATACCGTATATATATATAGATATTGATTTTTTTGTCCATTGGTCCTTTAGGACCGGGAGCTGCACCCAGGCAGGCAAGACATCAGTTGAATCAATGGGTTGGTGAATCATGAATAGTTCCAGGTTGAAAATAGCTGTGGTTGTGCTTTATATATATATTATATATATATTTATAGATTGCTTGTTTATGGAGATGATTGTTCAGCAGGCAGGATAGCCTTGGTTTATCCCTGCAGCTCAGCACTGTCTGGCTTTCTATGTCTGCAGCCAGAGCAGAGCGGAACGTCATCATTGGAGGCCTGTTGTCCTTCCACAGGTCCACCTGCATTCGCTTCGTTTGGCGCCGCTACTGGTGGCAGAGGAAGTACCTCAACTTCTTTCCTGGCAGCGGGTAGGAACACTACAGAGCCCCTAAGTCCCCAAAGGTCATCTTTTTGGCCAGCACACGCAGGGCACAGGCGCTATAACAGGGTTTGTCCGCCCAATCTAGTCACCAATTTAGTCACCAATTTGCAAGCCGATTTGGTCCCACTCAGAAACCATAACACCTGCCGCTACCGAACTTGGTAGGTAGGTTCACAGAGTCACCTTTTACTATGGACAGAAATGTTCCTGTACACTTGAATCATGATCATGAAATGTTTGTATGATTCATACTTTAATGTTCCTAAATGTCTGGTAGCAGTAGCTTACCTTGCTAAGCTGTCAGACATTTTGAGACATTTTGAGATCCCACGTGTCCGAGTCTGACATTCAGCCAATCACAATGTATGCCCGAGCCACGTGTCCGACATACAGCCAATCACAATGCATGCCCGAGCCACGTGTCCGACATCCAGCCAATCACAATGCATGCCCGAGCCACATGGCCGACATCCAGCCAATCACAATGCATGCCCGAGCCGATCTGGTAGGCGAGCCGAAATTGCACCGACACAGTCTCTCCTCCTCTTTCTCTGAACCTCTCTCTCTCTCTCTCTCTCTCTCTCTCTCTCTCTCTCTCTCTCTCTCTCTGTGAAAGTGTGTTCACCCATTTTGGCCACTAATTAGCCATTTTGGCCCATTTATAGTCAGCCCTATTGACTTAAAATCCAGCCCTGTCACCAGCTGTGTGTGTGTGTGTGTGTGTGTGTGTGTGTGTGTGTGTGTGTGTGTGTGTGTGTGTGTGTGTGTGTGTGTGTGTGTGTGTGTCCAGCCCTGTCACCAGCTGCTCGGGACCCCTGTCTGTACCCGTGCCAAATATGAATGCTGTCAGGCCAAAGTGTGAGAGGAAAATGAAACAGACACAGAGATAGATATGTAGGTTTGCTTATCTATGGAGGAGGAGGAGGAGGAGAAGGAGGAGGAGAGGGAGGAGGAGGAGGAAGAGGAGGAGGAGGAGGAGGAGGAGAGGGAGGAGGAGGAGGAGGAAGAGGAGGAGGAGGAGGAGGAGGAGAGGGAGGAGGAGGAGGAGAAGGAGGAGGAGAAGGAGGAGGAGGGGGAGGAGGAGGAGGAGGAGGAGTGGAGGAGGAGGAGGAGGAGGAGAAGTAGGAGGAGGGAGGAAGAGGAGGAGGAGGAGGAGACAAACAGCAAAATGACAGATAGATAGATAGATAGATAGATAGATAGACACATCTATCTCACTGATATGTGGATTGAAGTGTGTGTGTGTGTGTGTGTGTGTGTGTGTGTGTGTGTGTGTGTGTGTGTGTGTGTGTGTGTGTGTGTGTCAGGTGTTGGTCCTATCTGGGTCGCCAGGGGAGGGGGGGTCAGAAGATCTCCCTGCAGAGGGGAGGCTGTGTGAACTTGGGAACGGTGCAGCATGAGGTTCTCCACGCCCTGGGCTTCCACCACGAGCAGGTCCGCTCCGACAGAGACAGACACGTTACCATCCTCACCCAGAACATCAGATCAGGTCCGCAACACCTTTAAAAGCATCAGGCATCTCATGAGCGTGTAGGCTACAACAGTACAGAAAAACAGCAAACATGTTTTTTTACAGGTTATACTTTTTACAGGTTATACTATTCAAATTAATCTGTTGATTAACTGTATGCTACTTACTGTATGTTGCAAATGTTTAGAAGAATTATGCAGAGAATTATACTATTACTGTTATGTTGAGTTACTTGAATGAACCTCATTGTATTTTCCCCCTGTTTTGTATGTGGACCTACAGTCCATTCATTGAATTTTCTCAACTCAAAAATATGAAAATAGAACCTGATGATGATAAGTTATAATTGATTGATTGATTTAAGATTCTGACTGGTGACAGCATTCTGTATTTCAAAGCCTTGTTGTCAGAGTAATATATTGTGTTTCCTGCTCCTCTACAGGGAAGCAACACAACTTTGGGAAGGTGGCAACTAACAACCTTGGCACTCCCTACGACTACAACTCTGTCATGCATTACGGCAGGTGAGTGTGTGTTGTTTGTTTGTTTATGTGTGTGTGTGTGTGTGTGTGTGTGTGTGTGTGTGTGTGTGTGTGTGTGTGTGCGTGCGTGCGTCCGCGCGTGCGTGCGTGTGTGCGTGCGTGCGTGTGTGAGGACGCTATACATTTTTGTATTTGGGTTCTGTTCTAGATATGCATTTTCTAAGAATGGCCAGCCGACCATCGTCCCAAGGCCCGATAACAGCACTGTGATTGGAAAAGCCAGCCAGATGAGTACCAATGACATCAAGCGCGTCAACAGACTCTACCAATGCAGTGAGTCTCAAATAAAGACTATATTCTCTGAACATCTATCAGAGGAAACCATTACTCATTCATTCAAATTCAAATTCCCGGAAGGAAAAAGAAAAACGTAACTCCACTCTTGATTGGGTTTCCATGGAAACGCAGCCCATAACAGAGTAACTGTGCAGTATGCGATTGATATTAATCATAATCTCATAACCCTTTTTCTCCTCCTACTAGGAGGGTAGTGATGGAGGACTGTTGTCCTTCAGACACTTCATGTCTCAGATCATCTTGATAACAGCAAAGAGCCGGACCTGTTGTACTTCCAGGAGAATATTATTGCATTTTTCTTGTTACACAATTGAACATTTTAAATGTCTACATATCCAATCAAGATACACAAACACTGCTTTTGGTGTCAGGGATCATATTAGCAACTTTTAGCATGTTAATCAAATCAACCTCTCTAACTCAACATGAAATGACTGCTTTGAATATCGAATATGAGGAGTATCGATGTCATTTCGAGTTTTAGGCAGCAAATGCTTCTGAAGGGAGAAAAATGAGCACTGATATTTCCACGTGTGTGCAGATACCAGCAGGAGGAAGGGAAAGGATAGTGGGGAACCACTGACACACAAACAACAAAAATGTGTTTACATTGCCTGTGGAATCCAGAATGACATGGACACATTTTCTTACATGTTTTGTGTTTCCTGTTTGGAGTGTTTCCTGTTTGGAGTTCTTTATGCCTTGCAAACTGTACTGTGACATTCTGTTTCCTGTTTGGAGTTCTTTATGCCTTACAAACTGTACTGTGTGACATTCTGCACAATAAAAGCACTTGATAGAAATGGTGTGAATTTACCATAGGCACTGATGATGAACGTTCAAAGTCCTGATGATGTCATAGACATTGTGACATCATAAGTTATGTCATCAGTGACATCATTATTGACCAAAATCATCTTATGACATCACTCACTGGTGACAGCACAATGATGTCACACTGTCTATGACATCATCAGTGATGTCACAATTGCCCGAGTGTGTAACCAAAAACCACAATTGCTCGAGTGAAATCACTGATGATGTCACAATGCCTATGACATCAGTGCCTATGACTTCATCAGTGATGTCATAAGGTGATTTTGGTCACTTATGTCACTGATGACATCACTGATGATGTCACAATGTCTAGACATGATGATGTCACAATGTCTAGACATCATCAGGACTGAAAGTTACCAAGAGCGCTCCACATTAACAATGCTGCTGCCTGCTACAACAACAGGTTTGTGAACGCTTTATCACGCTGGCCATAATGCTAGGTTACACCTAGCGTTGTTTTCTTAAAGAGATACTCGACACTTTTTCCACGGTCCTGACATTTACCGTACTGTCAATCTGAGTCATTCCTCCTCTCTTCTCACATACCTATGCACTTCCATACAATCCAAAAAGGCCAGCTGTAGACTCACATTTCCCTCTCTTTCTATTGGCAGAGCTCTTGATCAGTGATGTAGCTTGATCAGTGACGTCACCAAACCCAGCCCGCCCATATGTCGCACCATAGGCCGCTGCCAGCCAAAGTGTATGAAAGTGGCTGCACACCACACTGGGCCTTGTGGAGAGTGTGGAGAATTGTTGAATAGAGATAGAGAAAGATTTGTGGAGCGTTTTGATAAGAGTGCCTAGTGTAAATTGTAGTTGTGTGTTTTGTAGTATTTAGTAGTTTAGGTTTAGGTTTAGTCTGTTTTAGAGTACGTCAGATAGCCTAGGTTGTGTGTTTGTAAACGGAAAAAAAAATTGTCTGTGTGTTTGTTTGTTAGAGTTTAGTGGCCAGGGACAGGTTGGGAATAGTCATGGGTCAAAAGTGTTGTGTTCCCGGGTGCAAAACCTACACCGGTGTGCGCAAGTTTCCCGGAGACCCGGACATTAGGCGGGAATGGATCCGACAACTGGGCCTAGCAGATCAGCATGAACGAGATGGTGTTTGCATCCTGCATTTCCCCCCGGATAGCTTCTCTAACAGCATGGAGGTGGATATGGGTTTTCAAAGGGCGCTGAAGCTGAAACCCAACGCTGTACCCAGTGCCGTACTACCGCCTAGGCCCAGTCCCCGACCCTCCCCAACTCCCAATATCTCAAAAAGTATACATCACATCGCTTATATTTTGACATTCTGAGAGCAGAATTTGCTCAAAAGTTTGATGTATAATAGATGCGTGTTGTGTTAAAGTTGTGTGAATTGTCACAGTTAATGTAAACAATGTCAGCCAGCTAGTTTCAGACACTCAAGCCTCCCAAAGCTAAGGCTCCATATGGGGTTCCATTGCCGTTGCCACCCAGTATATGTAGTCACCTGTAGGTCAGCAGTTGACCTGGGCAAATGTCATGCAATTGCTCAATTGTGATGTCATCAACCTCCTAGGGACATTAGGGAGCAGTGATGTCATCAGTGATGCGACATATTGATGACATCATCAGTAGTGTGATGATACTGAGTGACATCATTAGGGAGCAATGGCTTCCCAAGCAGGGACATCTCAAACTATAGCTGAATGTCACCACTGATGATCAGCAATACACCTCAATGTAAATGTGCCAGAATTAGCGCAATTGCTAAATTACATCAGAGTACTGATGTAATTTGAAGTACTTGAACGTACTTGCTGTTGTGTAGAAGTAGGCTACTAGGCTATGTGAGAAAAAAATCAGTATGCATAATGCTTTTTCTGATTCAGATGTTAGATATGGTCTCATGTGACGGACATTTCACAGGTTGAATTCGATGATGTTTGAGATTTTCTTGACATGTTCCTTAAAAGTGAGATTTGAATCAAAGACAACAAACACCAAGGTACTTAAACTGTTCCACCACATCAAAGACTCTCTCCATTGACCAATAGACCAAATCAGCGGGGATGTTTACATTTACTTCCGGGTACCCCTGAGGTCCACACATTATAATGGCAGTGGACGGCACAAACTGACGTGTTGAAGACAAAAACAGACAAAGAAGACAAAAATGGTTCGTCCGTGTTGTGTTGTTGTTTAATATCATTCATAACAACACTTTCACTAACGTTAGTGGAGACCAGACTAGCTAATTTACCTGTTGGACCAGACCAGAGTAGACTTGAAGCTAAATTAAATTAACGTGGCGTCAGTAGCTCTGTCTGTAACGTTAACGAGTCTGCAAAAAAACAGCGAGTTTGACAGACAAACAAACGTTATTAGCTAGCTAACACTACATAAAACAAACACAGAAGAAAGGCTAGATACGTCGGACAAGCATGTTTACCAACCGTTTAACCATTTAAATTGAAAGTAGTCGGCCGAAAACAACGAGAGGGTTTGACAGCATTTATTTGACAACACGCACATTTAAACCTGCCGCCTTCCCCAAGTGGTACCCGGAAGTAAATTTGTTTACATGGTGACGTCACGGTGATTTGTGCACCCCCTGCTGGTTGACGGGAGAAAAACATGCACACAGTCTTTTTTTCTGTTGAGATGATTGTTTTTAGCCAGTGAGATTTTTGATGATATCATAGACATTGTGACTTCATTGTGATGTCATTAGTGAGTGATGTCATCAGTGATTGAGTGTTGATGTCATAGGCATTGTGAGATCATCAGGCCGCTTGCGGCTATAGACGGTTTTAACTTGAGAACAAAAACATTCTAAATTGAACCCCCGCTCACTTCCTGTTGCAGTGTTTGCTATGGACATAAAAGAAAAAACAAACATTCAAGTGCAGGACTGACCATTCCGTGAAAACCGTCTATATTATATTTATTATTATTATTATTATTATTATTATTATTATTATTATTATTATTATTATTATTATTATTATTATTATTATTTCCTCCATAGACATAAAACTCACCTCACAGTTTGTGTACGTTTCCAACTAAACTACTAAACTAAACTAAACTTCGGGAAAAACTACAACACCCCTCGTGCTTTGCGTCATCGTGTCAACATGGCGCCTGTCTGTCGGACAAAAGGCGAATCAGTCTGCCTGTGAAATGAAAGCCAATTAGAACCAGAGGAGACATTTCGGGGGAAAGTGAGCGTGTCCGTGTTTCGCCGGCGCCTCCGGGGCAGCAGATCCATGGTTCCATAACATCTGTGCAGGCTCTCAGACTGCGAGATTAAAGGTAAGAACAGTCCTGCAGCTTCAACTCCTGCTGGCTGCTCCAAACCTCTGCTAACCCGATAGATACGCTCCCTCCTCTAGTCTCTTATCTCCAGACCGATACCAGCTAGACGGCTTTGACTAATCAGCTACTTCAATGTCCTTTGACTGATCGGCGAGCGTACATAGCCCTGAAATATGAATCAGATTGTGAATATGGTTACGAGCCATTCTACCATTCGGCATAGATATGATCCACAAGACGCACTTAGCGTAATTACATTACAACCAAAGGGCAACTTCTAGAATGTGTTCACATTGAACGCTGTCGCCCCACACACACGTACACGTTTTCCACAGGCGGAGGAGCACTAAAAGTTGTTTTGTTGTAATCAGTGTTGTTTGGTGTGTTGTATCTTATATGCCGAATTGGAGAGTGGCCCCTAATCTTTCATCTCGTGCTACCCCGGGTAACGTTATGTTTATGAATGTGTTTACAATAAGAGTGAGTGACAACAGTAACGTTAACGTTACAGATCGTAAACGGGGTTTGACACAACAGTGTTGCCTGCCTGTGTCCGGGCTGGAGCAGATGGTCTTGCTACCACAGTGTATCTGGACCTGGTCTCATGTCAGCTGGTTCGGCAGGAGTTACCAGTTAGCCGACAAGTTGCCTAGTCTAGTCGTGTCTTTGTGCTCTCTGCCTCTGCCTGTATCTGCCTGAACCGGGACTCAACTTCTACCTCCTCTGTTTCTGTAGTTGGTTGTGATTTGGACTGATACATTGGGTTAATAGACTAAAAAAAGAAAAGAAAGAAAAAGAACAAAGTAAACAGTCAGAGAGAGACAGCAGCCTGGTCGTCCATATGTGGTGTGGTGTTCAGGAACAAACTTGATGATGTGATGGTGGGAGTGTGGGTGATGATAGAGTAGAGTCAGCTGAAGAGTCTGTTGTGCTACCTGGAGGAAAACCGTCCTCCCTCCACAGAGCTCAGACAGGCCAGGGTCAACTCTGGAGATGGTAGAGCCAGCTTGTCTTGCTCAAGGACACTTCAGCAGTAGTCTCGCTGCTGGCCAAGCTGCCCTCCCTTTCCGTGAGAGGAGTCTGGCTGCACGGAAACAGGCTGCTGGCATAAGCCCTCCCCTGCTCTACAGCTTCTCTCCCATTGGAGCGACTGTTTCAGTCGCTGCCGGATGTCCGCTCCCGGCTTATTACAAACTCTGTCATTGGCTCCGACCATGTCAATCATTCCACTCCCTCCTCCCTGTGTGTCGCTGTAAACAGTGGCCTGCCGCCTCAGTGAAAACAACAACGCTAACTAGCTAGCAAGCTAACGGCAGAAACCTACACGCTAGCTCGTTGCTACACGCTGAAAATGGCAAGTTGGATTGTTGGAAACTATTTTCCAAGGGCACTGCCGCTAAACTGCTTGCATACATACCCATTCTCCTCCTGCAGTTTGTGCTGAGCTCAAGGAGTCGACCAGTGCCAGACAGTCAGTCAGTATTATTTGACTGCCTGCCTGTGTCTCTCTCCCATCATGTGCAGTGTGCAGACCAGCTTCTGAAACATTGGTCAGGAGGAAGAATCACACATAACACACACAGCCCATTTACACCTGGCGTTAACACGCATTTTCTGCCATCAGATTGTGTTTGATCACATTAGCCGGATTTCATTTACACCTGGCGTTAACATGCGTTTTTCATTTTCCAGATAACTTATTAACACCCCAAATGGTTGTCCTCTCAATCCGCATACAGTTGCTGTATCCAGATTGAGAGGACACATTGCATTTACACTTGTGTTCAATGTGTACACAATGCATCCCTGACCACCTCCGGAGGTGGTTTGGCCGATCAGATTGCAATCCTTATTCAATGTGTCTTGGGGGCGACGGGCGTTTACACCTGGCATTTCAAGTGGTCAAGCACAATCTGATTGCAATCTGATGGCGAGCAAAGCGAGTTTGGCTGCTGTTAGTCACTGTTATTGTGTTGTAGACTTGAAACTAACTTCTCTCACCAGCGGCCAAGGTCTCTTCATCATAATCCCAAATGGATGTGAATAAAGGAATGGTCGTGACACACCAAGCCGTGTCATGGGGGGTCTGTCGGCCATGTCTGGGCGACTGTCCTTCTAGTATTTGTGGTGCGTCCCGCACCCCGTTGGCTCGAGTCTGCTTTGACGACGGCTTTTCTGGCTCATTCAACATGTTGAATCGGCGTCAGGTCATTGGTGAGAGAAATCACTCTGATTGGCTGGTCAGGGGTAGAGAAATCACTCGTGATTGGCTGGTCAGGGGTAGAGAAATCACTCTGATTGGCTGGTCAGGGGTAGAGACATCACTCTGATTGGCTGGTCAGGGGTAGAGAAATCACTTGTGATTGGCTGGTCAGGGGTAGAGACATCACTCTGATTGGCTGGTCAGGGGTAGAGACATCACTCTGATTGGCTGGTCAGGGGTAGAGACATCACTCTGATTGGCTGGTCAGGGGTAGAGACATCACTCTGATTGGCTGGTCACTGGCAGGGGTAGCGAAGCAGGAGAGACGGCACACAAAACTCCCCACTCAATTTCCAACTTATCTAACCTGATAATTCAAAAACAAATTCATGACGTGCCTTTGAGTCTCTAATGTGGTTTCTCCTTATTTCCCCCCCTCCGCCTCTTCCCTTCAGCAAGAGACCAGACGAGGGCGCTGACGTACGCCAGTGCCATTTGCAACTTTTTACCAGACATATTCTCAATTGGAAGTAGCTAATAGCTATATTACAAAGCCGTTTAAGTGAGCAAAATGGTAGGCAAACGCTATACTCTCTAATATGAATGTTTGGTGAATCAGGTCTCACGCAGGCGCAGAACGTACAGAACGTACAGAACGTACAGAACGTACAGAACGTACAGAATGTACAGTACGTACAGAACGTACAGAACGTACAGAACGTACAGAACGTGATAGTTGCTGTCGTGTTTTGCGGTGTGCTCAAATGCAGCTTTTTTGCGCCCGACACAGGAGACGTGAGCCGGTGACGTTCGTACCAGTCGGCATCTAGTTGCCACGCTAGTCCTTTCAAGTGTTTTCGCTACGTCAGGGCCTTTAAGCTGTAGCCTGACTCCGCCAGATGGGGGCGGCATTGTTCCACAAATTCACAATCCCACCTCCGTCTGGACCCGGCTCAAGATTGGAGTTTAAATCGGCCGCCACCCAGGCGAACCAATCAGCGTGAGCTACGGGCGGGCTTTAGGCGAGACCGGGTGTGACGCCACCGGGAGGCGCCTGTGCGTTTGTAGCTCTTTCACTATTCAACATGGCGGCGGCTACCGAGGCTAATGTCAAACATTCTATTCAAAACAATAAGCTAACATAAACGTTAAACACTTGATCTTACAGTGAGTACGAAACCGTAACTGTATTGCTGTAACGTTATCAACTATGAACGTTAGTAAACAAGACATTGTTGTAGAATTTGGGGAGATAGCCTTCAGACCGTTGCTAGGCTGGGAGAACTTATTAGCAGCCATCAGCTAGCTGTAAGGCTAGTGAATGGCTAGCCGTTAGCCTATCACGCAAGTCACACGCTGCTACGTCATGAAGGGAAGTCGATCTGATTGGTTGGCGTTGGCAAGCCCAGACGGTGACAGACAGACGGTCCATCCAATCACCTGCCTAGTAGCTTGAAAAAAGTGACCGCCCTCTTCAGCAATGTAGCTTGGCCGAACCCAGATGGATGTTGGTTGTGAAACAAATGTGAACAAACTCATCCATCTGGCAGCGTCAGGTTATTTAAGGCTTAAATAACCTGACGCTTAAATTTTAAGCTGTGCTAGTTGGATAAAAGTTAGTTTCCCACCCCGATGTAACTTGATGTAACTTGTTATAGTCTCCCAATATAATATATATGTATATATATATATATATATATATATATATATATATATATATATATATATATATATATATATATATGGCCCTGGGGCCACATTTTTAAACACTTATTGCACTTGAACATGAGAAATGTGCCACTTAAGTTTATAGCGAACAACAGGTCTATTTTTATGCCTCCGCCGGCGAAGCCAGGCCGAAGGCATTATGAATCCAGGTTGTCCGTCCGTACGTACGTACGTACATACGGCCGGCCGTCCGTACGGATGTCCGTCCGTCCGTCCGTACGGATGTTTGTTAACACCATATCTGAGGAACGCCTTGATGGAATTTCATCAGATTCGCCTTAAACATTCACTTAGGCTCAAGGATGATCTGATTAGATTTTGGTGGTCAAAGGTCAAGGTCACTGTGACCTCTCGAACGCCATTTTCAAGCTTGTTAACGCGATATCTGAGGAACGCCTGGACGGAATTTCATCAGATTCGCCTTAAACATTCACTTAGGCTCAAGGATGATCTGATTAGATTTTGGTGGTCAAAGGTCAAAGGTCAAGGTCACTGTGACCTCTCGAACGCCATTTTCAAGCTTGTTAACGCGATATCTGAGGAACGCCTGGACGGAATTTCATCAGATTCGCCTTAAACATTCACTTAGGCTCAAGGATGATCTGATTAGATTTTGGTGGTCAAAGGTCAAAGGTCAAGGTCACTGTGACCTCTCCAACGCCGTTTTCAAGCTTGTTAACGCGATATCTGAGGAACGCCTGGACGGAATTTCATCAGATTCGCCTTAAACATTCACTTAGGCTCAAGGATGATCTGATTAGATTTTGGTAGTCAAAGGTCAAAGGTCAAGGTCACTGTGACCTCTCGAACGCCATTTTCAAGCTTGTTAACGCGATATCTGAGGAACGCCTGGATGGAATTTCATCAGATTCGCCTTAAACATTCACTTAGGCTCAAGGATGATCTGATTAGATTTTGGTGGTCGGTGGTCAAAGGTCAAGGTCACTGTGACCTCTCAAACGCCATTTTCAAGCTTGTTAACGCGATATCTGAGGAACGCCTGGACGGAATTTCATCAGATTCGCCTTAAACATTCACTTAGGCTCAAGGATGAACTGATTCCATTTTGGTTATCAAAGGTCAAAGGTCAAGGTCACAGTGACCTAACAAATGCCATTTTCAAGCTCAGTAACGCCATATCTCAGTAACACATTGACTAAATTTCTTCACATTTGGCTCAAATATCCAATTCTGCAAAGAAACGCCTTGATGCAATTTCTTCCAATTTGGCTCCAACATCCACTTGGACTCAAGAATGAACTAATGGCGGAGGCATAAGTCCGCGTTGCGGTCGTTCTAGTTTTATTCAAAAGAATAGATTGTTTTTCATTTAATTGTCTGGGAGAGCTCAGAAATAAAATTGCCAGCACTAGCGCGCGCCTCCTCTGGTCGGTCAGGGCGCCTAGTCAGGGCGGAAGGGAACTGGTGGGAATAGCTTAATCCTCCCACGTGCTGCCGATGAAGCTCCCCACTGTCAGGTGAAAAGAAGTGGGCGAGCGGCTAGAAAACTGCGCATGTGTTGGAGGAAGCATGGTGCTAGTCTACGGCAGCAGCGACCCGGGCAGCGGGGGGAAATTGGCCAAGTACAATTGTGGAGAAAATGATGAGGGAAATCAGAGAAAAAAAATCGTCAAATCATATTTAATCTTTGTGTGAGTTAAAGGAAGGCTTTACCGTGGGGAATATGAATATATATTAAATCTCACGCCCCTAAGGTTTTCGAATCCGTTATAGATATCAAGCATCTCTCACATATTTTTTGGGCCAGCCGCCGCGTTTCGCGTCATCTGGCCCAAGTCCGCCTTGCGGAAGTCGTGCACCTATGAACTACAACTGTTGTGAGCCATGGTCCCGCCTCTAGAGGTCCTCCACGCCCCTTCAAAGGTCTTCAACAAAAACGAAAAGGCAGCCATCTTTTTCAACCGCCTAGCCTGCTGTAGCTAATATTAGCTTCCCATAGTTCCTTGCAAAGAGACCGATCTCGGGAACGGAAGCACGGACAGATACGGGACTGGCGGCATTGGAAAGCTCGTCAAATTTTACATCTAGTAGTAGGTGGGTTGAAGTAACGAAATCAACGCTGAGCAATGTACCCGTTTTTACACATTTTTACAGAAAATAGTTACAACATCAGATGCGCGTAACTCCTACGAAAATGCCTTAAAATGCATGAATTTTTTTTTATGAAGACATCTCCCGACATATATACTACCTTTTAAATTTGGTGCAATTTGGAGGCAATTTTATTTTCGATTTATTTCTTCTTCTCTGTATGTTTTATTGTCGAAGCCTTCTTCTTCTTCTTCTTTGAGTTTTATGGCGGTTGGCAAACATATATGTGCATTACCGCCACCTACTGGAGTTTGATATCAGCCAAATGCCTGAGGGGTGGGCATGAAAACGAAGGCCACGCGAGCCCAGTGCATTGTGGGAAATGTAGTATTTCGAGTCCCCGCCCCCGCACCACCCCCCCCCCACACACAGAGTGGATTTCGGTTGATATCTCTGTGAGTAAACCTCCAATTTCAAAAATTTCAACGGATTCGAAAACCTTAGGGGCGTGAGATTTAATATATATTCATATCCCCCACGGAAAAGCCGGCCTTTAATATCTAACTGATTGTGTTAAATGCGCATATGGTATACTCTCATAAAGACCTAGTGACAGCATGGAAAGACAGCTGACAGGAGGGATTAGACCCCATCGGGGCTGCAATGGGTTAGCTGCTCATTGTGGCAGTAGCCAAGGCCAATAGGCCATTGGTTACACCCAAACTTGCTACGAAACAGAATTATGAAAAAACACCCCTAGAGTCTGCGAGAGCGGGGGCGGAAGATGACTCACCTATGGTTGACACGGTTATTGACTCTGGAACGGACTTGACTATGAGTAGGGAAAACATGTCAGTGGAAGCCACTAGTTCAGATGTAGATGGGAAGAAGCGTCAGGTTTGCTTGTGTGGCTGGCAGAAGGTAACAACTTTGAGGGGCCTTAGAATCCATCAAGGCAGGAAGAGGTGCTTGGTAGAGGGAACACAGGGACCCCGCATTGATAATTATTTCTTAAGAAGTTTATCAAGTCAGTCGGGTGAAGTCCAGCGACAGGAAGTAACCCACAGCTCGCCGGACATCAGCACCCCTGATGTTGAGGCAGGTCCTAGCACCGAGGAAAGCAGAGAGGCCAGCCAGCCAAAAAGGGAGAAGATTAGCGTTCAGAAGCTTGTTTATTAGTTTGTTAGCCTGTTAGCTTGTTTTATTCTGGATTGGGCTTCTAAATGTGTTTTTCCTCGGATTTTGGCACAAGGGATAGTAACATCTTGTCCTGTGTATTAATTAATAATCATATCGATCGCATTCAGAGGAATTGAATCTAATCAAAATCGTATTTGTGGCAGACTTTGTGATATTACTAGCAAATATCATGTGATATCGTTGTCAAAACAATCAAGATATATATCGTGTCGTGATGAAGCTTGTGATTTACACCCCTATAGTTTTAGTTTGTAAAAGGTGGATCGTTTGAACTGGATGACGGAAACAAATGTAAACTTTCTAGGTGTTGGAACTTTTGAGAAGTAACTGCACTGTTCATAATTAAAAGGTGAAAACATATACATATATATATATATATATATATATATATATATATATATATATATATATATATATATATATATATATATAGGTGCGAAACCGGGACAAATGTAATTCAGTGTTTCCCATACATAAAGGAATTTGTGGCGGGCCGCCACAATAATATTTTGACCACCACAATAAGATGTTGACCAAAAAAAAAAAAAAAAAAATTTTTTTTTTTACAGTGCACCTGAACGCAACATGCAAGATATCCGCTGAATAAGTGTCCAATAAATATTCATGTCATTCTGGCCAATACTTCTGTTATAGCATTTCAGTCTGGAATATGGAATATCTTTCAATAATCTATGATTTAGCTGCTAAATTGTCAAATACCGCCATCTGCTCGCTACCCAGGCACTTATGTATGTACTTAACCCAACTAACTTAACCTAACTAACTATCCGGTGTGCACAACACTGTCAGCCTAAACTCCGGCTGACACCCCAAAAACCTACAATCCGCTACAGAAAAATGTATATTGTTTGTTTATTAACTGGCCCCTCGCCTTCTATCATTTCACCAAAGTGGCAAAGCAAGTTGAGTATCCCTGACCTATAGGGAGAAATTTAGTTTGTCATTGTAAACCCACAGCACAGTAATGATGACATGTTCTTCATAGATCTAGCCTTTTAATTTTGCTCTTAAGCTTTCTCAAAGTACACCAAATTCATGCATTTTACTTTAAAATGTTTAAAAAAATCTCGCGGGGGGGCATGCCCCCGCACCCCCCTACGGGGTCTGCGGTCCACCCCCACAAATTCTCTAAATCCGGTGGGAAACACTGTAATTGCTAATCATGATCACAAATTAACAATATTAATACAAATAGTCTGATTTGTGGTATCATTGTGCAGCCCGCTATCAACCCGCTTCTTCTATATATCAGTCTGAATGTACACACCATGACTCATCCACCTCTGCCTCAGACACACAAAGTATGTATGGAGCTTGGCTGCCTGAGATGGAAATTTTCCTTGGCATTTCTCCAAGACACACACGCACACACACACACACACACACACACACACACGCACGCACACACACACACACACACACACACACACACACACACACACTCCTCCTATATCTCTCTATAAGTGTTGACATGCGTGCTGCTGACTTTGAGTCTCTGCTGTGGCCTGTTTTTCTCTCCATCAAAAAGAAACGCTTACAGACACGTGTGTTATCTCATCCCCCTATTTCTCTCTCTCTCTCATCTCTCCCTCTCTCTCCTCCCCTCTCTCTCTCCCACACACACACACAGACACACACACACACACACACACACACACACACACACACACACACACACACACACACACGCACACACACACAGAAATATCACAAAGGCAGTACTGCATATAAATTAATGCTGCACAATTAATCTAATCACAATCACTGTGCAATTATAATCCAAAAAGGCTGCAAAAGAAAAAAAATGCAGTAATGTTTTTACTGGCACTGAACTGTACTTTACATTATTTTCAGTTGAGTATTTTTATGACGTTTAAGTTTGTATGTTTGAGTTGAAATAGGCCTACTACACATGTCAAAATCACCAGTAATCTGTGCATTTTCCTTCATAACCAAGCAAGTCTAGACTCATGATATAATTTGTGCATTATATCACAATCACAATGTTGTCCACACGTTTTCACCAACTCATGCAGCACTAATGTATAACTGACAAAATGTCAGTAAAAAAAAACCCACCAATCAACTGTTTACAACCCATATTAAACCCATGTTCAAATTACTATATGTGTGGTTTGATTAAAACCATGTATCAAACTTGACCTCCACCAGGCTCTGCTACACCTAACCACACAATTCATCATTCATTTCATATCGTGTGTGTGTGTGTGTGTGTGTGTGTGTGTGTGTGTGTGTGTGTGTGTGTGTGTGTGTGTGTGTGTGTGTGTGTATGCACTTAATGCACTCATGGTACTGTTGTGGTGTCCCCCCTCCTGTCACGTCCTGTCCCCCTCCTGCAGATGTCCCAGCGGTGTGAGGAGCCTCGGTTCACCATCGAGCAGATCGACCTCCTCCAGAGGTTGAGGCGGACGGGGATGACCCGGGCCGAGGTCCTCCACGCCCTCAACACCCTGGAGCGGCTGGACAGGCAGCACGGACACAAGTCGGCAGCCCACAGCGCCCCCTACCTGCCGCCGCCTCCGTCTTCCTCCAGCACCGTCAGCGCCTCTTCCTCCTCCACCACCACCTCCGTCGGCACACAGACCAATTTCCCAGAAAGCCGGCACTCGCCGTCGCCCAGTAACAACTACGACCCTTCCCCGCCGCCCCTCCCCGTGTCGGTCGCCCGCCCCGTTGCCATGGCAGCAGTCGCTCACAACGGTTTAGTCACTGTGACCAATGGGAAGCTGTCGCTGTCGCCGCCGCCGCGGTTTCCCGTCGCTGCGGTTAGCGGTAGCATGGCGGCGCCAGGCTACGCATTTGAGACCAGCGAAGAAGACCTCGATGTGGATGACAAGGTGGAGGATCTGATGAGGTAAGACTGAGCAGACAGACTGCTTAGATCAGTGTGGTGATCAGCTAGATGTTGTGCTGTTGAGAAATAAAACATCACACCCAGGGGCCGGTTGCACCAACTGGTCTTAACTATGCCTGGTCGTAACTCCTACGTCGGTCTTAGTTAAGACTAGGAGTGGGCTATAAATGGGTCATTTTTTGTTTTGCTTAGGTCTCAGTTTTTTTGTATTCCATTTGCCCTATCTCAACATGAAATGACAACATTTTTGGCTTCAGGTCCAAGAAAAAAGTGTGCAGGGCACAAATCCAGGATGACCACCGTTTTCCCTGAAAAATCACATTTCTAGCCATAACTTTGTAATTTTTGGGTCTTTTTACTTGGTTGTGGTGTCTAACCCTATGTTTTTGGGGTCAAGCAATCTATGCATCTAGAAGTAGTCACAAACCATCATATATTGAGTTAATACATACTTTTGACCAAATTTACTCTTCTTTACCTCAATTCTGAACCATGCCCGTAGACCTAATATTTATTGGTAAATTATAGAAAAAACAGACAACAGATTAAATTTGACATACCATAATAATATTAATAGCAACCCTACACTGCTAATTATTACCAACATTTCACAACATTTAACTTATTTCACTACAAAATACTGTATGATGAATTGTATTGTGAAATAGGCCATCCGCTGTCATAAGTCAACATTACTGTAATCACATGAGGGAGATGGGAAGACAACATCCCTAGAAGAACAGTTTGACTTGATTCTAGAGGAAGCTGGGGTACACAAGTCATTTAGCCTCTACAAAGAGAGATGCTTTACTAGACTTGGATACCAGGCAGGTGCAGTCTATGATTGCATTCCCTACATCAAACAGCTACTTGAGACACTGCTAAATAATCTTCTTGTTCCAGCATGCAACATTTACCTTGAGAATGACTTCATAATAGCAGGATTCAAAGCACTTGCTAATTTTACATACAGGGTAACAATGCCCTTCCTCAACTGCGTTGAGATAGCAAGCCAGGATTTGCTGGTTGACATGCTTCCCAAGCTCTGCAGTGACCTTGCTGACAGCTGAGAGCCTAAAAATGTAAAAATGGAAGACAATGCTCCACAAAGTGATCTCGATCACCTTCTTCTTGGAGAGATGTGTGTCCAGGCCGCGAAAGGAGTGGAATTGCAGTGCAAACATGAGTATTAGGATGTTGATCCTGATGCTGCATGAGCCACTCCTCTCTATACACTGACTGCAGACCAACGGAAACACCTGCCCACAAACAACCTGAATGCAGAGAGGTACTTGGCCAAGTGTGGATATTTTGCTTCCCAGTCAGCCCAACACTCAAATAGGATGTTCAAGGCAAAGGGGATCAAAGATGACCTTTATGCTAACAGATAGACATGGCAGTGAAGTTGAGCAGTCAACCACAGCTGTCCTTAAACACCTAGATACAATGGAGGTGACATGGAGTAACAAACAGAAAGAGAAGAAGAAACTGAGGTTGAGAGAGAACCTGCAAAAGAAAGTGAGGGCCAATGATTTTGTTGAAAACTTCTTGTGAAGTGCAAAGAACATGGAGGGCCTATTTAATAGATGTAATAGGCCCTATTGCATCTGTCACTACTCACTGAAGTGAAGGCACTTGTCCTTATGAAGTCACCTGAGCTGAAGGCTTACTTGAGGCAAGAGATCCAATACCAGAGAGTTATCAGAGAAAGAGATGATTGAGAACCTAATTGTGCTCCTCGGGGATGCTTACCAAGCTGAGGTGGTATTTCCTTGTGAGGAGGAGGAGCCAGAAAGGCAGAGGGGATCTCTCAGGAAGAACCTATGCTCCAGCCCAACCAATCACTTGCTGTCATTTGGGATGAGGGTATATTGGGTTTTACCTGGATGATAATGGGGACGGAAC
>NC_139651.1:17460797-17510797 GCF_964638095.1 Poromitra crassiceps | reverse complement strand
AAGTAGCACGAGACCCCTTCCTGGCTGTTCATTGAGTCACGCATTTTGGTCCTCCACTGACGTCACTCTCTCTCTCTAGAGTATAGAGGGTATACTATGCACAGATCTCACTTTCCCACCTGAACTGTGCACATGTTTAATGCAAAATCAGCTTTTAATAATTCTCAAACATCCAGCTTTGTCTACCCGGTGTTGGCTGTGTATTTATGTAGGTGTGTCTGTCTGTTCTGTACCTGCTGTGATACAGTGGCAGTATATATACACAGTACTACTGTACTGTACTACTACAGTATGTTGGCTGCCAGTATGTTTCTGCACCACTGACTGTGTTTACATGCACGCAATAATCAGATAGCTGAGAATAATCAGATAGCTGGGAATAATCAGATAACTGTCAATAATTTGATCTCCGCGTTTACACGCACTTTAGTAAATGTCAGGATCTCACCTCACATAGAGATTGGGCCGTGCACTGAATAAAACCGATGACTCAGCAGAAAGCTAGGTGTGTTTATGGGATTTCTCTCTCATAAACTGATAACGGCCTTTATCTGATAAAGCATATCTGTTGATGCCGTTTACTTCACCACTTGATCATCCGGTAACTCTAGAACAGTGGTTCTCAAATGGGGGTCCGTGGCACTTTGCCAGGGGGTCCACGAAAAGTTTTCAGGTAAAAAAAAAAAAAGAAATGCTACATGTTACTTATTCCTTCTCAAACTACTTCCTACATGGTGCTAGTCTATCAAAATATCTTGGCTGTCATTGATTGTGTTGCATAGTGGTTTTCTGTACTGTTGACAAATTGTGATATTGTAAGTCGCTTTGGACAAAACAAAAGCGTCTGCTAAATGACGTAATGTTAATGTAATAAAAAAAAAATATATATATACGGTATATATTTTTTATATATATATATTTGTATATATAGTTCAACGAAAATAGTTTATGCTTTAAATCTAAAATGGTTCATGCCATGGATTACATTCTAATAACAAACCTATCAAATTAAAAGTCAAGCATGTTACCGTGGAAACAATTAAGCTGAGCCCAAAATCACAAATCAGAATGAGGGTATTCCCGGTATATTTTCTATCTTGTAAGGGGTCCTTGGCTGAAAAACATTTGAGAACCTCTGCTCTAGAAATCTGATGACACCTGGTGGTTTATTAGTGTGCAATGTGCATGTAAACACACTCATTGTCACACATGTGAATTGTTGGACATTTGCTGGACTTGATGGGTCTTTCTTGTCTGTCCCTGCAGACGGGACAGTGCTGTGATCAAGGAGGAGATCAGGGCCTTCCTGGGGAACAGGCGGATCTCTCAGGCTGTGGTCGCTCAGGTAACAGGTGAGTGTCTCCACGTTCTCAGGTAACAGGTGAGTGTCTCCACTAGGGATGTTCATTTTGAAAAATGTCCAAAATCGAAAATCGGGGAAAATTAACGATCAATTATCGATTATCGATCATATTAATAATATTATTATTATTATTATTTATTTTTTTTACAAAATGAATGCCTATGGCAGAAAATACGAAAGACAACATGTTCTCCTCAATGAACTCTTTATTTCAATGTGTCTCCTCTCCTCTACACTGCTGTCCCCGGCGCATGCCGGTGTGAATTCCCCATGTTTAAAACAGTTTTGTTGGCACAAAGGCCCGTGCCCAGCCAGAAAACTAGAGACTATATGAAGCTCCACCTCACGTTAGTCGGCGGTGCAATGGGGTGGGGCGAGGAGGAACGAATTCCACCCAAACCTAGTCCGCAAAAAAAAAAAAAAAAAAAAAAAATTATAATAACAATAATCGATAAGAATTCCACATGATCGATTCCATTCCTTAACGATCAATTATCGATTTCCGATAACTGATGAACATCCCTAGTCTCCACGTTCTCTGTACTTTACCTGGGCTGGTAAAGCACCACCAGAGAAACACTGCGAGTATAAATAAACTGCTCAGCACCTGGCAACAGAAAACTGGCTGTATATAACCTACCTCAGCAAATTAGACCATCAGCGAGAAGTTTGGCTCTTTTTCTTCTGATTTCCCCCCATTTTCTCCCAAAATGTACGATTTCCCCTGCTGCTCTGGTCGCTGCTCCACCTTCTGCCGATCTGGGGAGAGCCCGTAGACTAGCACCATGCTTCCTCCGACACGTGCGCAGTTGCCAGCCGCTTCTTTTCACCTGACAGCGGGGAGCTTCACCGGCAGGACGTAGCACGTGGGAGGATCACGCTATTCCCACCAGTTCCCTTCGCCCTGACTGACCAGAGGAGGCGCTAGTGCAGCGACCGGGACAGGATACCCTCAATCCGGCTTCCCACCCGCAGCCACAGCCAATGGTGCCTGTATGGACGCCCGACCAAGCCGGAGGTAACAAGGGGGTGCCAACCTGCGACCCTCGTGTTGGTAGGCAGGGAATCTACCGCTACACTACCCGGATGCCAAGATTGGCTATTTCTATAGTTATTCTAAATGCCTGTGCTCGGGTCAAGACAGAGGGGGGGGAGGCTTGGTGAAGACCTGCCCTGGCTGCTACAGCTCAGCACGGTGGAGACAGCGGGAAAACACTACCGCTTTTGTCCAGAGGGGTCGCTCCATGTAGCTGCTTGAAGTTTGATAGAAACGATCACTTGTGTGACCTCGAGATGAGCTCATTGGATGTCTCCTCCTCCTCGTCCTGCAGGGATCAGTCAGAGTCGGATCTCCCACTGGCTCCTGCAGCAGGGGTCGGACCTCAGCGAGCAGAAGAAGCGAGCCTTCTTCCGCTGGTACCAACTGGAGAAGACCAACCCTGGTAACCACCCACTAGCATCCACCACCACCACCACCACCACCTCCTCCTTACTCCTTCATCACATGGTCATCCTCCCCCTCTAATACATCGTCACCACCTCCTCCTCATCATCGTCAACCTTAAAATAAATAAAAAATGTGTAAAATAACACATCCAATTGAACATGAAACGCCTTCATCACCATACGCAGGTGATACGCAGGTGGGTAAGAACAGACTTGGCTGCGTACGTTTGATGAAGCCCACGTAGGATTTTCTTATGTTCTTCTTCTTGCTTTGTGCAAGAACAAAAATAAGATAAAAATCAGAAGACATTCATAGCCTGAGGCCCAGTGTTCACATCATAGCCATAACCCCGCCTTCAACGTGACGGCACAGACTCTGCCTGTAACGTGACTGATAGTACCTAGTCACGTGGAGGCGGGGTTTATCCAAGGCTAGTGTTCACATCCTCCGTGACGACTAGAGATTTGACAGTGATTACCTGCCACAAAGCAGCTCCGGTATGAAGCAATGAACACTTCAAACGAACACAAACAATTCCTTAGTAATCGCTGTCTCACCCAAACCTGATAGGCAGCATGCTCAAATCAAGCAGGGTGCGAATTGCTGGGGGGGGAATTAGTTACTTTACAATATTACTGTATGTGTAGAGTAATTCATTACTTCATTACACTACTTTTGCATTACTTTCACCAAAACAACAGCAGCAGCAGAATGACATCGCTGCTCCGGAACATCCCGAAAAATAATGTCAACCACCTTGAAGTCAGTGTAAACCATCCAAAATTCTAAATGTTATTCATTTCTTTTGTTATTGTCATCTGTAGTGGTTATTTGCATAAAAACAGACAGTTTGATTAGGAAATGATTGTATCTTTTTTAAATATGTGCTTTGATTTAAAAAAAGAATAACTCAATTTGTAACTTGAGTTACTTGACAAAGTAACTGGTATAATATTACTGAAATCCTATAAGTAATACATTATTTTACTGAGTCACTGCTAAAAGTAATATATTACATGTAATATGTTACTTTTGTAATGAGTTACCCACAACGCTGGTGAGAACGGAGTTACACCCTGCGGAAATACGGCAGCCATGTTTGTGAAAAAGGTAGTGCTGCACGATTAATCGAATCGCAATCGCGATGTCAGCACGTGCGATTACATAACTGCAAAAGTGTGCGATTATTTTATTTTTTTCACGTCTTTTTGAGTGTGTGTGTGTGTGTGAGAGCCTCCTCTAAACTAATGTTACACGCGACGCAGCAAACACACGTTTCTCTGCCATCACACTGGGCATCAATACTAGCGGGAGACTTCTCCCATGCACTCCCACAAATAAGTAATGTTATGTGCAGCAAGGTTAATTATCTACCGAGAGGGCGAGAGAGAACATCCATGATCGCTAACAGCAAGCTATGCTAATAACTAGCTAGCCGTTCGTTCAGAAACGCATGTAAACAGCCGTGTGATCAGAGAACGTCAGTAAAATAAGGAGAGAGCTGCAGGTGCTTGTGCAGAACTAGTGCACGATTAAGTGCACAGTGGGGATGACCCGCTGTGATGAAGAATATAACGAGATTAACAAGGTTGATAGCAAAACACTGTCGCAGCTGCCAGCACTGGCAGCATCACCTCCAGGCTAGCTAACTAGCCTGTCACATGACGCCTTCATGGTCCCTCGTTAAAAGTCTGCAGATGCACGTTCTCACCTCTCTCTCTCAAGAAGCGTCACGTGAGTGTGGCGTTTAAGGCCATCTGTCGCTACAAAATAAATAAACGGGGTGTATCATTCATTAGTATTGCTGGACAGACATGTAACTAACTTTGCAACTTTGCTGAGCCATCTTCTATGTGCTGTAACACAGTGCAGTTTCTATTTGACTGGTGTTTCTTTTTTACATGTTTGGGACAGGCAAATGTCTCAAAATGTTTTATTTTTTTGTAAAGATAATTTAATTTCAAATTGTTTTCTTTTTTTACTTTTAACTCATTGAGTGCCATGGACGTCCTTCGACGTCCAATTAAATAGTGACGTAGAGTGCCACGGACGTCCTTCGACGTCCAATGCGTTTTTTGACGGTGGGACGTCGATCAAAGCCTTCCGCAGCTCCTGTACAACTATAGTAGCTATTGGAGGTCTATAACCTATTTTACAGAACCCTTAGGTGGCGACAGTGCTCTCCAGATTACAGAAATGTCAGGAATACACAGCCTGAAATAGCCTTGATGAAAGAGAACCCGCTCATGCTGCAGTCCAGAGAGCCATGTAGATTGTTCTGGCTGCAACTGACGGTGCGTGCGAACACAGTCAATCCGCGCACACAACTGAGTCCTTCTGCCTCTGTCTGTCTGTCAGCATAGTTTCTCCACATGATTAGCCGCTAGAAAAGCAGCAGCGCGACACTGAAAAGCCAAACCTTTCACTGCAATCCGCGTGTGGCTTCTCCATGTTGCGCTGCCTGGGAGGCGGCGCTTCCCAGGCTTCCTAGACGCTTGGTGCGAGGCTGTGTGTTACTAGTGTGGGGAGGAGTTTTCAGCTGAGGGGGGGGAGGGGGGGTGGGGCACGCAGGGCAGGACACAACTACACCACATCACTACATCAGAAAATATTACCGTATCTAGAGTCAGTGAATGTGCTTGAAATTAGGGATGGGCATCGAATTTCGAATTTTCGAATAATCGTTGTTATTATCAAGGTCGACTTTTATTATTGAAATTCGAAATTCGATTTTTTTTTTTTTTTTTTTTTTTTTAGTGAAATGTTGCATTGTCTCCCCTGATTCTAAGTATAGTCAAATCGCTATAAGCATTTTAAGCAAGGTATATGGAAAAATGAATGGCGGATGAAATCCCATGAAGAGGGAGAGGGGGTGACTTTGGCACCCCTTTGGCACTCAGACCTGACCCTACTAAATATTTAATGAACCACAACCACTCATGATTGTCAAAACTGTTTTTTATTTTCGAAAATGTCAATGTAAAAAAATTTAAAAATGTAAAAAAAAAAAAAAAATTTTTTTTTTTTTTTTTTTTACATTTTTTTTTTTTTTTTTCGAAATTCGAATTAAATTCGAATTTGGCCAGCGAATTTCGAATAGTGTTTTTGCTAGAAATGCCCATCCCTACTTGAAATGCTGCATTTCACAAAAGGCTGAATATCTCAGCTTATAATTTGAAATGCCTGAAAACGCTGAAAACAACCTATCTTCTCCGGCTCATAACTAAAGAACGGAAAATGGTATCAATAAACTTTTTTTTGCTGATGATACAATAGAGTCTCCTTGTTCTTTTTGCGTGTTCGGTGTTTACATAGTAATATCACACAATATTCTGTGGGCCTCGAGAAATCACTGAAAACGCTCTGAAAACTCTGGCACTGGGAGCGTCCGTTCTCCAAAAGTGGCTGGCACTCAATGAGTTAATATATTTTAAATTGTAACATATTTCATGTATTTTATGATGATATGTGAAACCGTGGTATTTTTGTCAAAGGTTATCATACCGTCAAAAACTCATGCCGGCACATCCCTAGATACCTCTTGTTTATTATATCGCAATCGCAATAGCAATATTGTCCACCATAATCGCTAATCGCACCTTTTCCCCAAATCGTGCAGCACTAGAAAAAGGTCTAGAACACGGCACGCTGAGCTCAAGCTTAAAGCTGACTCAGCAAATGTCAGAAACCATAGTGACGTCCCAGGAAACAAAGGGTTAAACCATAGTGACGTCCCAGGATACAAAGGGTTAAACCATAGTGACGTCCCAGGATACAAAGGGTTAAACCATAGTGACGTCCCAGGATACAAAGGGTTAAACCATAGTGACGTCCCAGGATACAAAGGGTTACACGTAACGAACATCCCAGGATACAAAGGGCTCCTACGTAACGAGACAAAACCATAGTGACGTCCCAGGATACAAAGGGTTAAACCATAGTGACGTCCCAGGATACAAAGGGTTAAACCATAGTGACGTCCCAGGATACAAAGGGTTAAACCATAGTGACGTCCCAGGAAACAAAGGGTTAAACCATAGTGACGTCCCAGGATACAAAGGGTTAAACCATAGTGACGTCCCAGGATACAAAGGGTTACACGTAACGAACATCCCAGGATACAAAGGGCTCCTACGTAACGAGACAAAACCATAGTGACGTCCCAGGATACAAAGGGTTAAACCATAGTGACGTCCCAGGATACAAAGGGTTAAACCATAGTGACGTCCCAGGATACAAAGGGTTACACGTAACGAGACTAAACCACCAGTTCATCCAGGATACAAAGGGCTCCTACGTAACGAGACAAAACCACCAGTTCATGCACGGGTGTAAAAATGAGTTGTCTCCTGCGTCTTGAATGAAGACACAGAGTTCTCTCGTTGTATTATTTCCTCAGGCAGGTTAGTCCAACGTTCACACGCAATCATTCACTCACAGATCCAAATGTGTCAATGAGTGAGCTAACTCAAGAGGGCAGTACAGTAATAATGATTCACAATGAATAATTAGAATATTAGAATAATCTTAAGAATGATGACATTACATTGAGAGGACACAGGTTACATCCATATTGCCTTCATAAGTCGCTGTGATAAGACGTATTGATGTATGTTTATATGAGATAAAAAAAAAAAAAGCGCAGTGGAATCATTTTGTGCATTTTCTTCCACAAATCATTGAGATTCATAATTATGATCACAATATCTAGTCAAATCATCTGGATTGTGATTTTAGCCATCCATCATTTTGCAGCTCTGCTTTGGCTGTTGGCTCCCGTCCGGTTTCTCGCATAAGTATCATCAAATACTAATAAGTCAACAAGAGTCTATCTAAGGAAGAGACGCCACATTCAGAAGCTTTCATTGCATCTTGAGACGTCCCCTTGTTACAGAAATCAAGGCTTTGAACTGTCTGCGCATAAGAGACTCTCTGTAAAACCCGACTGCATAGAGACACTGCATGAAATAGGCCACGCCCATCACGGGGGAAATCGCTCCCATTCACCAGCGTCATTTTCCTTGAATTAAACATAGCTGTGTTGTGTTGTGAAATGTAAAAAATCGCCAAGTTAAAGTTTGTTTTGTACTCCCGAGCAAAACAAGGAAGCCATTGAGAATTGGCGAGAAGAAAAATGTAGATCTAGCTGTCAGTGAAGTAAGTTGGAGTGTTCATCTTCCGTATATATGATCTTTGTGTGCAACGCATGCTCCTATGCACGCGACATAGGAGAACGCCAGGATTGGGGGTTGGAGTTTTTGGGCGTGGTTTCTGAATGATGACGCGCTCCGTAGTGTCTCTATTGTTTTAAAGTAATTTAGACCAAATGAAAAGCAAAAAAACCCCCCAGTAAAGTAAAGGGGGAGATGCATTAGTGGAATGTCCAGTTAACACATTGACTGCCAGCCGTTTTTTTTTGCTGTAGGTAGCTTCTGCCAAGCCGTTTTTTGAGGATTCTGGCTCATTTTACAAGAGCCGAGGATTATTTTCTGCTTGGAGTTTGTGAACATACAATATCTCAAAAGTACTAATAGAATGTGTACTTTCTCTGTCTAAAAGAGTTAGTTTGTAGAGTTAGTAGTTATGTAAGCATTAGCAATTGAATACAGCATGGTTTTAGCGTCAGAAAAAATATTCAGAGATAAACGGCTTTTTGTGAAATTCGATATAACAGTCACTTTAACCATTCATTTTTGGCATCAGTAAGACCTAAACAATAGTTTTGAACAGTAATTTCCTCCATAACAGCAGGAAACTCTCCTCTGCTCAACTCCTCCCTCCGTGGGCGTTCTTCTTGGCTGCAGCGCCATGTCACAAGAACTTTCCTACCTGTGCAAATGCACTTTCTCATACTCTCGACCTCTCAAATAAATTTCTGAATAGAAATTAAATTACTCTAAATTAGAGCGAAAAAGAAACAAAAAAGAATGGGTTGAAAATCCCATTCTAAAAGCCTTTTATGGCTGTTTCCAATTTGCAAAATAGCCTGCTGCACCACAAGCGTGTCACCAGTCTCACTGCCCCGCTGCCGCTGTGCGGCTGTGCCTGGCTGTGCCTGTCTGCGTGGCCGCTCCCCGAGGAAGCCCGGCTGGACTCGCCCGCCTCCCGGAGCCCTGGCCGAGAGCTCCGATGAAGCCCCTGCGACTCTGGTCATATTTACGCTGCGTGCCTCAAAGTGTGCTCCATCCGCAATCCACTATGCAAGTTTGCAATCCCGCACCGCCAGCAATCAGCGCGGAAACGAAAGCGCCTCCGCCAATCCATTTTCATGAGAATGGAAATGGATCACACTGCTTTTTGCTTGCCTTCCTACTTCCTTGTCGCCACTTAGTGGGTCGGTGGAATGGGTTGTACACGTTGTACACGTCCAATACTTATATAAGAGACGTAAAAGGGTTAGATCAACGTCCCACCGTCAAAAAAAAAAAATCGATTCTGAAAACGTGTTTACACGTCGCTGGCAGTCAACAGCTGGATTCTGAAAACGTGTTTACACGTTGTTGGCAGTGAACGTGTTAAAAAGGTCGAGTTCAAGAGGAGCTGATTTTGTTCACACACACACACACACACACACACACACACACACAAAAGAAGAAGAAGCCACAAACGATCCTTGAATCAAAATCCTCTGACTGATCAATAAACGGCAGGAAGTCATGTTCATACAAGGTTACTGTTTGTCCCTAGATTAGATTGACTTTGAATGATTTGTATGGTGAAAGAAGGTCATTATTCATTATTGCAGCATTAAATCATGATACAACACAGCAAACACAAACAAAACTAATAGAAAAAATAGAATTTAAATAAGAGTGGACTTAAATGAGGAACAATGTATTGAAAACAAATGAAAACCATTGAAAGCAGACCTGGCTGTCTGGTGGGCGTGTCCTCAGGTGCCACGCTAGCCATGCGAGCTGCCCCATTGGCTCTGGAGGACATGATGGACTGGCACCACCAAGCCCCGCCCCCTCTTGGCTCTGCCCCGGGAGGCTTCCGTCTGCGGCGAGGGAGCAGATTCACCTGGAGGAAGGAGTGTCTGGCTGTCATGGAGAGGTGAAGAGGAGGAGGATGAGGAGGAGGAGGAGGAGGAGGAGGAGGTGGTGTTTGGAAATGTACTAAGAGGTATAACCTTTATTAGTGGCCGGGCCAGCGAAGCGGCAGGGCCACTTATTGTATTTGCCTGTATTATTATTCTTCTCCCGGGAAGTTCGACTTCCCAAACTTTGCACAAAGGTCCAGTCCCATGCCAAACGCCTTTGACGCAAATCTGGCGCCAATAGTCCTAACGGTAGCACTACAGCGACTGTCTAAAGTTTCAAAGTTTGAAAATTCATAAAAAATCAGGCATACGTGCTACAGCTTTGCAACTTTCACCGAAATGTGCGCCCAAATGAGGAGAAACCTTTGTACAATGCAACCTATGGCCAATTATGAAGTCTAAAGACCGCAAAACTGCAAAAACTAACAAATTAAACCCTACTCCTCCCACATTTTTTCTTCAAACGACACCAAACTTCAGCATCTGCATCGTTAGACTGTCCTACACAAAAGTTTCAAGCAGATCTTCGATTGGTCAAAAATTGAGCCCACAGTGCATCAAAACGTTGAATTCTGCCCCCATGTATAGCCTAATTGCCTTAATTACCTAGGGCAATTAGGTTGTATTTGTGATGTCATCAGTCACTCAAGCAATTGTGATGCCATCACTGATGTCACTCGAGCAATTGTGATGTCATAGCTCAAAGCCTTGAGACTTGCGCGGCCACGACTCATTGCTGCAGCAGCTATAATTTGGCTTTGTAATTACTGTATTATAACATGTTTTCACAAACCGTGTGTGTGTGTGTGTTGTGTGTGTGTGCGTGCGTGCAGCTACTTTGGTGATAACCAGTACCCTGATGAGGCCAAGAGAGAGGAGATCTCCAATGCCTGCAACGCTGTCATCCAAAAACCAGGTAGGAGAGAAACCAGACCTGCACCATTGTGCCACCATGGTCCTCAATCATCAGGGATGCACAGATATATCTGCTGAAAAGGATCTAAACCTAGTGGGGGTGGTGTTGGCTCATCATGCCAAGAACATGTCATGTTGGTGTGCACATGAAACACACTGGACGAGTCCAGGGCAGTTCAACCATTTCTTTTCAGAGGGAAGTTGATTGATGGATGAGTTTATCTGCACAAAGTATTATTAGAAAAGGAGAGTATTACAGGACTGATAACAAAATAACATAATAATGATAAATTAGGTCAATATGACTGATCAACTTACATCATTAACTGGCATTTCACTCTCAACTTAAACTCAGGATTTTAACTTGGGAATCTAACAAATGAAAGTAAAAAACAGTTTAACTTTACACAGCACATATCAACCGAACAATACACTTGAAGGTGAAAAGTCCATTGTCTGACTCACATTGGCTTCCTCTTTGTTTGCTGGAAATGTTTGGAGGGAATCAGGAGAATCACAGGCCTGAAGGGGCGGAGTTATCTCATATTTTGTGGGTGTGGGCGTGCTCTAGTCAGGAGTGTGGGCGTGCTCTAGTCAGGAGACTTGTGATTTAACATCGGTCGTATATCGGTATTGGACGATATTGGCCTTGTTGACTGCAATCAGCTATCTGCAAAAAAGATGCCGTTCACCGATTGCAGTGGCTGATATTTAGTCAGTTGGGTGACATGATTTGTTGGTTTTTTGTTTCATAATTACATGACGGTATGATTTGAATTTGTGCTCATTCAAAGATAGTGTGATGAAGGGTTCAGAAGACTTTAAAATAGTTCACTTATTTGTTTATAATGACGTTTTCTTTTGTTTCCTCGTCAAGAAAAGGCGTAATAAAAAGCACTTTTCAATAACTCCGCGATGCTTTAGCATCTTTGAGTGTTGTAGTCAAGTCACTCTACCTCGATTCAGAGTCGAGTCTCCAGTCCCCAGTGTTCGAGTCATCAAAGAAGAGTCCGAGCCAAGTCCCCATTACCTGAGTCCAAGTCTGAGCCCAGAGTTACTGAACAACATCATCATAATAATAATAATAATAATAATAATAGTCATTTATTTCGGTCCATTTGTCAGTTTCACATAAATGCACTGCAGTAATAATGTACATTATACCATAAGGGGAGCGAAAAGGTGTCGGCTGAAGCCGTAGCTTATGTATACCTACCATTTTTACATTGCAATACATCAAACACAAAATAAGACGGTTGCAAGAATCAATTAACAACGAAAAACAATATTTACATTAGATCGTAGAAGCATTAAAGATCGTTTCGTATACTTGGTTATACTAAGGTTTTGTATTTATGAAGCGCTCATGAGCGGGAGTCCACATGTCGGTGGAACAGACGTGCCTGCCCTTCCACAAAATGTAATGTCATGGTATTCAATCAAACCTTTATTGGCAGACGCTTGGTCCATAGATGACACATACACAATTACAAAAAGCACATAAGGGCACAATAAAAGAACAAAAGTACATTATAAAAGAGAGTCATACCAGAGTTTCCACATATGTGACTGTTATCTCACAGTGCTTAGCCCAGGATCAGTGAGCAACTTAATGATAACATTCTGAGACACGTTCAATCTACAGATGAACCTGTACCTCAGATTTCTCAGGAGCGCCTGGAAAGTGGCCACCCCCGCCTTACAGAACAGCTCACTAGCACTGCTCCACCTGGGCTTTTTCAGCAAGCTGCGCATGCAGTCATTATAGGCAACCTGAAGTTTATGCAGTTTATGCATGCTTTTATTGATCATATAACTATCAATATCTTAAAATGAACCAAAAAAACAGTCTTTATAAATTAACAAGTCCGAGTCTCCAACTTCCGAGTCCAAATGCATGCGTCGAGAACCATTGTTTTAGTTGGTGTGTGTGTGTGTGTGTGTGTGTGTGTGTGTGTGTGTGTTACAGGAAAGAAGCTGTCTGATTTGGAGAAGGTCACATCTCTCAAAGTCTACAACTGGTTTGCCAACCGCCGCAAAGAGATCAAGAGGCGTGCTAACATAGGTAATATCTACCTCCACACTGATCTGAGATCTGTGTGTGTGATGCTAACATAGGTAATATCTACCTCCACACTGATCTGAGATCTGTGTGTGTGATGCTAACATAGGTAATATCTACCTCCACACTGGAGATCTGTGTGTGTGTGTGTGTGTGTGTGTGTGTGTGTGTGTGTGATGCTAACATAGGTAATATCTACCTCCACACTGGAGATCTGTGTGTGTGTGTGTGTGTGTGTGTGATGCTAACATAGGTAATATCTACCTCCACACTGGAGATCTGTGTGTGTGTGTGTGTGTGTGTGTGTGTGTGTGTGTGTGATGCTAACATAGGTAATATCTACCTCCACACTGATCTGAGATCTGTGTGTGTGATGCTAACATAGGTAATATCTACCTCCACACTGGAGATCTGTGTGTGTGTGTGTGTGTGTGTGTGTGATGCTAACATAGGTAATATCTACCTCCACACTGGAGATCTGTGTGTGTGTGTGTGTGTGTGTGTGTGATGCTAACATAGGTAATATCTACCTCCACACTAGGGTTGTGCGATGTCGGAAATTTATCCATCGTGATTATTTTACAGTGAAACATCGTTTTGCACGATGCCATCTTCATTGGGGTGGGGGTTGGGGGAATAATTAATGATTTATTAAGTCGCTGCGTTGCTGTAATGCGTTCACGTTAACAGGACAGCTGAGCTCTACATGATACCAGCGGCCTTGAATACTGCTCTGTGCTACAGCACAGAGCCACGCGACTGAAGTGGGCATCGGCTGTCACTATAGCAATTTGAACGGCGCAAAACTAACGTTAACGTTACTCACCAACAACGTGTGTGTGTTGAATTTAACTAGCTGGCAGAAAACCGACTGAATTACTGGCTGATATAACGTTAGATTCGCCTGGCTCTGGCTCCTCAAGCAGTACTGCTGTAACAGCTAGCAGTAGCCTAGCTGCTGCTGCTGCTGCTGCTCTATTTCTCTCTCCAGTCTCCTCAACTCTCTCTCATTAGGTTCAAAAGCCCACGTGAATCTAATGTTATATCGGCCAGTAATTCTGTCACTTTTCTGCCAGCTAGTTAAATTCAACACACACACGTTGTTGGTCAGGATCTGACTGTAACGCTAACGTTAGCCTGCGTCGTTCAATATTGCTAGTGTTTCACTTTCACTTTGGAAACAGGCGAGTTAAATTCACAGTTGAAGACTTGTACTCACTTTGGGTTGTAAACAGGAAAGAACGTGAGGTTTCTTCTTTCTCTTAAAAGTTTTCACAACAAAAGAACTGACTTCTCGTGCACGGGGGACGCCCCGGCGACATTAAACAAGCGCACCCAGTGCAGAGAAGCAGTAGAGCGGAGGAGGGGGAGGGGAGGCTTCTCTGAGTCTGAACTGGGTGCGCTCGTTTAATGCCGCCGGCGCGTCCCCCACGCGTCACGGTGAGTGGACTTGGTATGTTTTATTATTAAAACGGCACAAATTTAATTCGAACAGATAATTAATCACGATGATCCGATGTAGAAGGCTCAGAGGTCGATGGGGGGTCGGCCAATCACGATGGTCGATGCCATCGTCCATCGTGCCAACCCTACTCCACACTGGAGGTCTGTGTGTGTGTGATGCTAACATAGGTAATATCTACCTCCACACTGGAGATCTGTGTATGTGTGTGTGTGATGCTAACATAGGTAATATCTACCTCCACACTGGAGATCTGTGTATGTGTGTGTGTGATGCTAACATAGGTAATATCTACCTCCACACTGGAGGTCTGTGTATGTGTGTGTGTGATGCTAACATAGGTAATATCTACCTCCACACTGGAGGTCTGTGTGTGTGTTTGTGAGAGTATATACAGTAGCAGCCAAGTTCTCCTTCATGTATTTATCCCCACTTTAGTACTACAGACAAGTATTTAGTATTTATTGACTGAATACAGTAGAACTAAATTAGTATATTTACAACAACAAAACTCATGTCTGTCAACCAGCAAGTGAACAGACTATTCCTTGTATCTTCCAATGGCTGAACAGAGATAAGAACTCCCCCCCCCTTTGAACGTGGGACTTAATTAGAGAATTAGAATTAGATTGAACATATCACTGCTGTTGGATTCAATCGAAGCAGCTCAAATGTCAGTTTTTCTTCCTTAGATGGAAAGTTTCCACGGCCATTTATGTGTAACCTTTGGAAACGGTTAAATCCCTTTACTGCACAGCTTACAAATACTCTGTTCTGAGTGGCCAGTAAGCCTCTAATCAAATCACTCCACAGTCAAGACATCCACTTTCTGTTAGTTGGTTTCTAATCATGATGCCTTGCTAACCCTAACTATTGTAATGAAACAAAAACACAAACGCTGGTCAAGAGGCGGTTCATTGGGAACAGTCAGTCAGTCACTCACTCAGTCAGTCACTCAGTCAGTCAGTCAGTCACTCAGTCAGTCAGTCAGTCAGTCATGGCACGGAAAGAACGTTTATTTCGGGCTCGCTTGGTGAGATTCCCTCTCGCTTCCCGACGGGGTGGTGTTTCAATCGTGCTGCTTAAATGTTCGCCCCCGCCCACTTGCGCCACTGCTTGGACTACAACGAGTGCACCCACACACACACACACACACACACACACTGCATATATACAGTATACACTTATACATCTATTCTACTATATATATATCTATTATATAACACACTAACACAAATTGAATGGAATAACAATTGCCACAATTTTGCGTCACTCCATCCGTGGCTGTACCCCATCTAGCCACCACCCAGGTATGCCTGCCCCTGCGGTTGCCCCTGCGGTTGCCGGATTTGCCCTTGTTGAAGCTGATATGTTATGGTGAGGTTTGTGTTTTTGAAGAAGCAGCCATCTTGGAGAGCCACGGTATCGAGGTTCAGAGTCCAGGAGGCCAGTCCAACAGCGACGAGGTGGACGGCAACGACTTCCCCGACCAGGTAACGCACACACACACACACACACACACACACACACACACACACACACACACACACACACACACTGGGGCCCTCCTGTAAAGGTGCTAAAACACTACTAGATGCTGACCGATACGTCACCTCACGTCTCCTGTGTCGGGGCCAAAAAGTTGCATTTGAAGACACAGCAAACATGACGGCCGATGGGCAACTATCTACCTTATACAACCCCACGTCAAACAACTATCTACCTCATACAACCCCACGTCAAACAACTATCTACCTCATACAACCCCACGTCAAACAACTATCTACCTCATACAACCCCACGTCAAACTATCTGAACTATTGAGCGAGTCCTTGAACCTCTACCTGCTCGCTCTGTGACATTCCAGTTGAAATCCCGTGAGCGGCCTGCGGGGAGAGTCACATTCCTTCTATGTCTACATCCTGGCCAACACTACTGTTGATGTACCCATGAATATAAATTTGTCATATTCAATATTATTTTTGAATATATATTCAAATATAGAATATTATTTGACAGCCCGAATTCCGACAGTCGATCACCAACATCATCATCAAGCCACCAGTAATAAAGAGGTCGGAGGTCATAGCACCAGACAATATGCAGAGAGAGAGAGAGAGAGAGAGAGAGAGAGAGAGAGAGAGAGAGAGAGAGAGAGAGAGAGAGAGAGAGAGAGAGTGTGTAGAGTGTGTAGTCAGCTGCACTGACTACACACAGGGAACTAACTGACTACACACAGGGAACTAACGAGCTGCACTGACTACACACAGGGAACTAACGAGCTGCACTGACTACACACAGGGAACTAACGAGCTGCACTGACTACACACAGGGAACTAACGAGCTGCACTGACTACACACAGGGAACTAACGAGCTGCACTGACTACACACAGGGAACTAACGAGCTGCACTGACTACACACAGGGAACTAACTGACTACACACAGGGAACTAACGAGCTGCGCTGACTACACACAGGGAACTAACTGACTACACACAGGGAACTAACGAGCTGCGCTGACTACACACAGGGAACTAACTGACTACACACAGGGAACTAACGAGCTGCACTGACTACACACAGGGAACTAACTGACTACACACAGGGAACTAACGAGCTGCACTGACTACACACAGGGAACTAACGAGCTGCGCTGACTACACACAGGGAACTAACTGACTACACACAGGGAACTAACGAGCTGCACTGACTACACACAGGGAACTAACGAGCTGCGCTGACTACACACAGGGAACTAACTGACTACACACAGGGAACTAACGAGCTGCACTGACTACACACAGGGAACTAACTGACTACACACAGGGAACTAACGAGCTGCACTGACTACACACAGGGAACTAACGAGCTGCACTGACTACACACAGGGAACTAACTGACTACACACAGGGAACTAACGAGCTGCACTGACTACACACAGGGAACTAACGAGCTGCACTGACTACACACAGGGAACTAACTGACTACACACAGGGAACTAACGAGCTGCACTGACTACACACAGGGAACTAACGAGCTGCACTGACTACACACAGGGAACTAACTGACTACACACAGGGAACTAACGAGCTGCACTGACTACACACAGGGAACTAACTGACTACACACAGGGAACTAACGAGCTGCACTGACTACACACAGGGAACTAACGAGCTGCACTGACTACACACAGGGAACTAACTGACTACACACAGGGAACTAACGAGCTGCACTGACTACACACAGGGAACTAACGAGCTGCACTGACTACACACAGGGAACTAACTGACTACACACAGGGAACTAACGAGCTGCACTGACTACACACAGGGAACTAACGAGCTGCACTGACTACACACAGGGAACTAACGAGCTGCACTGACTACACACAGGGAACTAACGAGCTGCACTGACTACACAGGACCCACTGATGCTGATACTGTCAGTGGCTTGCTCTATATCTGTATCTATGTTAACTTGTCATTTAGTTGTTGCTGTCTTATGTTTCCAGGTTGATGTGTCAATGTTTGTTTCCAGGTTGACGTGTCGATGTTTGAGAAGAGAGCTGCAGTCAGGCCGTTTGGTTTCAGTCGAGTTGACCTGTCCTCTCCCACCCAGGTACAGCCCAATACTACTTCTTCACCATCTCTACGTTTACTTTACTTTACTTTACTTTACTTTATTGATTTATTGTGACGGGACAATGCACATTAATGGACATGTTCAGAAATACAGAAGCCTCTATATACGAAAACATGTAAATATGCCGGAGTTAGCTAATGCTAATTTACATCCGTAGTCCCCAATAAATATCAAAACAATCACTCATTACAATCATTCAACGCACAAACCGATATACATGTAACGTGTCATCGCAAAAGATACCACAACATTACAGACCAATAGGGGTGTCACGATATTTCGTCGCACGATATATCGCGATATCGAAACGTCAGGATATGCGTATTGTCAGAAAAAAATGATATCATAAAAAAAAAAAAAAAAAATGTTTTTGCTCCTGAATAATAATAGAACAAATTTAGCAGAATCAACACGCATGACTGAGGGGGTAGACTACTACTGGCATGGCAAAACAGCTCAAGGGGTACATAAGATTACGGTACATAAGTTTAGGGACCATTGAGCATGAGTTATTTAAGAAATAGATTGTATACTTTATTTTTCTTTCACCATGCAACAAACATTTAGTTTGTGACAGTGTGACACATTCTATTGCAAGAGAAGCATTATCTTCCATGTTGTTTTATAGTTATTATAATAACAATTTCCAAAAACAGCATTTGTTTTGTATTTTGTGTATTTCAAATGAAAGACTATTTTTCCAGTATTTTCCCAGGGGTCCCTAAAAATTATTTGCTTTTGTTAAAAAGAATATTGTTAAAATATCGTATCGTATCGTTATCGTGAACCCAATATCGTGTATCGTATCGTATCGTGAAATTGGTGTATCGTGACACCCCTACAGACCAAAGATCCAAAGATCTCAGCTGGAGAGATGACTGCAAATGTACAATAGCAGTGTTTTCTTTGTCATTATGTGTTAAAAGATGACTTAAGCAGTTGAGATACCTAATGACATGGAGGCCTCTTAGAGGTGACGACAGCAGTCTGGGCAAACATCTATGGACTTAGCCGGCCTGACATCACCGATTGGTTTGGCATTTTGACTTTTTTTTTTGGTCCTCCAGACAGAGCTGCCTGCTATTGCTCCATGATCGGTGAGCTGCACGGTCACTGGACGGGCGACCTGTCAATCACACCTCAAAGCATCGTCTACTTTATGGTCTGTTTGACTCTAAATGGGACCATCATTGACATAATGAACATCATGCTGTATTGAAGAAGACTTGAAACTAGCGATTGAGACCATCAACTCATTAGGAACGTGTTTTCTGAGGTCATAAAGTCATTCCCCCATTGACTTTTATACATTGACTTGTTTTTGCAGTCGTAGACTGTATGAACGGGTTTATATGAATTTGATACAAATTCACCCCATACAGTTGACATGAACGGTGAAATTGGCTATAGAGACCAAAATGTGTTTTTTTTGTACCCCGCTGAAACTGTAGTTTTCCGCGTCGGCTTCATTTTTCGCACAACATCGCACAACCCTGTTTGAGAGGGAGCCACAAATCTACTAACCCCCCTCCTGTCCTCCGCTCATCTCAGGTTCCCAGCCTCCTCCCCACCTGGTTGGCCGCCCTGGGCAGAGGGGGCATGGCCGGGCAGCGGGCGGGCTCTCTGATTGGCCGCTCCCTGGTGGCGGCGGCGGGACCTCACATGGGCGTGTCCTGGTCTCCCCCCTCCCCCTCCCTGCAGGACGACCCCCACAGCCACGGCTCGCTCTCCGAGCCGCAGGACCCCATCACCTTGGCCGTGGAGATGGCGGCTGTCAATCACAGCATCCTGGCCCTAGCCAATCAGGCAGTGGTGGGCGGGGCAGCAAATGCAATCAAGACGGAGATGCTGGACGACGACTGAGGGGGGAGAGAAGATCTAGGAGATGTAGGAGTTATGAATAGGAACAGGTGTGTTGATATGCAAGCAGAGTTATGAATAGGAACAGGTGTGTTGATATGCAAGCAGATTTGATAGGAATGTAATAAGTGATAAACGTCATGTGTTGTCCACTCCTCAGATACCTCCCAACCCTACCTCCAACCACCAACTTGCTCTTCCACACTGTTAGAGGCATTACCAGTATAAAAGAATGATCCTATTCATAATTATAATCTCAATAATGATAATAATGAGACAGTTTAATAGCAGCGTTTCCAGTGCTCTCCAACAGACTGACCAAAAGGACAGGAAATGATGCGCTGGGCAGATTTTCCTTCCAAACTGACACAACTGTATTTGAAATGGGATTCAAATAGTTGAAAGTTCTTGCGGTGTGGTTACTATACAACTGAACAGCCTCAACGACCAATACGTCAATTTGAAAGTTAAGATCATTTTTTCATTTCAGCTCATTGCTTCAGCAATATGTATCATATTGCATTGCAGTACATGATCACATTTTCAATATGTATAGTAGCATATTGCATCATAGTACATTATCACATTTTCAATATGTATAGTAGCATATTGCATCACAGTACATGATCACACTTTCAATATGTATAGTAGCATATTGCATCACAGTATATATGGTAAAGCCCCTTCGCCCAAAGGATATGAGTTAGTCAAACGATAGCAAATAGATTGAAGAAATCTGAGGCCGTAGGCAAATTTGTATGAAAATGCAAATTTAGAATGCATTTATGGTATTTTTATTCTTTGGTGCCCGAATGCCCGATGGGGTAACAGAGGTCTGAGAACACTGAGTGATCTGGTGATCGTCCGTGTGGAGATCTGTCAACTTGGAATGGAGGAGAGGCAGGTGAGCTGCTGTGATCCACTCACTCTCTCACCTGTTGTCAAGAAACTTGATTTAGCCTTTCGGTGACGTTAAAGTCTCTGATCGCCCCACGATACTTCAATAGTACAATAATACTGATCAATAAGAATAAAGATACATAGTGTCGAGTGAAAGCATACATACTGTATACATGTGTGTATGTACGCACACACACACGCACACACACACGCACACACACACACACACACACACACACACACACACACACACACACACACACACACACACACACACTGTATATCCAGTATAAACTGTGAGGGTATATGTGTATACCCTAATCCAGGGGTGGCCAAACTTTTTTGGTTGTGGGCCGCATACAGAAAAATATAAGGAGTCGCGGGCCAAACAATATTAAGCGCGGCGGTTTTCGCGGCAAAAAAGATTGGACCAGAAAACCCTTGTGCCATCAAAAATTTAATTTCTACCTAATTAAATATATGACACATAGTTTATTGATGTGCTCACCTATTACAATGGGTATTTCTGTATGTTTTCAAATTTTCTTTTCCTGTTAAGACAGAGATAATTTAACATAACATTAGTATTAAACATTCATTCAGTATTAAAAATGTTAAGAAATCAATAGACCAGGTCAGGGTACTCGAGTATAACCGATTTTCAATGGTTTTAAATAGAAAAAACGAAATGGGGGGGAATCAGTTTTTTTGTTTTTTTTCCCGTTTTCGTTTTTTCGTTTTAGATTTCAGTTTTAAACTTTAAAACAGAAAAACGGAAAAACGTTTTTAGCATTTTTTTTTATATTTTTTTTTATTCATGGCGGGCCACTTAACAACGGGCAGCGGGCCGCAGTTTGGCCACCCCTGCCCTAATCCCTCTATTTACAATATATTGACTGTGTACATGGGGCCATATCTTATAAACAGTGCAAGGGCAAGCTGACCACTGGGTCAGTGCATCTAAGGCTGTGTGTCAGCTGACCACTGGGTCAGTGCATCTAAGCATGTGTGTCAGCCACCCCAGTGGCAATAGAGAGCCGCAGTAACGAGTCCGGAAATCATCGATGCTAACAGCCCTGGTTCTTCACAGTTTTCGCCTATGGGAGTTTTGAATGGGTTTTTGGCGCGATGCTTCTAATAATCTCTCTGGGCAACGCTGGCTTAATCAAACGCGAACCAGTGTTTAGTAACATCATCTTCACACATGAAGACCACTTTTACGAGTTTTGAAGCTTTTACGTGCCGTTAAAAGGGTGGCTAGCTAGCAAACGGCTAAATGAGACTACACTTTTGAGTCGATGGGGATATATACGTCAATAACGTCACCACTTCAAGGACGAACACGGAAATTATCTTTCCCTCACCTGGTTCAGCCCCGTTCAGCCCGGGGTAATCAGTGCACACATCCAATAACAGTCCAGGCTGAGTGCTGACGTGACGTGGAAGCCTATGCGACAGTGTATAGTTCTGGATTAGCTTAGCTCGAGCTTTTTACCTCTAGGGCTTGCATTTACACTACAAAACTCATGAAAGTGGTCCTCATGTGTGAAGATTATCCCGCTGAACCTTGGTTCGCGTTTGATTAAACTTGCGTTGCCCACAGACATTATTTGAAGCATTGCGCCAAAAACCCATTCAAAAATCCCATAGAAACAGTGAAGAACCAGGAAGTTCGGGACTTCCACATTCAGCCTACAAAAATACGTCATCCCTGCGGCTCTCTATTAGGAAAAAATAAAAAGATTTTGATTGTTAGAAATGAGCAGCTAATGCTTTCCCTTGCACTGGCCGTAAGATATCCTCTGTCAGTGATAGAGAGAATCATTATGACGAGTCTTGTTAGTATTGGTGAAGGGTGACCTTAGCCAAAGTATTCTGTTTGAATTTGTGTATTTTCTGACTGTGTGATAATCATGGATGGAGATATGTATTAGAGATATGTTAATCTACGGCACATCAGATGTGTCATTATTATTTCAAGCAGAACACATAATCTGTCCTCTCTATATGATGTGCTTGACATGCCATGTGTTCTAAACGCATATCATGCTTGTAGGTTTTTGTTTAAATTGTATTTTCATTCTAAATGGCACTTTATGGGATCAGTACCATGGTGCTTCCGTGTCCCCGGCCCGCCCACTGTGGTTTTCATTGGTCAGTATGAGCGACTGACAGACCAGATAGACCAATAGGAAGAAGTGAAAATGACCTGGGACGAGGCTCCACAGTTCCCATTTGTGAGCAATTTAAGTAACGGGTTTTTAGTGACTGGTCGTCTTTTTAGCTGCAAAATAACAAAAAAACTATCAGTTACAGCCATTGCAGAAATCACTCCCTTTCCTGCATTTTCTTTGATCTGATGCTGCTGTTTTGCTCATCCACAAGAGGTGCTGTTTGGAATATTTAGTTCTACTCTACAAAACTCTTGAGTTGAAAAAAAACATGTTATTTATGAAGCGTTCACTTGGCATTTGAGTTGACATTTCCTTCTTGTTTGGATAAAGTTACAGGATGGAGACTTGTTGTTATGTTTGTAGGTTAGATGAATATCAAGTAAACTAATAAAAAATGAAAGTGATGATAACATGATGGAAACCCCCTACAGCCGATTGTCTAAAATTAAAGCATTGTAACTCCTTCCAGTCACGGCCACCTCTTGCGTTTGCATCAGTGCAGTCAGCTGCTCACCTTTTGCTAACGTATTTAGTAAAATCACGTGAACGCTGACACTAAAACACTGGAATGCATTTAGTAAACTAATAAACACTCGTAAACATGACTAGACTGATTGAACTTTAGTTCACTACATTAGACTCGTGACCTTTGACCTAACTGCTTCAGGCAATGTACAGTTTTAAAGCAGCAAGGACACTTGTGTTTTTAAGTTGAAGTGCCTTCATATTTTTTGTGTGTGTGTGTGTTTACCAATGCAAGGTAAATACATGGGTGGATGACTTCTGCAATGGCTTCTGCTGTACACAATACTAATGCAAGAGAAATACATGAAGTTCTATAATGGTTAAATATAAATATAAATAAATATATACATAAAACAGGTTCATCACCAGGTGCTTTACAGGCTAAGCTACTGACAGTTTTGGTAAAACCTGTGTTCTCTCACAGGTTTACAAGTTCATGGTTTGAGTTTAAAAACTCAACATAAATACCTCACTTCACCCCCACCGTCTGCTATAAGCTACCCCCCCCCCCCCCCCAAGTTCCTGTTCCGCTGCTTCAATCAAGCTTCAGAGTTCAGAGACTATTGAGACTGAACTGGAATTGTGATTCCTTCAGAGGATACTTGAGGTCCGATGGCAGCAAACTGCGACAGGGCTTTTCTAAGTAATACTGGCTCCTCTGGGACAACACACGGCTATTCAGAAACATGCTTTTTAGTACTTTAAAAAGGGAAATTCCACTCTAAAATGCAATTAGCTCATATAAGCCCTGCCTCCCCGTAATGGCCCTCAGTATTTCACGCTGTCGTACAACAGAACAATGTTTCCGTTCAAAATAAGAAAACAAACTGTCGAGACATTCCTGAGATTAAACTAATGGTCCCTTCTTGCTGCATCAGCAAATAGTGATACAGTAGGTACAGCAAAGACAAGTAATATAAACAAGACCAGATATATACTGTAATACATGGTCAGACAATAGAAACAAAGGTTACAGTAATACTTTGTAGTCTCCTTATTGTAGTGTATTATCCTATGAAAAAGTAAGTACACCATAATACTTTGTTAGTACTTCATGAAAAACTTGCAAATACATAATGTACTTACAAGGGAGTACCAAGCACGCCCACGCATAATTAAAGAAGATGAAACTTTAATGATCTCTGTGGGTAAATTGGGCAGCAGCTCGTAGGCTACAATTAGCCTGTAGGCTACGACTAGCCTGTAGGCTACAATTAGCCTGTAGGCTACGACTAGCCTGTAGGCTACGACTAGCCTGTAGGCTACAACTAGCCTGTCAACCTGACGAATCTGCCAGCTAATGCTTCATTTGCTTAGCAGATGTGTTTGGCTGCCCTCCCATTCAAAGACATTTCCACCCGGCCTGAAAACAGCCGGGCCAATCACAGCCCCTTTATTACACGGCTTTTTTATCTGATTGGTCAATCACGGCATTCTACGTCTGTTATTTCTGTGTAGTTTTTGCGGAATTATGTAGGGAACAGTTTGAAACCTAACTTATTGCCTGTCAGTTATTGTATTAGCAAACACTGCAACAGGAAGTAAGCTCGGGCCAGGGCAATTTAGAATGTTGATGTTGTCAAGTTAAAAGCGTCTATAGCAAACCACTGCTAGCAGACCGTTGCTACTGAACGCTGTTCTGATGCCCATATTCAACATCCGGGTCAAAACATGTACCTCCGTCAAAGCACCAGTAGGTGTCCCTAGTCAACAGGCTACACACAGTGTGCAGCTGATATCATGGCGGTTGCAGTAGCGGAGCATACACCGGGGCAGAGGGTGCGCCCGCCCCGGGGCCCACTCGTCAGTGGGCCCCCATCAATTTTCTCTTTTTTTTTTTTTCTTTTTTTTTTACATGCCAGGCCAGGCCAGGCCTGAGTGTGAGAGCAATTCAATCAATAGACAATAACATTGGTGTGTTTAAAATGAGCTATTCCACTAAATATGGCTAAAACAGATTCAAACATGCAAAAAAGGCAAATTTTAATTGAAAAGAAATTGGGGGGAAAAAATGGGGGGGGGGGGGGGGGGCCTTCGAGCTTCGCCCCCCCTGGGCTGATAGGGTCGCTGCGCCCCTGGGCGGTTGGGAAACCAGCTGATCAGTAACGTTAGTCTCTTTACATGCGATTCAGTCGCTCTGCGCTGCGTCACATGTTTCGTTGCTCTGATTGGTTGAGGCATTTTGAACTACGCCCGTTGGGAACACCCCCTGGAAATAGAAATTGAACTGGGAGCTTCCAGACCAATTCACATTCATTGGCAAAATGCAATGTGAAGATGCGAGGCTAGCAGGCTACAGGCTACAGCAACGAAAGAATAGAAACAAGTCGAGAAGATGGGGATTATATAAACAAACATACACTACTGACAGGTACAACACTAGAACTTGTTTAGTAGAAATGAGGATGTGCAAAACTGAAACAAATGTCTGCACTTTCTTGAAAGTACATTATGTATGGAATATTTCCATTCACTGTGAGCTCACTTTAATCATCCTAAATAGCTTTTCATTATTTACCGGGCTGGAATAAAGCCAGTATAAAGTTACTCTAACAGATAAGTAAGACAGTGCACTGCTGTTTCCTTAGTGGTTGACTCCACATGGTGACCAGCTGGTCTTCACCACACGTCAGTTTGTGTCAGGAACTTTCTTCTGTGTCATTCTTCTCATCATTGAACACTTGAGTCAAAAAAGTCATTGCTGTTAGAAAAAGTTGCCTGAAATAGTTTTTCCCACATCGGTGGACTAAACCAACTCAGACTGACTGACTGGTGGACTAAACCAATTCAGACTGACTGACTGATAGAACTTTGTGGTGGAATGACTAATTGACTGTCAGCTAAGCTGTCCGGGGCTTCACCGCTTTAAGAGTTTATAAAACTCTGAGGTGTCACTAGCCAGGTGTGTATTACTCTGTCATCAGATTCAAATATTCAAATATATATATATATATACATACACGACAATTTTCCACCCTGGTGGACAATGTAGTTATATTCTGTTCTATACCTACACCAGGAGATAAATATTATTGTATCAAGAGTTAGATTTTTTTTTATTATGTTTTTAATCTGCCAAGCAGAAGAAGTTGTTTTGAGATTTTGTCAGGATTTTAAATCGAGTCTCTTGCTGCCTTCAAGGCCTCCTCATAAGCTCGTACTTCCCAGTTTTCAAGCTGTAAATTGCTGCACTCAAGTGCTTTTCTGTCCGAAATAACCAGATGGAGCTGCAATAAAAGTCGTTTTTTTATTTCTGAAATAAAACGGCATAGAGGGGCAGAATGAGCAGGAGAAAATGTGCATTATGTAATTGATATTTTAATTCATTTAGAATGCAAAACAACTAAAAAGCTCAACAGAGTGAAACAGTAGTGCATAACACTAATTTCCATAAAGTGCCAACCAATAACATAATGTAATCATCACTTTTTAGCATCAGTTGTTGACATGGCCTCCTTGCTTTCTGCCCTATAAATGCCACATCCTTGTAAACTGGTTATCGGGAAATTGTGACTCACTGTATACAGTTGTATTCATTTAATTAGGTTGTTCATGTGCGCTCTACTCAACCACACTATTTCTGACAGTACTTGAAGGCAGCATGTCTGTGTGTTTTCCCATTGGTTAAAATGCAGTAAACCCGTCTGCCTTTAGTCTTCCGTTGCCATGTTGAACTGTTTGTTTCAAAGGAAGAGCTTCCTAACGACTGAGATCTGATCTGAAATCTGAAACAAGATGAGACCAGTTCTTCCAAACAGCCGAGATCTGGTCTGAAATCGGAAACGAGATGAGACCAGTTTGAGTTAAAAAACCAGATTCCCTGCGGTTTCAGTTGGCTCATGTCTCAGTGATGAATGTGTGTTGTCTGTCTCTCCTACCTTGTCCAATATTGTGACTTTGTGAAATGCAGTATTGTAACAGAGTTCTATTCCAAAAAGCTGTGAATTCATTTTTGGGGTGGAAAAAGCAAAATGTACGTGTCCTCCTTTAGTCAGCCAATGACTTAAATGACCGACTATCCTTTATGACCATCCTTCGATTCATTTGGATGGTATCAGTCATTTTGTAAGAGTCTTGTTTCCCCCCCCCCCCCCTCCCAAATGGAAAACTGACTTTGGAATCAAACTTTTCAAATTCTTTATAAAAATGAAAAATAATATCTCAGCAGGAAAAGAACATCTCAGTAGGAAGTCTTTTCTATCAGTTTGAAATGATTTATATCCCTTCTCTTCTATTTCACAATTTAGTGCCTTTTTTGGACGGTAGACTGTTCAGTAATTGCTATGTAGAAATTCTACAGATGCCTTTTGTTACTTTTTCATGTGTTGGAAAAACTGTTATTTTTAAGGCGTGTTTCTATTGCTATTCAACCTACAAGGGAATAAAAACGGATCAGAGTCCAGTGTGTCTTGGTGTTGTGTGTAATGCCTTGGGCAGTGTGGGGGAGGAGTGAACTACATTTAGTTGAACTATGTAGTTTAACTACATTCATATTTGCGTAGTGAGTCAAGTAGTTGCACTACCTTTTGGTAATTTTTGTGTAGTTTAACTACTCAAACTACAATTTTGGGCAATAAAATGAAAGAACAGGCACGTCATTCAAAATATTTTTTTGAAAGTGCTAATACATTTTAATATATATATTTTTTTAAATGAATTTGGCCAAAGAATATAAAAATATATATAGCTAATACTACAAGCATACAAGTGACCACAAGGCAATGACAAAAACTTTCACATGCAAAGGTTTAGGCATGAGGAGTGATTGGTTAAGTTTAGGCATGCAGAGTGATGATTGGTTGGGTTTAGGCATGAGGAGTGATGATTGGTTAGGTTAATATCAGGGTAAGAAAATGTCCACAATTGAAATAAGCTGACCAGGTCCTTTGCCGCATGTCATCCCCTCTCTCTATCCTCACCTTTCCGGTCTGCCTACTGTCCTATCTAAAAGAAAAAAGGCAGAAATGCCCCCAAAAAGTCATCTTAAAAAAAAGACTGCAGGATATTTACTGAAGCGCAACTTTCTTTTTCAAATCACACACTCATATTCCTCTCATCTCCTCCTTGTCAGACCTCCTTCCACAGTCACAGATCAAGGTTTAAAGCTACAATATGAAAACATTACAAAAGGGAGTGTGTTATGGCTCACTCAGATAAACATGTGGATGTTGTGTGAAGTTTTGTGATGTTTAAAGGTTGTTTGTTCAATCCCTGCCTCAGGCAGCACCGGTGGTGCTCTTTTGATCATCATCAGTAGTTTGAACACTGATAGAAATAAGCTGATGTAGGAGTCTAGTCAGTCTCTGACTAGCTCAGTCAGATAAACAGCTTCTCACTCATTCAATTCCAACCTCTCTCACTCTTTATGCTGTGTTGTTGTCAGTGTGAACACAGAGTGTAGAATTCAGAAGGTCAACTCTAAACACCTCATAGCTCAGCAGAATGAGTTGCTGTGTCAGTGTTGCTACCTGACAGGTGGACTATTGGTTCGATTCCCGATGGAGGAGATATATTACAGCACTGCCCTCTAATAAGTGTAATAAAAACTAAAAAAAAGTTTGTTACGCCTATTTCCACTTTTATTCAAATACAAATAACTTTGCTGCCTCAAAAAAATACAGAGTTCACTATGTGTACATCCCCGGTTAGAACTCAAAACCTCTCCCTCTAAAGGCAGCTGACATACGCAGTGAACCACAATGGCAGTGCCATTATTGCTGTATTTCTCTCTGTATGACTGCATTTCTCTCTGACTTTTGAAGTGCCTGGCTATAGGTCAAAATCTGCAAAAGGCTACTGTATATTTTAGCTTTCAGTCAATTTAGAAATAGTTAAGTAGACTCGGTTATGGCAAGAGATTAATTTCTGGACTTCCAAACATCAATTTAGACTCTATATCACCTTTCTAAATTGATTAAAAGCAACAATACAGTATAACAATTTCAAATAGTCTACTGGACATTTCTTGGACCCAGTAATGTTTCTTATGAACTTTTATGATTGAAATGTCATATTTATGCCTAGTGGATGAAATTCAACTTGGTTGCTAAAAGGGGTTTTAAGGGGGTATTTAAGTTCATAAGAAACAACATTACTGGGTCCAAGAAATTTCCAGTAGACTATTTGTGGCACCTTGTCTAAAGCCTAAAGAGTAAATGTGGAGTGACACCAGAGGTTTAGCGTAGGTTTAAGCAACCACCACCACCACCAAAGCTGAATCTAACTGACTGTACCTGAATGCAACGTGGGTCTCCTCTGGGTGAGAGACATTACAGACAATGTGAGCGAGAGGGAAAAAAGTCTTGGCATTGCCGGAGTTAATGGGGGGGTCAGGGGGGCCAGGTTCCCCCAGTAGTAAAAAAAAAAAAATGCTCACCATTTTAAATCTCCATCTGACTGTCTGGCTGAATATGATCATATAATTTATATCCACTTTGACAAGCATCACAGGTATCTCTTTGCTAAAGCTGTGACAGGGGGGGCCTCTGACAGGGCCTTGCTGCAGCCACCCCCTCCCTCTGGAATGCCCTCCCCAGTCACATCTGACAGGCCAAAACTCATTGTCTTTCATACTCATTATGTCATCTTTCCAAGAAAGCTGTGGATCTTTTACATTTAATAAGTTGAATGACATTATGACAAGCTCCACGTAGTGGTGGTGGAGCAGGAATTAAATGAGCCATCTGCATGCTTCCACGTCTCTATGTGGTCGACATATCCATTGCACCACCAGCTCCCCTTCGTACTCAAAGCTCTTCGCTGCGAGCTTTTATCTTTTTCGTCTGACACTGTTCAAAACTGACTGAGCCTTGAACCCCCGACCTCAAAAGTTACTGAGGTTTGAAACAAGTGACCATGGAACATGGTGCATGCAAGGGGTGAAAAGAAATATATTGTAGGCAGAGTTCCCAGCATGCTCTGGGGTAGATGTGTTTATTAATGTGCTTTGGGAGGTTAGTTAAAGGACTTCCTGTTCTACATGTGTGATGTTAATTATCTGCAAGGTTATTGTCGACTAATAGTGCTGTTCTACATGTTATTTACATTGCTTCACAATGTTGAAATGCTGGCACCATGGCTCAGTCGGGTGTACAGTTCAATGACCCCCTCTGAGATGCTGTGTGTGGTCTAATGCAACAATAAACAGTATTTCCAGTTGTCTTGTGTTGTACGTGGCACAGGATCTGCTAATAAAATGGAGATAATCTCTCTGACTGTGCTTGTTGTAATATTTGCCTAACTTTTCATTGCGTTGCGAAGACTCATGTCTGAGTGGGCATTACCCACTCCTGCCCATAGACCCCTCTCATGGGGGTCATTTTGTGTTGAAAAGGCAGGGTAAACACAGGTGCAAGCAAAACACTAATGAGTTTCAAACGTCCATGAGGTTCCCTGCAGTGAAAAGGGTCTATGAGGTTCAAATAAGCAAATCACACAGCATCTCAGAGGGGGTCACTGAACTGCACACCCGACTCACCCATGGTGCCAACATTTCAACATTGTGAAGCAATGTAAATAACGTGGAACAGCACTATTAGTCGACAATAACCTTGCAGATAATTAACATCACACATGTAGAACAGGAAGTCCTTTAACTAACCTCCCAAAGCACATTAATAAACACATCTACCCCAGAGCATGCTGGGAACTCCGCCTCTTTACACCCCAAACCAATGAAGAAATAGACTACTTGCACAACTCTACTACTTCCTGAAATGAGTAGGGCATCTTGGTTTCCTGTCCTACAATATTGGATGAACTGATTAATGTCAGGTGTGTCTGATCACTGTTGTTGTGACTGCAGCAGTCAGGCACACCTGGCACACCTTCATCCATTAGTGTAGGACAGGAAACCAAGATGCCCTACTCATTTCACAAAGTAGTGGAGTTGTGCAAGTAGTCTATTCAGTATGTTGCAGGACGGGGCAGCTGCAGCAAGGCCCTGTCAGAGGCCCCCCTGTCACAGCTTTAGCAAAGAGATACCTGTGATGCTTGTCAAAGTGGATATAAATTGTATGATCATATTCAGCCAGACAGTCAGATGGAGATTTAAAATGGTGAGCTTTTTTTTTTTTTTTTTTTTTACTACTGGGGGAACCTTGCCCAAGTCATACACAAAGAAATACAGCATCAGTGGCAGTGCCTCGTGGTTCTCTGTGTATGTCAGCTTCCTTCAGTGCAAGAGATTGTGTGTTCTAACCTGGGATGTGCACAGACTGATCTCTCATCTGTGTGTTTTGAGGCAGCAATATTATTTATATTTGAATAAAAGTGGAAATAGGCATAACAATCTTCTTTTAGTTTTTATTACACTTCTAATTAATTAATTAATATTAAAGCTGGCTGCTAGGCATAAAGAGCTAATGATGTTAAAGACAGAATGGTGTTGTCTCCTTCTTCGGGAAACAAACCAATACCCATAGCAACAGAGACACAGCAACTCATCATGCTGAGCTATGAACTGTGTGATGTTCACGTCCTGAATTCTACACACAGTGTTCACACTGACAACAACACAGCATAAAGAGTGAGATAGGTCAGAATTGAGTGAGTGAGCAGCTGTTTATCTGACTGAGCTAGAGTCAGAGACTGACTAGACTCCTACATCAGCTTATTTCTATCAGTGTTCAAACTACCGATGATGATAAAAATAGCATCAATGGTGCTGCCTGAGGGATTGAAAAAACAACCTTCAAACATCACAGAATATCCACATGTTTATGAGTGAGCTATAAGAAGTCTGACCTGGTGGCACAGAGAGTTGGTTGCTGCGCTGCATTATTGAGGCCTCAGTCTCTTTTGAGATCGTGGGTTCAAGCCTCGGTCAGTTTTGAATGGTGACAGTCAGAGGAAAGAATGATTTAAAGCCCTGAGAAAACCTGCCTTCAGAAGTCTGCCCTGGTGGTGCAGAGAGTTCGTTTGCAGCCTATCAATATTGAGGCCTTGGTCACTTTTGAGGTCGTCGGTTCGAGTCTCACTCAGTTTTCAACAGCAACAGCAACAGCCAGAGGAAAGACTGAAATGCTCTGAGAAAGCCCATCTTCAGAAGTATCACCCAGTGGCTCAGAGAGTTTGATTGCTGGCCAGCAGTGTTTTGCTTGCGGTTTCAAACCTCAGTAACTTTTGAGGTTCTGGGTTCAAGGCTCAGTCAGTTTTGAACAGTGACAGACGAAAAAGATAAAAGCCCTCAGCGAAGAGCTTTGAGTATGAAGGGGAGCTGGTGGTGCGATGGATATGTCAACCACATAGAGAATCGCAAGCATGCGGGTGGCTCGTTCAATTCCTGCTCCACCACCACTACATGGAGCTTGTCCTAATGTCATTCAAATTCTATTAAACTTAAAAGATCCACGGCTTGTTTGGAAAGATGACACAATGAGTATGAAAGACAATGACTTTTGGCCTGTCAGATGTGACTGGGGAGGGCATTCCAGAGGGAGGGGGCGGCTGCAGCAAGGCCCTGTCAGAGGCCCCCCTGTCACAGCTTTAGCAAAGAGATAACTGTGATGCTTGTCAAAGTGGATATAACTTGTCTGATCATATTCAGCCAGACAGTCAGATGGAGATTTAAAATGGTGAGCAATTTATTTTTATTTTATTTTTACTTATTTTTACTACTGGGGGCACCTGCCCCCCCTAGCCCCCCATTAACTCCGGCAATGCCAACACTTTTTCACACCTCTCTCTCTCTCTGTTCTATGTCTCTTACCCAGAGGACACCCACGTTGCATTCAGGTACAGTCAGTTAGATTCAGCTTGGTGGTGGTGGTTGCTTAAACCTGCACTAAACCTCTGATGTCACTCCACATTTACTGGAAATTTATTGGACCCATTAATGTTGTTTCTTATGAACTTTTATGATTGAAATGTCATATTCATGCCTAGTGGATGAAATTCAACTTGGTTGCTAAAAGGGGTTTTAGCAACCAAGTTGAATTTCATCCACTAGGCATAAATATCAAATATGACATTTCAATCATAAAAGTTCATAAGAAACAACATTACCTTGCCTTGCCTAAAGCCTAAAGAGTAAATGTGGAGTGACACCAGAGGTTTAGCGCAGGTTTAAGCAACCACCACCACCACCCTCAAGCTGAATCTAACTGACTGTACCTGAATGCAACGTGGGTATCCTCTGGGTGAGAGACATAGAACAGAGAGAGAGAGAGGTGTGAAAAAGTGTTGGCATTGCCGGAGTTAATGGGGGGCTAGGGGGGGCAGGTGCCCCCAGTAGTAAAAATAAGTAAAAAATAAAATAAAAATAAATTGCTCACCATTTTAAATCTCCATCTGACTGTCTGGCTCAATATGACCATACAAGTTATATCCACTTTGACAAGCATCACAGGTATCTCTTTGCTAAAGCTGTGACAGGGTAACAGGGCCTTGCTGCAGCTGCCCCCTCCCTCTGGAATGCCCTCCTCAGTCACATCTGACAAAACTCATTGTCTTTCATACTCATTATGTCATCTTTCCAAAAAAGCTGTGGATCTTTTACATTTAATAAGTTGAATGACATTATGACAAGCTCCACATAGTGGTGGTGGAGCAGGAATTAAACAAGCCATCTGCATGCTTCCACGTTTCTATGTGGTCGACATATCCATCGCACCACCAGCTCCCCTTCATACTCAAAGCTCTTCGCTGAGAGAGTTTATCTTTTTCGTCTGTTACTGTTCAAAACTGACTGAGCCTTGAACCCCCGACCTCAAAAGTTACTGAGGTTTGAAACCACAAGCTAAACACTGCTGGGCAGTAAGGTAACTCTCTGAGCCACTGGGTCAGACTTCTTAAGATGGGCTTTCTCAGAGCATTTCATTCTTTCCTCTGGCTGTTGCTGTTCAAAACTGACTGAGACTCAAACCCAAGACCTCAAAAGTGACCATTTTTGTATTTTTGTATTTGTATTTATTTAGCACATATTAAAATAATCGGCATACAAAGACACCATCAAATGCAATTTAAATAAAAGAAAACATGCAAGGAGATTCCAAAAAGCCCTCAAGGGGCTTGACAAAGCGGCATCCCCCAAAATATCTTAAAGGCACAAAAAAGCATAGCTTAAAAAACATAAATAAGAACACGCACACACACACACACACACACACACACACACACACACACACACACACACACACACACACACACACACACACACACACACACACACACACACACACACACACAAGGACATCAGAGTACAGAGATTAGAACAAACAAAATAAGTAAAAAAATGTTAACAAAAAACAGAACAAAAAAAAGACAGAAATGCAAGTGGCAAATAATGTTGGGCTATTTATATAGCAACATATTTTTTGTATATTTTTTAAATGACAGGAGAGAGTTCAACAAGGTGGGTGGGGAGTGAATTCCATATCTTGGAACCTCTATAGGTTATGTTAAATTGAGATAAGGTGGTACGCGATTGAGGGGGGCGGAGCTGAAGTGCTTTTCGGGTTGGGTAATTGTGAAATTGATTGTTAGGAGTAAAGAAATTGTGAAAAAAAGAGGGAAGTATTTTGTTCAAAGAATCATATACAAATTGAGTGACTTGAAGGGTGTTAATCTGAAAAATATTTACAATGCCAAGTTTACGAAACAGAGGTAAAGAGTGACTTCTTGGATCTGAGAAGGTAATGATTCTCACTGCTCGTTTTTGCAACCGAAAAATCCGTTGTAGTTTTGTTTGATGAGTGCTACCCCAAGCAATGTTACAATAACTGATGAAGGGGTAAATCATAGAATAATAAAGGTTGAGAGAAACTTTTGTGTTGATGAGATAGCGGATTTTTCCAATTATACCAATGTTCTTTGCAATTTTGGATGATATTAATGAAATATGAGGTTTCCAAGATAGGTTTTCATCAATAAGTATACCAAGAAAACGAGTTGATTTGACATTAGCTATTGCAATATGGTCAATAAGAACCATTATATTCTCAGTGTGCTTCTTATAATTGGGACCAAACAAAATGAAATTAGTTTTCTTAATGTTCAGTGACAGTTTGTTGATTTTAAACCATTTTGACATTTTTTCCAATTCCTCGTTAACAACCTTCACAACCACATCAAGCTCTGAGTGAGAATAAAACAAGCTTGTATCATCAGCAAATAAAATTTTGGATAGCAGTTCTGATACATTGGGCAAATCATTAATATAAACAAGGAATAACAATGGCCCAAGGATTGATCCCTGGGGGACCCCACAATTCATGGAACGTGCATGCAAGGGGTGAAAAGAAATATATTGTAGGCAGAGTTCCCACCATGCTCACTATTGGATGAACTGATTAATGTCAGGTGTGCAGTCACAACAACAGTGATCAGGCACACCTGACATTAATCAGTTCATCCAATAGTGTAGGACAGGAAACCAAGATGCCCTACTCATTTCAGGAAGTAGTAGAGTTGTGCAAGTAGTCTGTTTGGGGTGTAAAGAGGTGGAGTTCCCAGCATGCTCTGGGGTAGATGTGTTTATCAATGTGCTTTGGGAGGTTAGTTAAAGGACTTCCTGTTCTACATGTGTGATGTTAGTTATCTGCAAGGTTATTGTCGACTAATAGTGCTGTTCTACATGTTATTTACATTGCTTCACAATGTTGAAATGTTGGCACCATGGGTCAGTCGTGTGTACAGTTCAGTGACCCCCTCTGAGATGCTGTGTGTGGTCTAATGCAACAATAAACAGTATTTCTAATAGTCTTGTGTTGTGCAGGATCTGCTAATAAAATGGAGATAATCTCTCTGACTGTGGTTGTTGCAATATTTGCCTAACGTTTGATTGGGTTGCAAAGACTCATGTCTGAGTGGGCATTACCTGCCCATAGACCTCCCTCATGGGGGCCATTTTGTGTCAAAAAGGCAGGGTAAACACAGGTGCAAGCAAAACTCTAATGAGGGTTTTGAACTTCTATGATTGGAATTTGGAACCCCTCATTAGTGTTTTGCTTGCACCTGTGTTTATTGTGCCTTTTTGACACAAAATGGCCCCCGTGAAAAGGGTCTATGAGGTTCCCTGCGGTGAAAAGGGTCTATGAGATTCCCTGTGGTGAAAAGGGTCTATGAGGTTCCCTGCGGTGAAAAGGGTCTATGACGTTCCCTGCACGGCCGGTGGACAGATCGGCTCCTTCCCCACAATGTCAAAATATGCCGCTCCCACAAGGTCTATGTTCAGAGAGAAAAAAGACATCCCCAAGTAGGGATCAATCTCGGCACGCCTGCTTCAGAGTCCTCTGTCTTAACCACCCGGCTTGTCTTTCATACTCATTATGTCATCTTTCCAAGAAAGCTGTGGATCTTTTACATTTAATAAGTTGAATGACATTATGACAAGCTCCACGTAGTGGTGGTGGAGCAGGAATTAAACAAGCCATCTGCATGCTTCCACGTTTCTATGTGGTCGACATATCCATCGCACCACCAGCACCCCTTCGTACTCAAAAGCTCTTCGCTCACGACCTCAAAAGTTACTGAGGTTTGAAACCACAAGCTAAACACTGCTGGGCAGCAATCAAACTCTCTGAGCTACTGGGTTACACTTTGGAAAATGGGCTTTCTCAGAGCATTTCATTCTTTCCTCTGGCTGTTGCTGTTCAAAACTGATTGAGAGACTCAAACCCAAGACCTCAAAAGTGACCATGGTACAAAGGTTAAACCATAAGCTCACACTATTTTTTACAGCCCAGCATTTTTATACCCGACACTGCCAACAGCAATAGTACATGGTTCACCCTCACCGAGCTTTCTGTTAGTTAGCCCATAGGCCGCGGAACCGCCCGGGCCACACGGGCCATGGCCCGGGTACATTTCATTTTTACAATGAGTCCCCCCCTCCCCCCCCCATTTTTTTTTTTTTTTTTAAATTTATTTTTTTTACAATTAAACCTCATTTACTTATTACACTCGACTGGTTGTTTTTCAGATGTGACGTGAATCTAAAGTGAGCTAAACAAGTCAGATCCACTATAAATGTTTTTCAGTAGATGCTGTGATGTAGCCACAAGAAAGGTGCAATATTAATGTTTTTCAGGAGATGTGTGCTGTTGCTAGCTATAGGTTATAAACAAGAATATAGAGATAGATTCCTTTCTTAAGTTTTTCTTCCTCCTCTCTTATGATGAGCTGTTCTATGTTTGATGGATCTCTTAAATATATTTTCCCATTCCTTGTTTTTCTGGAGATAATGTCTAACTTGTAAACATTTGACAACAATGATCTTGGGCAGGTAGATTAAATTTCTCACTGAGTTGTTCAAATTATTTTAGTGTTTGCCCATCAACTATCTATTTACACTTTTACTCAAATACAAATAAGTTTGTTGCCTCAAAAAACACAGACAAAAGTTCAGTCTGTACACATTCCAGCTTAGAACACACAGCCTCTCCCTCTGGAAGCAGCTGACATAGACAGTGAACCACCAAGGCACTGCCACTGATGCTGTATTTCTCACTGTATGACATATGAAGTGCTGGGCTGGCTATGTCAAAATCTGGATAAGGCTATATTTGAGCTTTTAGTCAATTTAGAAATGTTTAGTAGGCTCGGTTGGACATAGCTAATCTCTGGGCGCTTTTGTCTCTTTCCTCTGGCCGTCGCCATTCAAAAGTGACTGAGGCTCGAACTCACGACCTCAAAAGTGCTTGAGGCCTCAATACTGCTCTGTACCACCAGGTCAGGCTTCTTAAGATTGGTTTTCTCAGCGGTTTTCACTCTTTCCTCTGGCTTTTGCCATTCAAAAGTGACGGAGCTTTGGGCAGGGAAGGGGGGGCTGACTATCTGTCTGTAGGAGGCGCTCTGTCAGCTGGTGTGTTTCCACCCATGTTAAAGAGATGGGAGACCAGTTTGAGGAACATTTCTCCTCCATTGGGAATGGAACCGACACTCAGCCTGTCATGCAGAGACAGAAAAGTATGGAATTTTGAAATTGAAAATGTGTAGGAACCCTGGATCTACTGGGGACATTGGGATGATTGTTGTCACCACTTCACAAATTTTCACTAAAGGTACTTTTCACTAAGGATAATAAACTAATAAATACAAACATTAACTGTAAATCTTCAATTTTTTTTATTACCAGGGAAATTATTGTTCAAATGATGAAAAAAGAAAAGAAAATTATAAATGCATTATAATACATGTTTATTCTTTGGATTGCAGCATAGAATTACATAAAACAATTAAATTAATCAAAACCCAAACTTGTGCTCAGATTTTTTTTTAATAAGTCTTAATATGCGCATATGTACACACACACACACACACACACACACACACACACACACACACACACACACACACACACACACACACACACACACACTTACTTGACAGTTCATTCACATACAAACACATCAAGACAAACCCACTCCACAGAATCAACAGTAGCAACAAACACATGATTGATGATGATTATAATGATCATAATACTGTCGTCCAATTAAATTGATCCCGTTGGGAATCGGGGACAAGGCAGGGAGAGACGCACTAAACCAGGCTGGACATTCACAGCCGCATTCAAATCATGTTAAACTATTACAACCTTTCTTTCCTGCAGGAATGGTTAGGATTTCAGGGACTTTTCTTTTGCAACAGCAGCCTCGTTCTGCTCCTCCTCCCTGGCTATAGATGGCGGTATAGTGTAGCATGGCCTCCCTGGCTATAGATGGCGGTATAGTGTAGCATGGATGCCAACTGCCATTAGGCCTAAATTGCAGGAAGAGGAAGAATAAATACAGGCTGAAATGTCCTGCCAACCACAGGTGGCTGGCGTGTGAAATGATCAGTCCCCAGCAAAAGCGGCACACAAAAAAAAACATCTATTTTAGTGTCGAAATGCAGTCAGCTGCTGCCGCCCTCCAACATGGCCGTCGGAAGGTGTGTATTATTGCTTGTGTGTGTTGAACGCACCCAGGTCAGTAGCCATGCCTACTGTCAGGCAGCTAAAAGGCCTCAGGTAAGAGGTAATGAAGACGCAAAACGTGCTGGACGACCAGGGGTGGAGGTAGTAACAAGGTGACCAGTAACTACCAAGGCAGGTAGTAACAAGGTGACCACTAACTACCAAGGCAGGAAAAATACTTGTTTTTCGTGTGTTGTCCAACAGCTACAAACTGCTACTTTCACTCTTTTACCAGCCAAATGAAATGGGACCTCAAAGTTGTGGCTGGTAGAGCGGAAAGACTTAACCAGTATTTGGCTCGTATACTTTGTTTAGTGCAGTGATATTTAACTCCTGATATTTAACTCCTGTTGGGCAGTGAGTGATATTTAACTCCTGATATTTAACTCCTGTTGGGCAGTGAGTGATATTTAACTCCTGTTGGGCAGTGAGTGATATTTAACTCCTGTTGGGCAGTGAGTGATATTTAACTCCTGTTGGGCAGTGAGTGATATTTAACTCCTGATATTTAACTCCTGTTGGGCAGTGAGTGATATTTAACTCCTGTTGGGCAGTGAGTGATATTTAACTCCTGATATTTAACTCCTGTTGGGCAGTGAGTGATATTTAACTCCTGTTGGGCAGTGAGTGATATTTAACTCCTGTTGGGCAGTGAGTGATATTTAACTCCTGTTGGGCAGTGAGTGATATTTAACTCCTGATATTTAACTCCTGTTGGGCAGTGAGTGATATTTAACTCCTGATATTTAACTCCTGTTGGGCAGTGAGTGATATTTAACTCCTGATATTTAACTCCTGTTGGGCAGTGAGTGATATTTAACTCCTGTTGGGCAGTGAGTGATATTTAACTCCTGATATTTAACTCCTGTTGGGCAGTGAGTGATATTTAACTCCTGTTGGGCAGTGAGTGATATTTAACTCCTGTTGGGCAGTGAGTGATATTTAACTCCTGTTGGGCAGTGAGTGATATTTAACTCCTGTTGGGCAGTGAGTGATATTTAACTCCTGTTGGGCAGTGAGTGATATTTAACTCCTGTTGGGCAGTGAATGTTGGAGGAAAATTTGCACTGTGGCGTATAGTTAGACCTGAGCCACATCCAGATGTCTTACCAAAGCAGTAAGGAAAGTGACAGCTATCGCTCCCCCACTGGCTGCGTTGATTCCTGAGAAATTCCCCATTCACCTTTGACACTGTGAACGTTTGTTTTCCAGTATATATATAATATATATATATACTCACTGTAATAACCGCAGCCAACTGTGATGACGATCAGTAAACAAAGAATGGCTTTATATTGAAATGGAAAACCAACGTCATGCTTTCTTCTGTACTCTGCAGTTCATCATTTATTCAGATTTTTTTGTATATTATATAAAAATCCCCATGTGGAGGTCAAGCCTCTTCTCGCTGAGCTTTGAGTGTAGCCACTAGGGGGCGACAGCATGGCGTTCCATCCACATGTTCACTCAGGCAGGGAAGGAGGCAGTAATAGAGGTGGTGCACTCAGGAACAGAACTGAAGAATCTCATTCCAACACCCATTGAAAAACTAATATGTATATATATATATATATATATATATATATAGTGTATGTATTTCTTTCAATGGACAAGTAATGTTTTCCCCCCACAATAGATGTATAGGGTTTTGGAATGAGCTCTTCAGTTGTACAATATAGTTGAGATAAGAATACAGCATTAGTGTGTTTGATAAGAGACCGGGAGGGAAGAGTTATTACTGTTAAGAAGACCAGCGCGGCTCGACGTGTGGCCGCGTTAAGGCAGGAGGAGACATATTTGCTCTGGACCGGTGCCACGGGGGAAATGCATTGAGAGGCGAATGCAAACCAGACGCGTGAAGATATGGGACCAAATCTGAGCCAAAACAAAAGCACTTTAAGCAAAAGCAAACATCGGCGGTGGGGCCGAAGAAGTGTACAGATGAATTATAGAGTCTGAATATGTTCGGACACAAATCGCATCAAAGCAACATAAATAAAACTCAAAACGTGCTTCAGACGAAATAAATAACACTTTGCAGGAAATGAAATGTCGTGACGATGAAGTCGTACAGTTACTGATGCTAGTGTTGCGTGTTACTGACGCGTCAGGTAGCGAGTAGCGTACAAACTGCAACCGTACTGTACAACTGTGCAAACAGGAGCCAGAGCCAGGGAGGGATGACGACGTGGACTTCGGCTCCCTAACAGTATGTCGCCTATATAGAACAATGAACTGTATCAAATTTGAAGAAATATGCAGGTAAAGAGACAATGAATGAAGAAATACAATTCAAGATAATTGTTCCAAAATGAGATATGCACCATTAGGAAATAGCAACAATTAACTCTTACAAATGATTGACATCACAAAATTCAAACACATTTCAGTAAACTACAGAGGACAGTTAGGTAACCGGTTGACTAAACTCCAGGTAATGATCCCCCCCCGCCCCCCCTCCTCAAAATGGATATACAAGTGTAGTGGACATTCACTCTTCAATGACCTCTGGAGTATTTTGTGCATATGAGTTGATATGAAACGATGTGCGGAAGAGAATGATCACACATGGTGTCTGAGGCACAACAACACAAAGAAAGATCTCCAAGCCTGAAGTGACCTCAAACACTCAAATGTCTCTGAGCAAAAAGCCTAAAGACAGGAAACAAACCCTGCTACAGTCCACAGTCCCACGTCCAGTCCCTCCCCTGACCAGCCTACAAAGAGATTGACCGCGGAGAAGAAGGGTCAATGTCTTTGGAGAGGCTATTCTATTCTGGCTGCTGGTCATTTCCCACCCTGGAACACAAATAAATCAAGGCCAGGTGCATCCCAAACATTCACGTCACAAACACGCACACACAAACACTATCCTTCAATTACCACATGACCTTTATGAACCACAATCTAGATCAACAATCATATAACCAACCAACCAACCTACTAACAACCAGAGAGCCAATCAACCAACCAGACGACAACTGTTTAACAACCAACAACTTAACTAACAACCAACCAACCAACCAACCAACCACCTACAGTAACAATCCACCAATCGCCCAACCAAGCCACAGGGTCCTCGGCAAACAAGTCAATAAAGTTAATAACTAGATCTCCCAAATATACTTGCCTCCTCTCATCGGCTCTCTTCAACTTCAACGCAACGCCAACATACTTTTTTCAATTCCTTTCTTTGTCGATTGTAAGCAGAGCTAATAATTACATAGAGCGAATTAGTTTCTCTGTCAGTGTCACCAGTTAATTTTCAATAAAAGTGTGATCAGGCAAGAGGAGAGCTGAGAAGCAAACATTTAGAAAACATTCCAATGCCTTTTGACCACTTTAAGGCCTTATAATCAACAAATGAGTGAAAAGCGAGACAGGGGTGTGGTTTCACTGGTATCATCTCCCATCATCACAGAGACTGTAGTTTGCCTTCACCAACCATTTCTCCTTCAAGGCTCATCTAACAAAGTGCCTCATTTTAGGAATTTCGTTTCTTCATACAAACAATATTATCCACTGACCCAAGGCAATGACTTGGTTCAATTTATTTCCCCCCGTAGCTACGAGGGAAACGTCCCCGATTTAAACAAACAAATGTACTTTAAATTCCAAAGTAGCCTATAATAATAATAAGAGTCAGGGCTCAATGCTCCATCATGATCTTAGCATGAAGACATCTCGATAAATGATTTGACCCATTTACAGGTTACACTTACAACGCTAATATAGCAGCAGCAATTTTCATAGAATCATTTGTGCAATACTCATTTAAAAAGGCTTTGTCAATTTTCAGGCGATAAAAGGCATTTGTACAACATTTGAATATAAATAGTAAATTTACGCCTCTCATATTAGGAAGACGGATAAAAAAAAAAAAAAAAGTATTGACAAAAACTTCGACATCCATAAAGCAGATTATGGACGAGTGTTTGGACACCCTGCATTTACATGCCCAGGGTATTCCAGATAATGTATAGATATGCACCTTCACATATCTTCAACACATCCTACATGGATCAACTGAATCCTCTGAAGGTCAGCATGGAGACGGCTCCCACAGCCTGCAGAGACCTGCCTCAGTAGCCTGGCTAATATCAGCTAGCATTATTCAGGTCTGTCATGATACGGATATCACTTCCCATGGCTGTGGTATATGCTGTTAGTTATTATTGGAATACTTAAATATCCCAAACAATATTGTAATATTAATGTGCTCTATACATTCCTATGTTCTCCACACAGCACATGCGCTATTGCTCACTTGGTGAGACAGTGTCGCTCCTATTCAGGACAGCTCATGCTCCAGTCTGACAATTTAGGCCTTTAGTCCAGTTGATTAACTTGTTGCACATCTCTATAATACATAATGTCATTATTACTTGTTTGTGCACTACACACTGTACTTAAATATTGTTGTTTGTGACACCAGTCTATGTACATTTTGCGATTTTACTTTGACACTTGTCCATACAGTAGGTTAATACACTGGAATAAGGCCACCAGGACATGTTCATCAAAGCCCCACTGGAATATAATCATGCTCAATAAAAAAATGGATGAATAAAATCCCAAAGTTTGCCACATCTTCTCAATATACTCGTAAGATGGACCCGGAATGTGCAATCAATCAGAACGGCTTTTATGTTTAATTATCCCAAAAGTACATCTGGTTCTCCCAGTTGTGTCAGTAATGTACTGTAGCGATAGCATGGATCAAAACTGAGCATCACAGAAGATGATCTCAAACTGATCAAATGCATAGAAGTAGGGATATGCACCGATATGAAAATGTTGGCCGTTATGATAAGCGATATTAACATTGCTGCTATGGCCGATAACCAATGTCAATGTGATCTGTATAAAAACAAGTTTATATGATCAGCAAAAGTCTTTCTGTATTTCCAAAACATTTGGAAAAGCCCATAAATCATAGATTTACTGCATTGTTTCTTCTCAATAAGATTTTTTGACGATACCAATAATTGATATTAACATATTTTGCTCATCTGACTGACACCGATATATTAAAAAATGACTAACATCGCCCAATACCAATATGACAATGGCGATATATCGTGCATCCCTACATGATAGAAGCGAATCAACTCTCCACTGAAGCTGAACATACCCAGCAGAACATCTCGTCTCCACATCCATCTCACTTCCTCTTCCTCACCATATACCTGATACCACCAGCCAACACTACAACACAACACAACACTACACAACACTGGACAGGAATAACCTTCTCTGTCCACCAGATTCCACCAGCCACTTCAAATGCTTGACCAGCAAATTAGCTTTTTGGAATAGAAAAGGAAATCCAGACCATGTGTTCTCTGCTATAGTGGTAGCTAGAATACACAAAACAGCCAACATTCACGACTGGTGGTTATTTCCCACGGCTACCTTCAGCACCATCCTCTTCCTCATCGTTCTCGTAGTAGGTAAGGTCTCCTGAACCAACAGAGCATCGTGACTGAAGCTTAGTAGGTAAGGTCTCCTGAACCAACAGAGCATCGTGACTTAAGCTTCCAGAGACGCCTCAGCACTTTTCGTCCTGATCATTTCTCACATGAGTCATAACTTTTGTTCTTCTGGATCTTCATCCACCGAGCAGATAAGCAACAGGTCTTTGCCTCTTTGCTGCATCAGGACCAGAGAGGTCTGTCTCCGCATCACATCGCATGGAGGGATTACAGACGTCTCCAGTGCAACACGGACTTCCAAAGCCCCCTCGCGTAGAAACCGCTCGCTCCCATAGTGGCTTAGCCCAACGAGGACGACTTCTCCTGCCACACCTGTGACACCAAAACACCACTTAGACACACTCAACTTCAACCATATTCATACATGCAAGACTGCACACCACACACACACACACACACACACACACACACACACGCACACGCACACACGTCCTTCTATGACCACCCCCCCCCTCTGTAGTCCCTGAGATCACCTCACACTCAGCACAAGGCTCTCATGAAGCACCGGCACAACTCATAGAAATTAAACAAGACAGAAAATCAAAGAGAAACAAAACACAGCCATGATGAAGGCACATCGTGGATCCATCGCTTCAAAATAAAAGGATTCCAGGAGGGGAGAGACGAGTCGCACGCAATGGGTCAAAGGTCAGTCTACAGACTGAGCTAGTCCTGGGGGGGGTGGAGGGGTGTCTGGGACAGCTGACAGAGGGGGTTGGGTCAGTCTATAGACTGGGGGGTGGAGGGGTGTCTGGAACAGCTGACGGAGGGGGTTGGGTCAGTCTATAGACTGGGGGGTGGAGGGGTGTCTGGGACAGCTGACAGAGGGGGTTGGGTCAGTCTATAGACTGGGGGGTGGAGGGGTGTCTGGGACAGCTGACAGAGGGGGTTGGGTCAGTCTATAGACTGGGGGGTGGAGGGGTGTCTGGGACAGCTGACAGAGGGGGTTGGGTCAGTCTATAGACTGGGGGGTGGAGGGGTGTCTGGGACAGCTGACAGAGGGGGTTGGGTCAGTCTATAGACTGGGGGGAGGAGGGGTGTCTGGGACAGCTGACAGAGGGGGTTGGGTCAGTCTATAGACTGGGGGGTGGAGGGGTGTCTGGGACAGCTGACAGAGGGGGTTGGGTCAGTCTATAGACTGGGGGGTGGAGGGGTGTCTGGGACAGCTGACAGAGGGGGTTAGTCTCTCAGGGATGACAACATGTCTCAGGCTTTTTCCCAACAAAATGGAAGAAGCCCAGGTAGTGACATCATATCCAGGGATGCAAACACATCAGGCGCCAAAAACCGGAAGACGCATCATACCGAGGGGGGGGGGGGGTGTGGGGTATGCTCCTCTAGACAGAAAAATACAGGTAAAATTGGTGTTTAAAAGCCTAGAATGCTGGTAAAAAATGTTTTAAATGAGAAACATATCAAAAACTACCTCTTTAGGTTAAGTTACTGCAAAACCATAAGTTTGGGTCAAAGGGGGGAGGGTGAAAAAAAGAAAGTATTAAGTGCATCAGTTTCATTAAAACTTCCAAGTTGTTACTTTGAACCATCAAGTTGCTACAATGAATATTCCCCCCTCACATGAGGGGAGAGTCATCCCCCCCTCACATGAGGGGAGAGTCATCCCAGATGGAGAGAAAAAACATGGCAACGATAGATGAAAATTCAATATTCTCAATTTTGATTTGGAGGAATCAAGTTTCCACCTGGCCATAAAACAGCCGAAACCCCCCCGTGTTTGAATCGGTACAGTACATCGTTACATTCCTTGTAGTTACGATAGTCACTGGAGAAGGAGTGACGGTATTTCTAAATAATTAAGAAAATAAAATTAATAATAAATTATTATTCATCAAAATTAATACTGGAGTGGGTAGAAAAAGAGTAAACAGGAGAGAGGGAAAAAACAAAACAAGCACTCCTATGAAGAGTCTGTGGTCTTCTACAGGCTCAGTTTGTCTCCGGTGCGGAAAGACAAATGATTTTCACCCCAAATTAACAGGACTCACGTGGGTGACCTCTGACCTCTGACCTGTTTCCTGATTGTAAATGCGTCTAAACAGTTTGCATCCCCGCATATTCGTTCAGGAAGTAGCTCTGAGCTCCTACACTCCGCCAATACAACAGTCTTCCATTCATTCTCAACAGTCTTCCCATTGACTGCTATTCACTCAGCATTATCTTCCTATTGACTTATATATTCCTATTTACCGTACTATAAATAGTCCTTCCACCAACTTCCTTAGACTCTGCATAGCTTTTTCATCACCCCCCCCCCCCCCCTCCGCACTATAAATAGTCTTTCTGGACCTTCTGAAGAGTCTTTTCATCAACTTTTGTTTATTATAAATAGTCTTTCTGTTTCCGTCCATCCCCTTCCTGCCACAGGAGGGCAGTATGTGGGTTGTGTTGCATAGCTGGGAGGAGGAGATGGTGTGGGGAGTCTGTCTCTCCCAGCTCCTCTGTCCCAGCTGCTGCTCTGTCCCAGCTGATCCCTCTGTCCCAGCTGCTGCTCTGTCCCAGCTGATCCCTCTGTCTCAGCTGCTCCAGGACTTGCGGTTTTCCACCCGGCGCGCGGTGCCGGTGTCCCCCCGCAGGACGGGCATGTGGAAGGGAACACTAGTCTCTCCTGTTTTCCGACTGGTCCGATCGCGGCGAGACAGCCGGTCCGGACGGACCAGCACCCCATAACCCGGTTTACAGTGGAAGTACTGGCGACCACCGACGGAACCGTCATTCTTACCTGGAGGGAGGGAAGAGAACAGGTCAGCTCCACAGGTAAAAGGCGTGGCCATTTGGCCTTCGGTGTCACAAAATTGTCTCGGGCACAAAGGCCATTGACTGGAACAAGATGGTTTAGAGCAGGGGTGGGCAACTGGCGGTTAGGTTAGTTTGGTTAAGTTAGACCACCCAAATCTGTGTTTTTATTTTACTGTACATCCCAGAACATATCGCTAATGGCGTTAGCATTGTCCATAGGGCTGGGTTCAAAAAATCGATTCTCCGATTTTTAATAAATTTTTATTTTAATCCTCGATTATCGATTCATATGTCCAGAGATCGATTTTTTTTTTTTTTTTTTTTTTTAATAAACAGGCTAAAATATTATGCTGTGTGTGGTAGTTGAAACATAGTTTCAAGTTGACGTTTATTTATGTTTGTAGTTGAAACAAAAACATAAATAATGTAGGCTACATAAATGGAAATGTTTGATCATTAATATCTACTTTTAGAAATTATATAGGCTGAAATCAAATCACTGTGCATAATTGTGAAAGTGTCTTTATTGACAGATGAAAAGGCTGTTATTTACCCTTTGTCACCACCTGGTGAGTAAATATATGTAACTAAAACCATTAAAATTGACAACAGGTCTGCAACTTTTTTCCCCATGTATCTACTTGGCTGGTTGGGAACCCCTGTGTTACATAACTGGACAGTCATGTAATTCAGGGTACAGCTCAAAAAACACGTTTGGTATCACTAACCAAATCAATATTGAAATTGATTGAATCGGAATCGAATCAAATCGAAATTAATCGATTCGCAACCTTGTGAATCGGAATCGAATCGATTCTTGAAATTTGAACCAATACCCAGCTCTAATTGTCCATCCACATACTGTTTAACGTTTGTAACACTATTGTCAACAAACTATATCCAGGATCCACATTGCACATGCAACATTACTAATCTGATTAATATGACATATTTGGGTGATGTACCCCATCAAATTAATGTAGCGGGCTGTTACATCCGGTGAATTTTCAAAATAAAACACTGATTGTCCAGCCTATATAGTGTACATATTTGACAGTTGTGTCTAAACTTTTACAGTTCGTTTCTAAAAACAGTGACACACACACACACACACACACACAGAGTATGGGTCAACCCACCTGCAGGCGTGTCCAGCTCCACCCCCGCCCAGACTCCCCCGGCGAACTCTGTCGTTCCCACGTAGCGTATTGTCCCCGCCTTATTGGTCCCCACGGTAACATGAGCCCCTTCCGTCAGCCAATCAGGCAACACGTCGTCACGGTTACGCTCTTCATCGTCCACGAGGATCTCCAGCCTCTCCAAGCTCTCTCCTCCTCCTCCTCCTCCTGAGGGGACGACGAGCCTCTGGACAGAGAGGGAGTCTCCTGCGGCGACACTGTTGTGATTGGTCGAGCTGTGGGAAGTGGGTGGCGTGACGACGCCCACCTTGCTGTCACACTGAGGAGAGGCCACAACATGGTTCCTGTCAACACCCTGCTGCTGGGGGGTTGTGGGTAACGTAGTCTCAGCGGCCAGGAGGGAGGAAGACGAGGAGGAGGGGTGCAGGCCTTCAGACAGGGTAACCGTGGAAACGCTACTGGAGAAGTAGCCGCTCGAGGACTGGCTGAGGGGGCTGAGGGGCGTGGTGTCATGCGGGTCATGCACAGGAAGAGGAGGGGCTTCCGGGAACTCCGCCCGCCCGCCTTTGCTCGAGGGCCGTAGCATAGCAGCCTACGGGGGTACCATGGCAACGATCGCCACAGCAACAGAGAGGGAGAGAGGAGAGCGTGCGGACAAAATAAAGACAACAACAAAACAACAATCAGCATGGCTTCCACCATCAATGACACAATCGCCCCTCGGGCCAATCAGAAGCAAGAGCTACAAAGTTTCCACTCTGTTAGCGCGTGTGTCCATCTAGCGTCTTTTCATCAGCTCCGGCGTCTTTTTTCAGTTGTTTCCAATGAGGAGCGAGCGTATGCGGGCGCACACAGACGTCTAGCTCCCAGCGCTTCCAGCTGAAAATATTTTAACTTTTCAGAAAGACGCTGGTGTCGGGTGCTCCTTTTCTGGCAACTAATCATATGGAGAAACTATCGCAACAGAGACAATTGTGGGAGCAGATTGGCTAGTCACTTGATATTTCTGGTGAGTGTTGAGCTAAATCACTGTATGTGTGTTGTTAGCTAATGTTAGCTGTCAGCTATGAAGCTAGCTACTGCACTGAGCTAACGTTAGTTTCAGACTGCTTCCTTGTAATATTGTGCGCTGAGAGCAGCGCTCCCCAGCGCACTCCCAGCGTTTAGCGGTCGGAAAAAGACGCTAGATGGACACACGGCCTTGTGCAACAATGCAAATACATTTCATGGGCCAAGCTAAAACTGACAGGAGATCAGATGATACAGATAGAAGCAGCACTGAGAAAACATGGGATTCAAAACACAAGGGGACCCAGGGAGG
>NC_139651.1:17433297-17455797 GCF_964638095.1 Poromitra crassiceps | reverse complement strand
ACACAGAGTGTTCAGGGTTACCACACATTCTGAAACATCACATTAAATGACTTTCCAAGGACTTTCCAGGCCCAATTTCCTCACATTCAAGGACACATGGACACATGGGTCAAGGTTCATTGCTGTTACAAAAAAATATATATATTATTATGAGAACTAGCAGGCTTTACAGAAGCTCACAGACAACTATTAAAAAGAGAGGCTTGAATGTGTCGTAAAAGAAAATCAAAATAACTTCAATTTGTAACCCTACAGCCGGAGGCAGAAGTGGCCATCTTCGGCTGCTCGGAGTCCTCACTGATCTTCCCTATAGGTGTGCAACAATCTCTGACACAGGGGACAACTGTCGCCAAAAAACTAATTTGGAAGGACTGGAAGTCCTCCTCTTCACCTTCTTTTCAGGTGTGGCTGATGGACATGATCTCTGTTCATGGTCCCTGAGAACCAACTCACTTAAGAGGTTCTCTACTATCTGGGACCCGTTCTTGGCCTACTTTAACCCATTGATACCTGATGCAGCATTTACGTGTATATCCCTCATTTGTGTGCATATCCCTTTAAGACCTTTAAGTCTTAAAGGGATATGCACACAAATGCTGCATCAGGTATCAATGGGTTAATGAGGTCAAGAATGACAAGTGACTGAGGTTACAGGTGATGGATGGACACTTGTAAACACATGGACACTTTGTGCGGCGGGTAGCACATGTATGTTTTTTTTTGTTTTTTTTTCCTGTGTCTGAGCCTGTTTGTCTTGTATATTGTTCTATATTGTTCCATAAAAAATTGAAAATAAAATGTATATATAAAAAAAAAAAAAACTTCAATTTGAATTCTTGCACAAAATCAATTCAAGCACGTTCAATAACCCATGGCTATTTATGTTAATTTTCAAAAACTTTCAAAGTCCGCCCTTGATTCAAAAACTTTCAAGGATCGGTGGGAACCCTGGTATGACTTATTAGAAGGGTTCCCATAGCGGAGTCCAAGGTTCCGTGAGGGAACAGAACAGAACGGACACCCGGGCCGCCCATACAGGCTCATCCTTACGTCTCCGTCATAGTGTCTGACGATCTGCAGGTCGAAGAAGTCGTCCTCGTCCTCTCCGCTCAGCGTGGCGTCCCAGCCTCCAGCCTCAGGAGCCTCGTACTGTTCTTGGGAGCTCAGGTCTTCAGCTGGGGGACGACAAGACAAAACACTCGTGTCCGCTCAGCACTTTGCAATATAGTCCTGATGTTGAGGCGCATCGCCTTTTGCATCATCAATTCAAGCTTTCTTCAACATGTCCAGAATGTAGTTATTATGTCACTTATTATAGTTATTATATTTATCACAGTAATGAACAAACTCCTCTGGATTATCCCTGGAGTAAACGACTAACTTAGAGAAGGTTGACTAGGGCTGCTCGATTATTGCAAAAATCACGATTATTTAACGTGATTACTCATTGACTTTGGCAACATCATGCATTTTTTTTACTTGAAAAAATGTCTTTTTAATACTGGATGTCTGAACTTTAAATATAATTTAAGGTAAAAAACAAAGAGATAAATGAAAATAAAAGTACCGTAAATTCCGGACTATAAGCCGCACCGGTGTATAAGCCGCACCTGCAAAGTTGACTATTTTTTTCTTATATAAGCCGCACCGGACTATAAGCCGCGGGTGTTTTAATGGTATTTTTTTTATTATTTTTTTTATTGTGTTTTAATGTTTAATTACCATATGTAAGGGTTCATGCACAGAGGGGATTGTCGGGAAAGAGATGGCTGTTTGAGGAAGCTCCCATTTATTAACATTTCAACAAAACAACATAACACAACACCACCTGTGTTGTTTTTTACAGTGCACACAGTGTCATACAGTGTCATACAGTGTGGTGAAAAGAGGGCAAGAGAGGAAATTAAAACTTATTATAGTTATATAGGATTTATAGTTAGAAAGAGTGCTAACAAAGAGAGATTTTTTTTTTTTTTTTTTTGGAAAAAATCCATAGATAAGCCGCACCGTTATATAAGCCGCAGGGGCCAAAAAAGGCCAAAAAACGGGAAAAAAGGTGCGGCTTATAGTCCGGAATTTACGGTATTCTTATTTTTAGATAAATAAATAGGCGAACTAAAATAAATAACATAATAAAAAATAATTGTATATAAAAAAATAATTGTTTTATCTCGATTATCTTGTTCTCATAATTGTGGGAATCCAAATTTGTAATTTGAGATTAAAAGCCGATTAATTGAGCAGCCGTAAGGTTGACACATCACCACCACGACAATACCAACAAATGACAACAACAACAATAATGTCAATAATGAAAATAGAGAATGAATACACAAACATATGTGAGCTGGGAGTGTATATTTGAGCTGACATACCACTGAGGTCGAGGAAGAGGACGGGGGTATGTGTCTCCATGCCTGGCAGAGGAACCCTGGAAACAAACACACGGCACACTGATCAACAGATCATGCTATGCAGCACAACATCATCTCACACCGTCTGCTGGTGCATCCCATTGTAGAAGCCCAAAAAGTATGAAGGCCTGTGTGGATGTGATTGGTTATTTACTGTCACATGGTGCGTTTTAGCTCAAAGGACCAAATAAGGTGCCCCAGACACTAGAGATGAAACAATATGAAAATGTCATATTATAGTGAGCAAATTGATCACAGTTATATTATCACGGTATTGTTCAAATGTGCAGAAAATGTTCAAAAAGTAGTAAAGTACTGATATGTACATTCACTCAAATCATTTCACCAAGGCTGCTCGTCTGCGTCTGGGTCTGTTGCTAACTTTGGTTGATGATGGACATTATTTACTCTTTTTCAAAGCGCTGTCGTCACGGAATCACGGTAATATGGTTTTAATGATAATGAAAATTTGAAACGGTACGATTACCGTAAGAGAATATTATCACAAGTTTATCATTAAACCGGTTATCGTTTCATTTCATCCCTATCGGACACACACACTTCCCTACATGTGAAAATCTAATCGAACATGCACTCACTTACTCACTCACTCACTCACACGCACTCTCACAGACACTCACACACACACACACACACACACACACACACACACACACACACTCACTCACTCACTCACTCACTCACTCACTCACTCACTCACACACACTCTCACTCACTCACTGGCCGTACCATTCGGCGGGTGCTCCAGGGATGCCGCTGCCAGGAAAGGGCACCATGACAGCGTTCCTCTCCTCCGTCAGAGTCAGGCGCCACTCCAGCAGCTGGGCTTCCCTCTCCGTGTCGTCCTCGGTCTTCTCTGTGGAACACAGGTCAGAGACAACAGGCTCATAGGAAGCTTTTTCAATGTGTGTGTGGTGAGAGTCTGTACATCACAAGTTGGGTTTCCATCCAAATGTATCGCAACTTTTAATCGAATTTTCAGAAAGTCGGCAAAATAAAGTGCGAAACAATGCGCGTTTCCATCCACTGCTATTTTGCGAATTATAGAGCTGTCAATCACCTCGTGTTTGAGGCTGTCTGAGCTGCTGATCAGCTGCTAGACCCGATATACAGCTCTGTTAAACACATCTAACGTTATTCATTTAAAGTTTCTTGATGATCTACGAGTAGACAAAGGTACCATAACGCCATTTCTGGATTACCAGGTGCGACTCGGCAAACATGACGTTATAATCCACGGAGCAGATAGTAAGTGAATACAATTTAATTCAATTCTAGAAGTGAGTCGCCTTAAAGTTAATATCCCAGTCTTCTTCTGTTTACCACGGCGGGTAGGCTATTGCAGTGATCAAGGCAAACTGTGTTGTTTTTGAATGGAGAGACAACGGAATATCTCTTACACTGTTTCCACCGCACGTTTCGCATTTTCCTTTTATCGATACACCCGACTTTTCCGCCTCCCTCAAGCGTGAAAACTTTTTTGCGATATTTGGAGGTTTTTGCAATTAGGCAGCGTTTCCACTCAGTTTTTTTATGCGCAAATTGAAATTTTGCATCAAAACAGGTGGATGGAAACCCAACTAATGTGTCTGGGGGCATTTTCAGTGTGTACGTGTGCGAGTGTCTTACCTGCTTTGCTGACCAGGCTCTGCAGATGTTGGTCCAGGTACTCCTGTCTCTTGGTGAGAGCCTCCAGCCACTGACGTCGCAGACGCTCCAGATCTCTCTCCTACACAGCAAAGCAGCCACCTCATCATCTCGCCTTCAATTCAGCTGGAATAAGTGGATTTGATCCTACTTGGAGTGTTTACATCACAGTTTCCCAATTCAACCATCTGATGGTTCAAAATCAGACAGTCGACCATAAGTCACTGCTGCACTACTCTGGTGTTAATATGTTGCTTCTGCATTGTGGATCTGACCTAACAGGCTAGTGCGACATTGCATTCCTATTATATTCCATTCCAGAAACCAGCCAGCAGGGGGAAACACAATGCAATTTCCTGTGACTCACAGGTGAGGTATTTTAAAATGGCTAAGGAAATGAAAAGATTGAGGAGAGAACGCATCACCCTACACATTGCTGCCATGACAGATCATCTGATGAGGCGAATAGACACAGTAGACAAACCTATAGATGCACTAACTGCTCTACCTGATAGCTGTCCATCTCATCTGCTTCCTGGTTGGCTGTGGTGGCTCTGATCTCCACACAGCCAACCGACACCGCCAGCAGCACCTCCGCTATCAGAGGCATGGTGCCCGAGTCCTGAGCCGAGTGCACCTCCACCTGGATTCGCCTCGACTGACCCTGGAGAGGAGAAGGAGAAGGTGGGGGAGAAGGTAGGTAGGTAGGTAGGTGTGGTAGTTGGGACACAGTAGTTGGCTTTTGGATGAAAGGTTGCTAGTTGGAATAAGCTGTAGCTGTAGCTGGACTGGGCAGGTCCCAGTGGCAGGTCCCAGTGGCAGGTCCCAGTGGCAGGTCCCAGTGGACCACAGTAGAAGACTGTGGTTGTACTGGAATGTGTTGAACTGTGTGAACGTGAAGCTACCTGTCGTAGCTGGAAGACGCCCCCGGTCCTGACATCTCTCGCAGGGGTTACCTCCACCGCGTTGAAGTCTCCGTTCTCGTTGATCTCCAGGATTTGAACCCACAGCTCCAGACGACGTGTTACCTCACTCCACCTACAGGGGGCGACAACATTAGTTGTCTACTCCTGCCTGATCATCAGTATGGCTGTGGTCTTACCTCTCCACATGCAAGCGGAAGAATGAGAGGAATATGAGTTTGTGATCATGGGGGCAATAATAATAATAATAATAATAAACGTGTGTTTTCTATAGCGCTTTTCAAGGACTCAAAGACGCTGTACAAAAATAAACACTAAAGGGGCGGGGACGACGTAAGTGCAACAGACAATGGACAAACAGATGCGATGCAGATGTCATTTGGTTATTGATGCATAGGCCCAGTCTCCATTGAGTGTGTTTATCATTATGTTGGCCCAGTGCCTACATAGAACAGAATAGAATAGAATAGAACTTTAATTGCCACACAACCAGGGCCGGTGGTATTTGTTGTCGGTACATACAGGATGTAGAAATAGACACTGCATCATAGTTACAACACATAAGTGCATCACAATAAAGTGCAACCAGACAAAACCAATAACAGTTAATAACATTAAGTGCAAAACACCAAAGCAATGACCGCTTCTCACCAAAGATGTTGCCAAAATCAAGAAAAACAAGAATCTTGCAGCTTGTCACTTTAAATACCCTGTTCAGTATCACTGGCCTCAGATTAGTGGCTTTGCTTCCATCTAGTGGACAAGCAGAGGATAACCTCAGGCTGGATTCACACAGGATCCAGCACTGCGTCAGGCTTCGACAGTGGCTACAGCAGGGGGGGGGGGGGGGGGGGGGGGCGCGTGTGAAAAACATGCAGCGGTCATCGGACGAGAGAGTACAGCGTGATCCAACTTTCTTCTCAGAAGTGACACAATTAATGCTTTTACTCTGAAGGCAGAACAGCCCATCTTCCTGTCCTATTCCTACCTAAACCTGCCACATAGAAACAAACACACGCATGTTGCTTCCAGAAGAGGGCGCTAACGTCAATATAGTATTATGACTTGGGAAGGGAGGTCGACACCGTGACACTTTGGCACCGCGGTAGACCGTTGGCACCGGTATACCATGCAACACTAGTGTGTGTGTGTGTGCATGTGTGTGTGTGTGTGTGCTTGTGTGTGTGTGTGTGTGCATGTGTGTGTGTGTGCGTGCGTGCGTGTGTGTGTGTGTGTGTGTGCGTGTGTGCGTGCGTGCGTGCGTGCGCGCGTGTGTGTGTGTGTGTGTGTGCGTGCGTACGTGCGTATGTGTGTGTGTGTGTGTGCGTGTGTGTGTGTGCGTGTGTGTGTGCGTGTGTGTACCTGTCTCGTAGCGTGCGTGTCTTGGCCTGGATGATGCTCAGGTCCCACAGAGCAGGGTTCCTGCCTGGGTCAGCCTGTCTGTGTCCGTACACCTCTATGGCCACCGCCCCTTCTGTCAAATACTCGATGAAATCCTCCGTTACTGACACCGCCAGCTCCTAGAGGACCAGAGAGAGACCTGTTACTGACACTGACAGCTCCTAGAGGACCAGAGAGAGACCTGTTACTGACATGACCAGCTCCTAGAGGACCAGAGAGAGACCTGTTACTGACATGACCAGCTCCTAGAGGACCAGAGAGAGACCTGTTACTGACACCGCCAGCTCCTAGAGGACCAGAGAGAGACCTGTTACTGACACCACCAGCTCCTAGAGGACCAGAGAGAGACCTGTTACTGACATGACCAGCTCCTAGAGGACCAGAGAGAGACCTGTTACTGACACCGCCAGCTCCTAGAGGACCAGAGAGAGACCTGTTACTGACATGACCAGCTCCTAGAGGACCAGAGAGAGACCTGTTACTGACACCGCCAGCTCCTAGAGGACCAGAGAGAGACCTGTTACTGACATGACCAGCTCCTAGAGGACCAGAGAGAGACCTGTTACTGACACCGCCAGCTCCTAGAGGACCAGAGAGAGACCTGTTACTGACATGACCAGCTCAGAGGACCAGAGAGAGACCTGTTACTGACATGACCAGCTCCTAGAGGACCAGAGAGAGACCTGTTACTGACATGACCAGCTCCTAGAGGACCAGAGAGAGACCTGTTACTGACATGACCAGCTCCTAGAGGACCAGAGAGAGACCTGTTACTGACATGACCAGCTCAGAGGACCAGAGAGAGACCTGTTACTGACATGACCAGCTCCTAGAGGACCAGAGAGAGACCTGTTACTGACATGACCAGCTCCTAGAGGACCAGAGAGAGACCTGTTACTGACACCGCCAGCTCCTAGAGGACCAGAGAGAGACCTGTTACTGACATGACCAGCTCCTAGAGGACCAGAGAGAGACCTGTTACTGACATGACCAGCTCCTAGAGGACCAGAGAGACCTGTTACTGACATGACCAGCTCCTAGAGGACCAGAGAGAGACCTGTTACTGACATGACCAGCTCCTAGAGGACCAGAGAGAGACCTGTTACTGACACGACCAGCTCCTAGAGGACCAGAGAGAGACCTGTTACTGACACGGCCAGCTCCTAGAGGACCAGAGAGAGACCTGTTACTGACACTGCCAGCTCCTAGAGGACCAGAGAGAGACCTGTTACTGACACCGCCTAACTAGATGCTATTGTGGGACTGTACAGAATGTGGTGCTCACCTTGCAGCTGTCGAACACCACCATGCAGTGTGGGTCCTTTGTGTTGGGCGACGAGGACGATGGGTCCACCTCAGGAGCCACGATGACGGGCTCGGGCTGGTCCCAGAACGAGTACTGACAGAAGACGAAGTTGGACAGGTACTGAGGAAGCCCCGTGGCCTGCAGGATCTTAATCTGCACAGGACACACGTCAAAACACTACAGGTCACCAATATGACAACATTATGTACATGGCTCAAGTGAATGAGGTCAGGAGCTGCTTCAACGCACATCTGCACAGTCAATCACACAACATCACTGTATGTAGACCTTTGTAGACCCTCTTCGTCTTCATTCATATGTTCTCATACGTTTTATATTGTCCACGCATCTCTTTCAGTCTGTTCTACTACTGTTAGTCTGCTCAGCCTACATACAGATCCTTTCCAAAAAATTTGAACATTATGGAAATACCATGGATGACCGTGGGCTTCAGCGGATTGTCAAGCAAAGACCATTCAAAAATTTGGCGGAGATTCAGAGGGAGTGGACTGAGGCTGGAGTCAGTCATAACTGAGAGGTAACTGCTGATTTTCTTCACACTATTCTAATTTCTTGAAATGCTGTATTGGGGGTCTTCTGGAGCTGTAGGCCAAAATTATGAAAAATGAAATAAATAAAGGCTAGAAATATTTCATTTTGTGTGTAATGAATCTATAATCTATGAAAGTTTCACTTTTTGAAAGGAATTATGGAAAAAAACTAACTTGTGTTGATATTAATTTTTTTTGGAAAGGATCTGTACATGCTGTCATTCATACATTTTCATTCCCCCCCCATCCTCATAGCTCTAATCGTGTTGTAATTGTGGGTCGTGTTATGTTTAATATCTTCATTTGGTCGGCCTCTATTCCTATTTCCTTTGCTGTATCCTATTGCCTTTTGCTGCTGTCAGTGATCCCATGTGCTGCCGTGTGCATGTTGTGTGTGCTGCCGTGTGCACGTTGTGTGTGCTGCCGTGTGCACGTTGTGTGTGCATCCACAGATCCCATGTGCTGCCGTGTGCACGTCGTGTGTGCTTCCACAGATCCCATGTGCTGCCGTGTGCACGTCGTGTGTGCTTCCACAGATCCCATGTGCTGCCGTGTGCACGTCGTGTGTGCTTCCACAGATCCCATGTGCTGCCGTGTGCACGTTGTGTGTGCTTCCACAGATCCCATGTGCTGCCGTGTGCACGTCGTGTGTGCTTCCACAGATCCCATGTGCTGCCGTGTGCACGTTGTGTGTGCTTCCACAGATCCCATGTGCTGCCGTGTGCACGTTGTGTGTGCTTCCACAGATCCCATGTGCTGCCGTGTGCACGTTGTGTGTGCTTCCACAGATCCAATGTGCTGCCGTGTGCACGTCGTGTGTGCTTCCACAGATCCCATGTGCTGCCGTGTGCACGTTGTGTGTGCTTCCACAGATCCCATGTGCTGCCGTGTGCACGTTGTGTGTGCTTCCACAGATCCAATGTGCTGCCGTGTGCACGTCGTGTGTGCTTCCACAGATCCCATGTGCTGCCGTGTGCACGTCGTGTGTGCTTCCACAGATCCCATGTGCTGCCGTGTGCACGTCGTGTGTGCTGCCGTGTGCACGTCGTGTGTGCTGCCGTGTGCACGTCGTGTGTGCTGCCGTGTGTGCTTCCACAGACAAAAGAGTGTTTGTCCCACATACCATGCACACCAGTTTGCGGTCCTCCACCTCACTATCTTGGTTGTTGTCGGTTTCCTCTCCTCCGGCCATGCCGTCCTCCAGGCCGCCCCCGACCCTCACCACCTCCACATGGAGACGCCCTGCCACCTGATCACAGGGAGGAGAGGGGAGACAAAACAAACAGCCTTCTTCATCCCAATCAGCAAAGGGAAACGTCAGTTTCTGTGGCTACAAGGTTGTGTAGCCTCCAGGTGAGCAACCGCCATTTTGAGTCCTATTCTAAACACCCTGTTGTCTGGTGAAAATTTCAATTCTTGGCTCTTATGTCTTTCATTAACACTCCCGAATCAACCGTGATGATTATAGTGTTATGACCTTTGACCCGTTTTACTATTGGTTGCTTGAAGTGATGATGATCTAGGAATTGAGGTTTATTCTACTGTTGACCTCAATGGAAAAGCCACACTACCAGAATGTAAATGTAAAATGTTACTGGAAGTGGCTGGTGAATTTGATCAACTGCTAGAGGACAACCTGTTTTAAACCTCAACAATTTTATTGCGTTATGGATTGTGATTGTTTAAAATGGGGAGAAACTGAGTGTTAGGAAGGTGTTACTGATTTCAATGTTGAGTAAACACAACAGTGCGTGTTGTATGGTAGGTGTAAAGTCTCCCTACCTCCCCCTTCTGGTTGATGATGGGAATAGCGTACTGCAGCTTGACGTCATAGAAGAGACAGGAGAGGAAGACGTTGGCGACGCCGATCAGGCTGTGGTTCTCCTGCTCGTCGAAGAACGGGTCGGCTCGACGGAAGTACGAACGCATCACCTGGACGAGGAGGGGAGGAGAGCAGAAGAAAGGTCAAAGGTCATTAGCTGACAGAGAGATCCCCCCCCCTTAATTCTGAAAATGTTCAAGAAATCGAACTGCACTGTACTCATGGGGTTGTCATGGCTATGCCAGGTCACACACGTTACAGACAGGAGTTTCGTGGTTAGTGGCAGGCTTGTCATGGACCCTCTTTACACCTGGCATTCAAATGTGTTTTGAGTGATGGGATTGTAATGGGAATTTGCAGCTGTAAATGCACCCAGGACACATTGAGGACAGATTGTGATGTGATCGGCCAAACCACCTCCGGAGGGGGTCAGGGACGCAGTGTGACCACACTGAACACGAGTGTAAACGCAAATGCGTCGTCAATCCACATACAGCAACAGACAATCCACATACAGCAACAGTCAATCCATATACAACAACAGTCACCGCGGTTTGTCTGTTGCTGCAGCTGGCTGGAGAGTTTGGCAGTCGCTCGACTTCCTCCCTCTCGTTATTCCTTCAAAATAAAGTACGGCCTGTTTACCGTCCTGAGCGAGCGCAGACACACACCGGACAGTACGTGGAGCGGAAAGTGTAAACAGCCTCGCTCATGGGTAGCTAATGTGTTAAAGACAAACAAGGTGTGAAACAGCTGAACAGAGTGATCAGATCTGAATCAGATCTCAATGGGGACACTGGAGACCCATATTAACTCATTGAGTGCCAGCCACTTTTGGAGAACGGACGCTCCCAGTGCCAGAGTTTCAGAGCTTTTTTCAGTGATTTCTCGAGGCCCACAGAATATTGTGTGATATTACTATGTAAACAATGAACACGCAAAAAGAACGATGAGACTCTTTTCTATCATCAGCAAAAACAGGTTTATTGATATCATTTTCCGTTCTTTAGTTATCAGCCGGAGAAGATAGCTTGATTTAACAAAAAAGAGCAGTTTTTTTCTAGAAGCTGAGATAATGGCCCTTTTGTGAAATTAAACATTTCAAACACATCACTGACTCTGAAGCTAATTTTCTGATGTAGTCACACCTCAAAAATAATTTCCTTCAATAAAACAGTGAAGGCCAGGGAATTTTGTTTGGCAGAATAATATTTTTAGCTGCAACCAGCAGCGCTGGCCCCTGCGTGCGCTGCTGGTTGCAGCTTCTTGCTGATCTTGATTTGCTGCTGGTGGGCATCGGATATTCTGGCTTGCGTTTGCCAACCCTGTCCTGCTGCCTGGGTCTGTCTGGGTCAGTGTTGTGTGCTGCTCTGCGTGCCCCCCCCCGCCCCGCCCCGCCCCGCCCCGCCTCAACTGCACACTCCTCCTTATGGGAGGTGGCTCTCTGCTGAGTTTGCTCTGCACTGTGAAGGGTGCGCGTCGGCGACATCCAGCTTTTTCCGCGTGTGTTTGTCACCGGCTACTACTGTATGCTTCCAGTTGAGAATAATAACGGCTGATCATGCGAATGGGCTGTCGGCGACAGCCTGTCGCAGCGGACATGGAGGAGCTCAATTGTGGGAGCAGATTGGCTGCTGCCTGCTGCAGGCACATCTAACGTTAAAACGCTTCATGCATATCGATGCATACGGATGCGATGCGATTTCCATTTCCCCAACGACTTATTCTCTGTTTTTCTCTGCCTTTCTGTTAACCTGGAGAGCACTGTCGCCACCTAAGGGTTCTGTAAAATAGGTTATAGACCTCCAATAGCTATAATATTTGTACAGGAGAGGCAGAAGGCTTTGATCGACGCCCCACCGTCAAAAAACGCAATTGACGAACATGTCCGTCCTTGGCACTCAATGAGTTAATATCAGGTGTAAATGTAAACGGGTCAAACGGGTGAGGCTGTGAGTTTCTAATATAAACACTATCTATGTCAGTCTAGAATTGAAGGGCACAACATATTTTACGACAGAGATTGTGAGATCATCAGTGATGTCACAGAATTGGGCACGCAAAGCGTGGCTCCTCGTCTCCAGAGTCTCCACCCTAGAAATCCAGCGCGTTACATTTCTAGTCTAGATACAAGCTGGATACGGGACACATTTTAAGCAAAGTGTATAGGGATTAGGGAGTTATCATAATTATCACCCACTATTATGGTTACTGGTGGGTTTGTGATGTCACTAGTGGGACTGTCACAGTGTTGAGGTAACTGACATGCTCGTTGTCAAGGTAACTCACAGGGTTGTCCTGGTGATGAAGGTGGTAGTCCTGCCACTCCTGGTAGAGCTCCCTCATGTCCACCAGACGGTTCTCCATCTTCTCCAAACTCCAGATCTGCTTCCCCCGACACCGACGGCGAACCTGCACCGCTGGTTCACTGAGCACTGCATCCCTCTACACACACAGACGCACACGCACACACATGCACACACAGACGCACACACACACGCACGCACGCACACGCACACGCACACACACACACACACACACACACACACACACACACACAGACACACACACGCACGCACACAGGTGGTTGAGTATGTGTAGAGAATGGGGATGTAGTGAAAAAACAGGACAGGACACCACTGTGTGTGTGTGTGTGTGTGTGTGTGTGTGTGTGTGTGTGTGTGTGTGCGTGTGTGCGTGTGTGAGAGACCTTGCGGTTACTGTGTGTGTGTGTGTGTGTGTGTGTGTGTGTGTGTGTGTATGTGTGTGTGTGTGTGTTAGGATGACGTCATCATTCCTACTTTGACGTCGTCATTCCGACTATGATGTCATCGATCACTGATGATGTCATGTCTCTGATGATGTCACAAACGGTATGATGTCATAGCACAGGTGGTGTCATGCTCGGATCTATAAAGGCCTGTTCCGGCAGGCTCTGGCCAGTGATTCATAATCTAAACTAGGATCATACCAATCTCAAGCAACGTCTGCAACCTGCAACCAACTGTTCCCAAACCCCGAACAGTGCAACACCCCAGCTATCAAGCTACCAAGTTCCACAACACCCCAGCTTCTCCAGACCTACCGAGTTTCCCGTGGTCATCAACTACCCGCGAATAGATCCACACGTCTCACTCCGATCCTGACAGTATGAATCACTCGGAACTGGATCTAGCGGATACATCTCCGCCAATCAGGGAGGCCTTTCGAATGATAATTGAGCTCGCAAGATCAACCCAGGCTCTGGCTCTCGAAGCCACTGATCGGCACGCCCAGCAGGAAAAAGCAATCCAGGCTCTGGCTTCCGAAGCCGCTGGTCGGCACGCCCTCTTGATTGGCCGGCTAGATCGTCTCGACGGACTGAATCCTCCTGAGGGTGTCACCCCGCAGCCTCTGCAAGACCTCGCACTTGAGTCAAGACGCCTGATTGCCCACCAGGAAAAAGCAATCCAGGCTCTGGCTTCCGAAGCCGCTGATCGACACGCCCTCTTGATTGGCCGGCTAGATCGTCTCGACGGGCTAGGCCCCCAGGGTGCCATTCCGCAGCCTTCTGCCCCTCCTGCCCCAGTTTCCGAGCGCGCCGCCGTTCCGGAGGTTTCCAGACCTGCCACTCCCCCGTCCACAGCGGCCGTTGCTTCTAGCTCTGCCTCTCGGCCACCTCCAGCTGCTAAGGGCATATTCTGGGGGGGAGTTCGCGTCATCCCAGAGCAGGGGCAGCCACATTCGAGTCCCAGCAGCCATCTGTACCGTGATCTGACCGGCAGGGTTCGCATCACACCAGAGGAGAGGCAGCGCCGTTTGGACACCCGGAGCTGCCTGTACTGTGGTCGAGCCGGGCATTACCTCTCCTCCTGCTCCCGGCGTCCAGTAAGTGGTCCCACCGCTCGCCGGCCCGTGGTACTCTCAGTAGATCAAGACTCTACGTGTACAGCCGAAAGATCTGTACGGTTGGGTAGCGCTCCCTGCAGGACCCAGGAGTGGCAGTTTGTCTCCAAGAGGGTTAAAGAGTTGGAGAGGACTGTCGACCGTCTCATTGGGAAGTTCAATCGCTGCCTGATGATCGGCTCCGTCCCCCCGCAGGGGGCCTCCGAGTCTGCTGGCCCTGATGCACAACCTGAGGCACAACCTGTGGACCTGCCCCTCGCCGAGTCTGAACCTGTACCTGAGGCACAACCTGTGGACCTTCCCCTCGCCGAGTCTGAACCCGTACCCCAGCAGCAGCCAATTCCTGTCCTTGACCAACAACTCATGCTGGACCAACAACTCATGCTGGGAGGCTCCCGTAGTGTCGTCAGCCCTCGGTCAAGAGCCAGAAGAAATAAGAGGCGTTTAAAGGAGGAGACGGTGAGTGACCTCCCCAAACTACAGGTCGGGAGGGCAGGCCTCGCTGTGTCAGATCCCCCTGCGGCTCTGCCTTCGGAGACGGCGGCATTTGACCCTTTTGATGGTCCCCAGCCTCCCATGTTTGGATCGTGCCCCGGGGGATGGCCGGTTCCAGAGGATCCACCGGACCCGGTGGAAGTTCTATCCACGTATCGGTCCATCTATGGCTTCGATATCCTGTATTAGGGAGGAGCACCTCCACTGTCCTGCACCCCCTTTGGGGTCTGACCACCTGCATCTAACCACCTGCTGAAGAGCACCTCACTCTCTTACACCCCCTTTGGGGCCTAACCACCTGCGTCTAACCACCTGCGGAAGAGCACCTCCACCAGAACCTACGGATTTTTTGTCTCCCAGATGCCATCCTTGATGGCCTCATTGGACGCCAGGTGACGTCCCTTGAGGGGAGGGTACTGTTAGGATGACGTCATCATTCCTACTTTGACGTCGTCATTCCGACTATGATGTCATCGATCACTGATGATGTCATGGTTCATAAGTGTCTTTCATGCCTTTCGCTAGTGATGTCATAGCACAGGTGATGTCATGTCTCTGATGATGTCACAAACGGTATGATGTCATAGCACAGGTGGTGTCATGCTCGGATCTATAAAGGCCTGTTCCGGCAGGCTCTGGCCAGTGATTCATAATCTAAACTAGGATCATACCAATCTCAAGCAACGTCTGCAACCTGCAACCAACTGTTCCCAAACCCCGAACAGTGCAACACCCCAGCTATCAAGCTACCAAGTTCCACAACACCCCAGCTTCTCCAGACCTACCGAGTTTCCCGTGGTCATCAACTACCCGCGAATAGATCCACACGTCTCACTCGGACCCTGACAGTGTGTGTGTGTGTGTGTGAGAGAGACCTTGCGGTTAGCGTTGAGGTTGTCTGCTGGGATCTGCAGGGTGACTCTGTACTCTGTGTGTCGCTCCAGCTCGTCGGAGATGAAACTAGCCTCCTGGACCAGGAGGTTGGCCCTCACTACCTGCTCCCTCAGCCTGCGCAGACTCCTCACCAACACTGCCTCCCTGCAGCAGGAGGAGAGAGAGAGGGAGAGAGAGAGAGAGAGAGAGAGAGAGAGAGAGAGGAGGGGAGGGAGAGAGAGAGAGAGAGAGGAGGGGAGAGAGAGAGAGAGAGAGAGAGAGAGGGAGAGAGGAGGGGAGAGAGAGAGAGAGAGAGAGAGAGGGGAGAGAGGAGGGGAGAGAGGAGGGGAGGGAGAGAGAGAGAGAGAGGAGGGGAGAGAGAGAGAGAGAGAGAGAGAGAGAGAGGAGGGGAGGGAGAGAGAGAGAGAGAGAGGAGGGGAGAGAGAGAGAGAGAGAGAGAGAGAGGGAGAGAGGAGGGGAGAGAGAGAGAGAGAGAGAGACAGAGAGAGAGAGAGGAGGGGACAGGGATAGAGAGAGAGAGAGAGGGGAGGGGAGAGAGAGAGAGAGAGAGAGGAGGGGAGAGGGGTCAATGTGCGAACTCAGTCAATGTGTGGACTACTTTTCTCCCACTACTGATCACTCACTGATGTCATCGGTGACGCAAAGTTGTGAAATTGCGTGCTGAGTGATGTCACTCGAGCACTCCATGATGTGATCAGTGATGGTCACTCGAGCAATTGTGATGTCATCAGTGAGTGATGTCATCAGTGATGCGAAGTTGAGCAATTGTGCGTTGTGCATGCCAACAGAGCAGGCGAGAGCTCTAGTATTACACAAATGCCTTTGTCTAAATAACAGTTTCACTTTCTGTTTGAAAAAAAAAAAAAAAAAAAAAAAATCAATTCCTATCAACTGTGTTGACATGGCAATAAAGCATCGAATCTTGAATCTTTATGACTTTATAATCTCAGAGATTTTTTTCTCCTCGTCAATTTACTATTTTAATTATTTTATACCTTCAATGACCCCAATATAATGTTGTGTTGCTGTAACCTAGATGTTCGCTGCTGCCAAGGCCCAAATTCCCCAAAGGGATCTTTAAAGTTTCATCTAATCTTTTATAAGCTTTTTATTTGCCAGAATTTAAATTAACTAAATTACAAATTCAGGACAAATAAACTGTTTTATAGGCCACAATGTGCACCCAAGATAAAACACACACACGCACGCGCGCACACACACACACACACACACACAGTAAGAACCATTAACACACGTCCTGTAAGACCAGTAAGAACCATTAACACACACACACACACACACACACACACACACACACACACACACACACACACACACACACACACACACACACACACACACACACACACACACACACACACACACACACACACACACACACACACACACACACCTGTCCTCGCTCCACTGCCTCAGTCTGCTCTGAGCGCTGGTGGACTGGCTCATGCCTCCTGTGCTGAGTCTCTCCAGGCTGCGGTACTGAGGCTGCTGTCCCGGCGCCGGCTGCCCGGGCGCCGGTGCTCCGCTCTGGGCCACCTGGCGCTCGGGGTTCAGCTTCCGCCGGAGCTGCTGGAGCTCCTGCTCGTACATCTGCCTCTGACGCTCCAGAGCCGAGCGCTTCTCCTCCTCATGCTGCCTCTCCAGGGACTGCAGGACGGCCTGCATGGGGTCTGAGGGACAGGAGGCAGAGAGCACTCAGAGAACAACAAGACTGACAGATGTCTGTGGAGGAATCTGACAAGCAGAGAGGTTCAAGAAAATAACTAGGGATGGGCATTTCTAGCAAAAACACTATTCGAAATTCGCTGGCCAAAGTCGACTTTTAATCGAAATTCGAAAAAAAAAAAAAAAATGTAAAAAAAAAATAGTCGAATCGCTTAGTTTGAGCAAGTAAAACAATTTTTATAAGCATTTTAAGCAAGGTTTATGGAAAAATGAATGGCGGATGAAATCCCATGAAGAGGGAGAGGTTGCTTATAAAAATTGTTTTACTTGCTCAAACCAAGCGATTCGACTATACTTAGAATCAGGGGAGACAATGCAACATTTCACTCACATTTATTTTATTTTTTTTCAATAAACGAATTTCGACTTTCAATAATAAAAGTCGACCTTGATAATAACAACGATTATTCCAAAATTCGAAATTCGATGCCCATCCCTAAAAATAACATCTCAACTCATGCAATACAAAAGTCATGCAAGTGTGTGTGTGTGTGGGGAGGGGGTTATCTCTATGTTTCCAAAACAGTTATGTTCCTTAGGATTTAATTCACCTAAGTAGGGATGTCCGATATTATCGGCCTACCGATATTATCGGCCGATATTAGCATAAAAAATTAATATCGGAAAATATCGGTATCGGTTTTCATGCCGATAATTTTTTATTTATTTTTTAATACAGGGGGAGTCTCGCTGAGAGCAATGCTCTCTTTTTCAGGAGTGCCCTGTTCACATTCACACCTGGAAGCTGACCAGTACAACCACAGTCTGATCTGCTGGCCACTGATCAGCTCCACTGGAGCGGTTGGGGATAAGGGCCTTGCTCAAGGGCACCTCAGTGGTGGTAATGAGGGAGGGGCGAGCGCTGCCTTTTCACTTTTCACTGCCCCACCCAGATTTATCCTGCCGGTCCCGGGGATTGAACCGACGACCTTCTGGTCACAAGCTCGCTTCTCTAATCGTTGGGCCACCACTGCCCCAATAACACTTACAACTTTAACACAACATGCATATTATATATTAAACTCTTCAGCTACATTAAGCTACATTATGTAACTTGTTACCTGAAATTTTGGTTAAAAAAAAAGCCTGCTTATATCGGTAGATATCGGTTGATATCGGTATCGGAAATTAAGAGGTGGACATTATCGGATATCGGTAAAAAAGCCAATATCGAACAACCCTACACCTAAGTGGTCCTTACCATTGTTGTTGCCCAGGGCCTTCATCATGACCTCTGTCTGGGCGAACTCGTAGGAGAAGCTGACCTCGCTGGACACTTCGCTGGCCGAGTCGCCGTCTGCATCCAGCTGCTCAGTGCTGCCGCTGCTCTTCATCACTCCACCCTCACCATCGTCATCCTCACCCGCCCGACACCGCCGCTTGGGCAGGTTGATCCTGGAGGGAGGAGGCTGCTATTTAATTGGCTGATTTGGGATCAGCAGTGAGGTCAGTGAGTGTTAGGTGAAACTTTAATTGGCTGATTTGGGATCAGCATTGAGGTCAGCGAGTGTTAGGTGAAACTTTAACGTTTCCCGTCGGGAGAAACTGGGCCAATGATGCAGCAGCAAATAGGATGATGATGCAGATAAATACAAATAGAATATGACTAATAATAGAGAAACAAGGTGTATTAAATAATTTTAAATATATAAATGCAAAAATATGAGCATTTTGGAGGGTATGTAAAATCACAACATGCTGAAGCATGAGAGTATTTGAGGTGTGAAAACCAAACAGAAATACATCCTGGAGAAATACAACGAGCAGTCACCTGAAGAAGTGGTTGTTTCCCCAGAGGATTCGGTCGCCATGGTGAAGCTGCAATGCGCTGGTTACCGGAGAACCATTAACACACGTCCTGTAAGGCCAGTAAGAAGCATTAACACACGTCCTGTAAGACCAGTAAGAACCAGTGTGCACGTCACAGTGTTACTGTAGGAGTGTGCACGTCACAGTGTTACTGTAGGAGTGTGCACGTCACAGTGTTACTGTAGGAGTGTGCACGTCACAGTGTTACTGTAGGAGTGTGCACGTCACAGTGTTACTGTAGGAGTGTGCACGTCACAGCGTTACTGTAGGAGTGTGCACATCACAGTGTTACTGTAGGAGTGTGCACGTCACAGTGTTACTGTAGGAGTGTGCACGTCACAGCGTTACTGTAGGAGTGTGCACGTCACAGCGTTACTGTAGGAGTGTGCACGTCACAGTGTTAATGTAGGAGTGTGCACGTCACAGCGTTACTGTAGGAGTGTGCACGTCACAGCGTTACTGTAGGAGTGTGCACGTCACAGTGTTACTGTAGGAGTGTGCACGTCACAGTGTTACTGTAGGAGTGTGCACGTCACAGTGTTACTGTAGGAGTGTGCACGTCACAGTGTTACTGTAGGAGTGTGCACGTCACAGTGTTACTGTAGGAGTGTGCACGTCACAGTGTTACTGTAGGAGTGTGCACGTCACAGCGTTACTGTAGGAGTGTGCACGTCACAGTGTTACTGTAGGAGTGTGCACGTCACAGTGTTACTGTAGGAGTGTGCACGTCACAGTGTTACTGTAGGAGTGTGCACGTCACAGTGTTACTGTAGGAGTGTGCACGTCACAGTGTTACTGTAGGAGTGTGCACGTCACAGTGTTACTGTAGGAGTGTGCACGTCACATTGTTACTGTAGGAGTGTGCACGTCACAGTGTTACTGTAGGAGTGTGCACGTCACAGCGTTACTGTAGGAGTGTGCACGTCACAGCGTTACTGTAGGAGTGTGCACGTCACAGTGTTACTGTAGGAGTGTGCACGTCACAGTGTTACTGTAGGAGTGTGCACGTCACAGTGTTACTGTAGGAGTGTGCACGTCACAGTGTTACTGTAGGAGTGTGCACGTCACAGTGTTACTGTAGGAGTGTGCACGTCACAGTGTTATTGTAGGAGTGTGCACGTCACAGTGTTACTGTAGGAGTGTGCACGTCACAGCGTTACTGTAGGAGTGTGCACGTCACAGTGTTACTGTAGGAGTGTGCACGTCACAGTGTTACTGTAGGAGTGTGCACGTCACAGCGTTACTGTAGGAGTGTGCACGTCACAGCGTTACTGTAGGAGTGTGCACGTCACAGTGTTACTGTAGGAGTGTGCACGTCACAGTGTTACTGTAGGAGTGTGCACGTCACAGTGTTACTGTAGGAGTGTGCACGTCACAGTGTTATTGTAGGAGTGTGCACGTCACGGCGTTCCTTACCGAGAGTTGCGGTGCGGGGTGATGATGACGGCAGCGTCCAGCGTGATGTCGATGACACAGTGCTCCGCCTGTATCCCCATCCCACACAGCTGGATGTCCTGAGAGTCTGCAGAGCCCACCTTAGTGTGCTCCTGAAACACACCGTGCAACACATTCAAACAGTTAGCACGTTAGCACAAGTCTGCAGAGCCCACCTTAGTGTGCTCCTGAAACACAACGTGCAACACATTCAAACAGTTAGCACGTTAGCATGTTAGCACGAGTCTGCAGAGCCCACCTTAGTGTGCTCCTGAAACACACCGTGCAACACATTCAAACAGTTAGCACGTTAGCACAAGTCTGCAGAGCCCACCTTAGTGTGCTCCTGAAACACACCGTGCAACACATTCAAACAGTTAGCACGTTAGCACAAGTCTGCAGAGCCCACCTTAGTGTGCTCCTGAAACACAACGTGCAACACATTCAAACAGTTAGCACGTTAGCATGTTAGCACGAGTCTGCAGAGCCCACCTTAGTGTGCTCCTGAAACACAACGTGCAACACATTCAAACAGTTAGCACGTTAGCACGAGCCAGCCTCCCACACAGAGCCTTTCCTACTCATTTCACCTTATGGAAAAACGGATATGAAACAACGCTTTATTTGCACTGCAAAGCCAGTGACGTTCCGAGCACACTGCTCTTCTGAAAATAAATACTTTAAGTAGACAGCAATACAGTATACGTATTTCAACGTATACGTATTTCAACTGTCACAATGTGTCACAATGTGACAGTTGGGAGAAAATGTTTTACTGACACAGTACTCACGCACGAGTATTTTGTACATTACTTCACTGTTGCAAGACAAATCATTGGTACTGTACATGCTGAACATGCTGAACATGCTGGACATTTTTGGAGCTGTAAAAAGATGGCCCCGTTACCTTCAGCAGTTATAATAGCCTTGTGGCTGTGTGTGTGTGTGTGTGTGTGTACCTTCAGGTAGTAGACCAGGAGTTCGTTAAGGGCGGGGTCGGCGTTCAGGTTGACCAGGAAGCTCTTGTCGTCTCCGACTCTGATCCCTGAAGACTGGAGAGAAATGCCTAGACTCTCCAACTGCCTCTGACGCTCCTGCACGTACGCACCCACACACACACACACACACACACACACACACACACACACACACACACACACACACACACACACACACACACACAGTATATTCATAGAAAGCTGAATATAAATACTGATAACAGCAGGCATATGTTGCTGTGCCTCCATATCTGCACCTTCTTCCCACTGAATTTAGTCAAAAGTTTTTGTGGTTTAAAAAAGAAAAAGCTTCCCTCATTTTGTTTCGTGTGTAAAATAGTCCGACATCTCTGAGGCTATCCTGCACAGGTAACTAATGACGAGCGTTTTCCTCCTGCACAGGTAACTAATGACGAGCGTTTTCCTCCTGCACAGGTAACTAATGACGAGCGTTTTCCTCCTGCACAGGTAACTAATGACGAGCGTTTTCCTCCTGCACAGGTAACTAATGACGAGCGTTTTCCTCCTGCACAGGTAACTAATGACGAGCGTTTTCCTCCTGCACAGGTAACTAATGACGAGCGTTTTCCTCCTGCACAGGTAACTAATGACGAGCGTTTTCCTCCTGCACAGGTAACTAATGACGAGCGTTTTCCTCCTGCACAGGTAACTAATGACGAGCGTTTTCCTCCTGCACAGGTAACTAATGATGAGCGTTTTCCTCCTGCACAGGTAACTAATGACGAGCGTTTTCCTCCTGCACAGGTAACTAATGACGAGCGTTTTCCTCCTGCACAGGTAACTAATGACGAGCGTTTTCCTCCTGCACAGGTAACTAATGACGAGCGTTTTCCTCCTGCACAGGTAACTAATGACGAGCGTTTTCCTCCTGCACAGGTAACTAATGACGAGCGTTTTCCTCCTGCACAGGTAACTAATGACGAGCGTTTTCCTCCTGCACAGGTAACTAATGACGAGCGTTTTCCTCCTGCACAGGTAACTAATGATGAGCGTTTTCCTCCTGCACAGGTAACTAATGACGAGCGTTTTCCTCCTGCACAGGTAACTAATGACGAGCGTTTTCCTCCTGCACAGGTAACTAATGACGAGCGTTTTCCTCCTGCACAGGTAACTAATGACGAGCGTTTTCCTCC
>NC_139651.1:17425797-17428297 GCF_964638095.1 Poromitra crassiceps | reverse complement strand
TATGACAACACGCACATTTAAACCTGCGCCTTTCCCAAGTGGTACCCGGAAGTAAATTTGTTTACATGGTGACGTCACGGTGATTTGGGTCTATAGGCTTATATAAAGCCTAATAATCAGCATGTTGTTGTTATGCACTGTTCTGTCACTAGAGGGCAGTCCTACCACTCAAATGTCCTGTTGTTAACATTGACCATTGAATGAGATTACATGAGAAGATTATATTAAATGTACTATTATCATATAATCTATAATTATCTAATTGTATTAATATTGATCAAAATCGAATTATATTGGAATAACGAAATTGGTTCCAACAGCCCTAGAGTGTACCTGAGCAGCCATGTCAGAACCGAGTCTCTGTAGGGAACAAACTTGTTCTTGTTCTTGGCGGATCCCTGTTCGGCCAGCGCTGAGATCACCAGACCTAATGTGGTCAGAGATCTGACACACGCACACAGACACACACACACATGTACGCACACACACACACACACACACACACACACACACACACACACACACACACACACAGACAGACAATACAACAGGGTAAATTGCTTTTCATTTCATTCAATTCAAAATGTGTGTCATCTGTGTGTGTGTGTGTGTGTGCGTTGTGCGTGTGCGTGTGCGTGTGCGTGTGCGTGCGTGCGTGTGTGTGTGCGTGTGTGTGTGTGTGTGTGCGTGTGTGCGTGTGCATGTGGTTTTACTTGTTGATGTTGCTTCCTCCTTCAGCCGTTCCCCTGCTGCTCCGGTCTTTGCTGCTCGTTCACTTCCAGCCAAGTCAACCAGACTCAACCGACTCACCTTCTCCCCACTCGTCTACAGAGAGAGAGGAGAGAGAGAGAGAGAGAGAGAGAGAGAGAGAGAGAGAGAGGGAGAGAGAGAGAGAGAGAGCGAGAGAGTGAGAGAGAGAGACAGAGAGAGAGACAGAGAGAGAGAGACAGAGAGAGAGAGAGGACAGAGAAGAGGAGAGGAGAGAGAGAGAGAGAGGTGAGAGAGAGAGAGAGAGAGAGAGAGACAGAGGGAGAGAGAGGAGAGGAGAGAGGACGGAGGAGGAGAGAGAGAGAGAGAGAGAGAGAGAGACGGAGAGAGGGAGAGAGGGAGAGGGAGGGAGAGAGAGAGAGAGGAGAGAGAGAGAGACAGAGAGAGAGGGAGAGAGAGAGAGGAGAGAGAGAGAGAGAGAGAGAGAGAGAGAGAGAGAGAGAGAGACAGAGAGAGGGAGACAGAGGAGAGAGAGACAGAGAGAGAGAGAGAGACAGAGAGAGAGGGAGAGAGAGAGAGAGAGAGAGAGGAGAGAGAGCGAGAGAGAGAGAGAGAGAGACAGAGAGAGAGACAGAGAGAGAGAGAGAGGGAGAGAGGGAGATTGATTTTATAAGCACCTTATTTTCCATGAATAAAGGACATTTTTAGCATAAAGTACCTGACTAAATCATGCAATTAAACATATTGACACATAGACAGTATTGAGATTCTCACAGAAACACAGGGTTAAAACAGAGCTGCCCGTCAACAGACGAACACAAGGCATCAGTGAAGCACCAACGAGACAAAAAAACAGCAAAATCATTCATGAGTGAATAAAACCTAAAATCCACTGTGATTCGAGCTCGTACCAAAGCTTTAAACAATGGCAGCAACTCCCCACCTGAAACATTTTCTATTTGATTTTTCCGGCTTTTGTAAATTGACAGTTTAGCCTGTCCCACTACAAAGTTCAACAGCTCCCACTTCATTGCATTTGTTCTTTTATAACCAGCACCAAAAATAAAAGCAGTTTCACTCCAACTCTCCCCACATTTGACAAACACATATTCTACAACTCCAAACAGTACTTCAAGTCTTTTACACTCCAGAAAACAGTGAAAAACAGACTCTGGTTCTTGACAAAAAGGACAGTTGTTAGACACTGTTGGATTCAACTTGGAGACAAAACTATTAACTGCCACTGCTCCCTTCAATATTCGCCACTGCAGGTCACCTGACCTCTTGTTTAATGGTGCTTTATAAAACACCCTCCACACTGGTTTACAGTCATCCTGCACATTCAGTCTCTCTCTCCACACAGTGTCTGTTCTCCCACTCAGCATCTTTTTGTTTAAAGCTTGCACACAGTATTTATACATTGCCTTCCCATTCAACATGTACAGGTTTGTAGATTCAACGTTTTTATAAGCCAACAAAGGTCCCATCAGTCCAGTTTGGTCTATTTGAGGACCCAGTTCAGGAAAAGGATCCCCATCATTAGGACTGTCCGTTCCATTTAGATAGTCCTGTAACATTTCCCACTCGTGATTATTCAGTCTTTCAGTCCATGCGTTCAACAAGTTCCTGGTCTGCCGACCCGACCTCAGACCCATCAGAGAGGACAGAGCCTCTGTGTTCTGAAGTCCTGGGCCTGCTGCATCCACTACATGTTTCAGCTTTACTATCCCGGCTGAAACTAAACGCTGGGTGAGACCAAGTCTGCTTTCGTTCTGAATGTCCAGTCGGGCCC
>NC_139651.1:17412245-17425597 GCF_964638095.1 Poromitra crassiceps | reverse complement strand
TGACTGACTGGCTGGTTGGCTGACACACCCACTTGACAGACTGAGCAGCTGAGTGGCTGGTGGTCAGTGGTGAAAACAGAGCAGGCTGTATCAGCTGACTGGATGACTGTCACGTCAGTTAATTATTCACAGGGTGAGCTGGTGGCTGGTCCATCTGGAAACCAGGGCAAGGAGCACGAGAGGAGAAGTGGGTCAGGATGACTAGTTCACTTCTTTTCTTCAGGCTGGAGTGAAGCTTCTCACACATCTGACCCATCATCTCCATGGCCACACAGTGTACAGACTCACACAGTACACAGACTCACACACTCACACAGACTCACACATGCGTACACAGACTCACACAGTGCACAGACTCACACAGTCTCACACAGTGCACAGACTCACACAGTGCACAGACTCACACGGTGCACAGACTCACACAGTGCACAGACTCACACAGTGCACAGACTCACACAGTGCACAGACTGCACAGACTCACACAGTGCACAGACTCACATGGTACACAGACTCACACAGTGCACAGACTCACACAGTGCACAGACTCACACGGTGCACAGACTCACACAGTGCACAGACTCACACAGTGCACAGACTCACACAGTGCACAGACTCACACAGTACACAGACTCACACAGTGCACAGACTCACACGGTGCACAGACTCACACGGTGCACAGACCCACACAGTGCACAGACTCACACAGTGCACAGACTCACACAGTGCACAGACTCACACAGTGTACAGACTCACACGGTGCACAGACTCACACGGTGCACAGACTCACACAGTGCAGCACAGACTCACACAGTGCACAGACTCACACAGTGCACAGACTCACACAGTACACAGACTCACACAGTGCACAGACTCACACAGTGCATAGACTCACACAGTGCACAGACTCACACACAGTGCAGCACAGACTCACACAGTGCACAGACTCACACAGTGCACAGACTCACATGGTGCACAGACTCACACAGTGCACAGACTCACACAGTGCACAGACTCACACAGTGCACAGACTCACACAGTGCACAGACTCACACAGTGCACAGACTCACACAGTGCACAGACTCACATGGTACACAGACTCACATGGTGCACAGACTCACACAGTGCACAGACTCACACGGTGCACAGACTCACACAGTGCACAGACTCACACGGTGCACAGACTCACACAGTGCACAGACTCACTCAGTACACAGACTCACACAGTGTACAGACTCACACAATGCACAGACTCACACAGTGCACAGACTCACACGGTGCACAGACTCACACGGTGCACAGACTCACACAGTGCACAGACTCACACTGTGCACAGACTCACACAGTGCACAGACTCACACGGTGCACAGACTCACACGGTGCACAGACTCACTCAGTGCACAGACTCACATGGTGCACAGACTGCACAGACTCACACAGTGCACAGACTCACTCAGTGCACAGACTCACACAGTGCACAGACTCACTCAATGCACAGACTCACTCAATGCACAGACTCACACAGTGCACAGACTCACACAGTGCACAGACTCACTCAGTGTACAGACTCACACAGTGCACAGACTCACTCAGTGCACAGACTCACTCAATGCACAGACTCACACAGTGCACAGACTCACACAGTGCACAGACTCACACAGTACACAGACTCACACAGTGCACAGACTCACACAGTACACAGACTCACACAGTGCACAGACTCACACAGTGCACAGACTCACACAGTGCACAGACTCACATGGTACACAGACTCACACGGTGCACAGACTCACACAGTGCACAGACTCACACAGTGCACAGACTCACATGGTGCACAGACTCACATGGTGCACAGACTCACATGGTACACAGACTCACATGGTGCACAGACTCACACGGTGCACAGACTCACACAGTGCACAGACTCACATGGTGCACAGACTCACATGGTGCACAGACTCACATGGTACACAGACTCACATGGTACACAGACTCACACAGTGCACAGACTCACACAGTGCACAGACTCACACAGTGCACAGACTCACATGGTGCACAGACTCACATGGTGCACAGACTCACATGGTGCACAGACTCACATGGTGCACAGACTCACATGGTGCACAGACTCACATGGTGCACAGACTCACACAGTGCACAGACTCACACGGTGCACAGACTCACATGGTGCACAGACTCACATGGTACACAGACTCACATGGTGCACAGACTCACATAGTACACAGACTCACATGGTGCACAGACTCACATGGTGCACAGACTCACATGGTACACAGACTCACATGGTGCACAGACTCACATGGTGCACAGACTCACATGGTGCACAGACTCACATGGTGCACAGACTCACATGGTGCACAGACTCACATGGTGCACAGACTCACATAGTACACAGACTCACATGGTGCACAGACTCACATGGTGCACAGACTCACATAGTACACAGACTCACATGGTGCACAGACTCACATGGTGCACAGACTCACATGGTACACAGACTCACATGGTGCACAGACTCACATGGTGCACAGACTCACATGGTGCACAGACTCACATGGTGCACAGACTCACATGGTGCACAGACTCACACACAAAAAGAGAGAGAGAAAGAGAGACAAAACAAGAGAGAGAGAGAGAGAGAGAGAGAGAAAGCCCCTTTTATGCTCTGATGTTTGATGAGGTGAAGGTAAACCCAAAGAGAAATGTGGTGGTGCTGTAGCAGGAGGTACTGTGGGGGGACAGAGAAGCTGGGACCACAGAAGAAGAGTGTGTGTCTTACCAGACTGCAGGTATTTCAGTGTGTGTGTGTGTGTGTGTGTGTGTGTGTGTGTGTGTGTGTGTGTGTGTGTTTGTGTGTGTCTTACCCCAGACTGCAGGTCTTTGAGTGAGTGAGTGTGTGTGTGTGTGTGTGTGTGTGTGTGTGTGTGTGTGTGTGTGTGTGTGTGTGTGTGTCTTACCCCAGACTGCAGGTCTTTGAGTGTGTGTGTGTGTGTGTGTGTGTGTGTGTGTGTGTGTGTGTGTGTGTGTGTGTGTGTGTGTCTTACCCCAGACTTCAGGTCTTTGAGTGTGTGTGTGAGGATGATGTTGAAGACAGCGTGCGACCGACTGCTCTCCTCGTTCATGTTGGTGGCAGCGACCGTCCTCGACTTATTCCCCTCTGACATCAGAGACTCAATGTCCTGTCAACACAACATCAGAGACTCAATGTCCTGTCAACACAACATCAGAGACTCAATGTCCTGTCAACACAACAATGTAGTAGCTCAGTTATGAAACCACAGATAATCGTATCCTAAAAAAAAATATATATATATTTCTTTTTTTAAGTAAAGGCCTTGAAATGTCTATGACAAAATGACTGCTGGCATGAAAGTAAAGCTTATTATGAGTTATTATGGGTTTGAGGAGGCCTCATTATTTTTAGAATGGTGAACTGTTGACTTGTTTGTTTTCTGTGAAGCATTATAAGAGCAAAGTGTTTGGTAAGAAGGGATCTGATGAGCAAACTGTTTGGTAAGAAGGGATCTGCTCTGCAGCCAAACTAAGATTCTTTAAGACCTTTCTCATGTTACTTGGAATTGGACACCAATTTAAAAAGTACAATCAAGAGACAAAGCGGGGGAAAACATCCCATATGTGATTAAATATACATGTCGCCAATGAAAGTGCTGAAACTAGAAATGGACAGAATAAGAAAACGGACAGCACAAAATGACTTGTGCATGATGCTCTTGCATGGTGGAAAAACATAAGACCTCCAATAAGTTCTCCAAAATTCAGTGTATTTTGATGCGTCTGTTTCTTACCTCTCACTACATAATTCATACTGTATGAATGTATCTGTTAATTATTTTCATGTTTATATTGTTTTGTTTTTTTTATATATACCTGTTTAAGACCAAGGACCACAATGGAAATAAGTCTTGACTTTATTGTGCTTTATCCTTGATGTTATTCCTTGAGATCCGTGTCTGTACTTTGTTTAGTACATTGTATTTCAATTTGTAACCGTCAAATAAAATAAAATAAAATAAAGTGTATAGAAGACATTTTCATATTTCTTTACCTTGTAGCAGGCCACAGCTAGACGAGACAGACCGTCCACATAAGGACCCAAAACTTTATGTTCCCTCACCCTCAGAGCCTGTCTGCTCCTGGACAGGAAACAGGTTTAAAATAGAAAAAGAGACGTCAGTGAAACTTTATTGATCAACACGTGATGCACATCATCTAAACCAAGAGGAGAGAAACTTTGAGGTATGCATGTGTACAGTATGTACTAGGATGTCTACATGTAGCAGCTACAGTATATCTGTAGTAGAAACTCTACATAGGTTGAGGCGATGTCTCGTCATAGACGCTGGGTTAGCTGGCTCAGCATGGCTGGGGGCGTGGTCAGGGTGGGGTAAATTCCCCCGTTCTATCCATTCAGCAAAGTTAGAGTTTAGCTGCTAGCTCAGCCCAGGCAGACACGATCGGGGATTTATCCACCGCAGTAAACGCACATCTGAGCAGACGTCTTGTGTTCTGCTCTAGAATCCCCAAACCTGTAGTTTAGAGCCGCAGCACCGTCTTTTGCTGAGTCAACCCATTCAGATATATGGGCGGTTTTACCCCACTCGCGCGCCAGCCGTATAACATTTTGTAGGCTTTCCCAGACATGCCGACTGTCTCTATTCTATATAGACTGATATAATAGTCATCCATCTTTCCCAGGCTTCAGTCACCTCCACCAATCAAACGTCACGTACCGACAGGAGAGCCAATCTTAGCCCAGCTGGTTTCGTCCAAGATGGCGATGCAGCAGCAGTGACTTAAAGGAACACTCTGCCCATTTTCAACCAGCTTTGTATCATTAGAATATCAGTAGTATATCAGAAAACTGTAAACGGTTTTGAAGTCATTCATCTAGTTTGACAGTTATTGAGAGTTGATTTGAGTTAATGAGTTATTCATTTGAGTTAGTGTGGACCAGTGATGTCACTGGTCCACACTTTAACACTCAATAACTGTCAAATTAAATAACAGACTTCAAAACCGTTTACAGTTTTCTGATATACTACTGATATTCTAATGATACAAAGCTGGTTGAAAATGGGCAGAGTCTTCCTTTAAGGTGTATGAACCATTTAACTTTTTTAATTAGAGGAAATGTGATGTGAAATTTAAGTAAGTCAGATCAAATCCACTTAAAATAAAATCGTCTGATTTACTCAATAAGTCATGTTTTGTGTATCGTGTCTGGCCACGACTGCAACATTCCCCAACTCCAGAGAGACTTTTTTAACACTTGGCCTTCTGACCCTGCTAAACCTCAGAGCTTCATCATTCTGTGCTCTGCAGCTCGGCCCCATATGGCCGTCAGATGGGCTGCTGCTCTATAGATGGGTTTTACTGAGGTCAAAGGTCGTGTAGTGAGCGGAGGTTAGAGGTCGTGCTGTCTGGGGCTGCAGACAGAGGCCTCAGCCTCCTGATTTACTGCTGAGCCGCTGGACATGAGCTGCACCCCGACACTGACTACAGGCCAGGAGGAGGCGGAACCTTTTCATCCACTGACCACAGCAGCTGCTGGGACCCACAACCCACCAGCCAATCAGCAGCCGACTTCAAGTTTAGAACAGGGTGAGACTCCAAATGATGGTCGGAGACCCTGTGATAGGACGAATCAGCGTGACGTCACAACAACAAATCCCAGAGAAATGCAGAAGCCCCGCAGCAGTTAACTAGTATGAGTTGTGCCAAACAAACGTTCATATCTCAAAAATTATACATCACATCACTTATATTTGGACATTCTGAGTGAGAGCAGAAGTAGCTCAAGAGTTTGATGTATAATATATGCATGTCGTGGTAAAGTTGTGTGAACTGTCTCAGGCTATGTGGTACGTCTAAGTCTAAGGCTATGTGGTACTGTACGTCTTAAGCTTAATTTATACTTATTATAAAGTGTCGCTCAGCACATGGTCGCAGACGAAAAAGAAAGTGTCGCTCATGGTGTTGCATTTATACTTCAGTGAATGTTCGCCTCGGTTCAACGGTCACGTGACACTCGAACGCTATCAGCAGACAGCCAAGAGAAGAGAGGGAACGCACACCTCGGAGGCAAGATGTAACGTACTTGGCTGCAGCCGCATATAAATGACACACAACCACACAACTCACCTCCTCTCTCTCTGGGAAATTGGTCACGATGTTCTTTGTGATTTTCACGAAGTCATACATCAAGGACAGGCTGATAAAAATAGCGGGGACACGTTCATTCATTTCAATCGAGCGAAAACCAAAACAAGGAAGGAAGTCAAGTGCGTGCCGTCTATATAGCCAATCAGACTTGCTATGACGTGGTCAGCGACACTAGACATTTCACCAGGTAGCAGACACTGCTCGCCGACACTTGAAAGTGTCGACTCAAGTCCTCATTTCTGTCGGCGACCGTTTCAAAAGTGTCGGCAGACCAAGCATCAATTGGGCTTAAGTCTAAGGCTATGTGGTACGTCTAAGTCTAAGGCTATGTGGTAAACCCTAAAACGTTTCCTTCACTTTGTGGAAACGTCGAGAGGTCAGGGTGCGCTCGTACCCTTTGGGGTCGAGTAGGTCTCGGACCTTCTCGTTGTAGATCTCCATGTAGGAAACCTCTACCGTGAAGCTCTCCTCCTCCCGCTGCTCCAGCACCGTGCGCTCAAACAGAGCACTGCACAGCCGCGGGATCAGGCCCGGCTGGTCCACTGAGCCCATCATGGTGTACGACTTCCCCGAACCTGTCACACACACACACACACACACACACACACACACACACACACAGACACACACACACAGACACACACACACACACAGACACACACACACAGACACACACACACACAGAGACACACACACACACACACACATATACACACACACACATGAAAAAATTATGTCCTTAAGTAGACAGTTTTGGTAAACATATAATTGAATGGAGAGAATGACACTTAATTTAACCGTCATTCAACCAGGAATTACATGGATTTATTTGACGTGAAGAATATATTTTGTAGAGAGAGCAGCATCTAACACAGTACATAATGAAGACCATAATTAACCAGATGAATATGAGGGATCAGCCAATCAGAATTTTGGTAAACTGGTAAACTGGGTGGAAATGAGTAACTTCATCATGGGACCCTATGGATCCAGCCTTGAGTGTCTCACTCTATCCGGCTGTGCCGTTTACAAAATTCACTTTTCATTTTAAAAACTGCGACAGTTCCCACAAGTTTAACACTACGTGCATATAATATATCAGACTCTTGAGCTACTTCTGCTCTTACTCAGAATGTTAAAATATAAGCGATGTGATGTATAGTTATATTATAGTTATAATATAGTGATATTAACGTTTGTTTGGCACAACTCATACTAATAACTGCTGCGGGGTTCTGCATTTCTGGGTGGTTGTGATGTCACGCTGATCCCTCGCATAGAGAGGCAAAGTGACCGCCTACTTCCTGCTTCAGCACTGTACCAGAGATTTTCATCCGCCATTTATTTCCCCATAGACATTTCGTAAAATGCTTATAAAAATAGTTTTACTTCGTCAAACCAAGCGGTTCAGCTATATTTAGAATCGGGAGAGACCATAGAAGATTTCACTTCGAACAAAACTGAAAAAAACTACACAGAAAGAATATTTTCTTTAAATCCGCATTTTTGAAATGTTGAAATGTTATGTGGTCTCTCCTGTTTCTAAACATATCTGAACCGTTTGGTTTGACGAAGTAAAACTATTTTTACAAGCATTTTACGAAATGTCTATGGAAAAATAAAGGGCGGATGAAAATCTCTGGTACAGTGCCGAAGCAGGAAGTAGGCGGTCACTTTGCCTCTCTATAGGGTTCTTCATCCAATTCCATGACTACTTGATGACGTATAGCTCAAGTGATGTTCTAGACCAGAGTACAGAGGTGTTTCGTGGTAGACTACCAGTTTGTCCATAGACCAGAGTACAGAGGTGTTTCGTGGTAGACTACCAGTTTGTCCATAGACCAGAGTACAGAGGTGTTTCATGGTAGACTACCAGTTTGTCCATAGACCAGAGTACAGAGGTGTTTCGTGGTAGACTACCAGTTTGTCCATAGGCGAAGATACAGGCGTTGTAGCCCTGGAAGGCATTGCGAAGAAGACTTTCTCCAAGGCACTGGAACACCACCTCCTGACCTGAGAAACAAACATGTTCTTCATCATTGAAATATTTGTCTTGTTCTCTAACTGAACTGTTCGTATGCTTTTGCTGTTCAGGAAGTCACTTTGGTGCTGAAACCATTTTTGTAAAAACCCTGTTAGAATTGGATTTATTTTGATTAACTGACCTGCAAATTTATCCTTTTCCGACTCGTCCATGGACCAGAAACAGTGATCATAGGCAAAGACCTGTGGGACGCATGGAGAGACAGCGAGAACAGGGTCAATATGACTGACTGACAGACAGACAGACTGACTGACAGACACAGACAGGTTGACAGACAGACAGGTTGAGAGACAGACAGACAGACAGGTTGAGAGACAGACAGGTTGACAGACAGGCAGACAGACAGGTTGAGAGACAGACAGACAGAGAGGTTGACAGACAGACAGACAGACAGACACACAGACACACAGACAGACACACAGACAGACAGGTTGACAGACAGACAGGATGAGAGACAGACAGACAGACAGACAGACAGACAGGTTGACGGACAGACAGACAGGTTGACAGACAGACAGACAGACAGACAGACAGGTAGACAGACAGACAGACAGACAGGTTGACAGACAGACAGACAGACAGACAGACAGACAGACAGACAGACAGACAGACAGATAGACAGGTTGACAGACAGACAGACAGACAGACAGACAGACAGACAGGTTGACAGACAGACAGACAGACAGACAGACAGGTTGACAGACAGACAGACAGACAGACACACACACAGACAGACAGACAGACAGACAGATAGACAGACAGACAGACAGACAGGTTGAGAGACAGACAGACAGACAGACAGACAGACAGGTTGACAGACAGACAGACACACAGACACACAGACAGACAGACAGACAGACAGACAGACAGACAGACAGACCGACAGAGCAGCAACCTAAGCCATTCCTTAGCCAATGTGCTGTATGACAGCAACCAGCAATACATGTCGGCAAAAAAGCCACGAGGTCAAACACTGGTTTGTTTCCTCTGATGTCATGAATGATGTCATAAGGCAACTCCTCCTCAGGCAAAGTTGCCCAAAGCGTTGCTGTGCTTGGTTGCCTGTTCAGTTGCTGCCTGTCACTGAGTCAAAGAAAACACACTGCTGTCTTTGTTCAACATGCAGATGATTCACAAGCATGGAATTAGCTCCGTGTGGAAACCAGTGAGAGTGTGTGAGTGTGTGTGTGTGTGTGTGTGTGTTGTGTGTGTGTGTGTGTGTGTGTGTGTGTGTGTGTGTGTGTGTGTGTGTGTGTGTGTGTGTGTGTGTGTGTGTGTGTGTGTGTGTATTACCTTGGTCTGATTCCTGGTGATGTTGAGAGTGAGGTCACAGTCCACAGGAGCATGAGGGGAGGGAGAGAGATGACGTTTAGAGCATGATGGTATATAGAGAATATGTTGTGGGACACACACACACACACACACACACACACACACACACACACACACACAGAGAGCAGGAGGGTGGGCTTGGCCAGCTGGCTTTACTTCTCCTCACCAATCACATGAACTCACAATGGACCTGGACGTCAACCATGTTTTTGTGTGGCTTGTTTACATGTTGTGTGTCCCCTCTGACATCAAAAAGACTTGCAGGTGTGTGTATGTGTGTGTGCGTGTGCGTGCGTGTGTGTGTGTGTGTGCGTGTGTGTGTGTGTGTGGTTATGCTATGGTGGTCTTTGCAAAGTTTGCAGTGCATCCTGGAAAAGAATACGCTTTTGATCAGAGAACCACCAAGTGTGCACAGTGGCGTCATTTCAGCAAGAGCCAAGGCATGGCAAGGTAGGAGGTGAGGGGCTGAAGGTAGGAGGTGAGGGGCTGAAGGTAGGAGGTGAGGGGCTGAAGGTAGGAGGTGAGGGGCTGAAGGTAGGAGGTGAGGGGCTGAAGGTAGGAGGTGAGGGGCTGAAGGTAGGAGGTGAGGGGCTGAAGGTAGGAGGTGAGGGGCTGAAGGTAGGAGGTGAGGGGCTGAAGGTAGGAGGTGAGGGGCTGAAGGTAGGAGGTGAGGGGCTGAAGGTAGGAGGTGAGGGGCTGAAGGTGGGGTTTCCCCCCCTTCCTGGAAATCTTTTGTCAAATCGGTTGTGCAATAGTCAAATTTGGTTAGTCATTTCTATATGCAATTCAGTTATGTGACATCTATAGTAATGTTAAATTCCACTGGATGATATAGCCTACATGTAGGCTCTGTCTGTAACGCAAGGAAGCTGAATATCACCTGATACCTGAATAGGTACCTGGAAAGGTTGCAAATTCAGTCACCTTTTGTATAAAACTGGTTTCAGACAGCCTAAAACATAAAAATGACAACTTACTACCTAGAATTGCCACCTACATTCCTCGTTTCCTTGCGTTACAGACAGAGCCGTAGTGTTACATTATTATTTTGTGTGTGTGTGTGAATTGCTTCACTGACTCACAGGCTGTGCATAAAAATGAATGCTGTAAATTGTACAAGGAACCTTAACCTCTAAAAATATGAATGTTTAGTCTGCAAAAGCAGTTACATCAATGTAGCCTACTTTGTGTTAAACATGACCAACACACTACAGCAGTAAAAACAATAATAGGCTATAGCCTATGGTGTGAGGAAGTGTAACCTCTGTAAACAGCTGTGTTACTGTACACTATGGTAATTATCCCTGCCTGCCAGAGAATACTTTATTGTTGTTGGAGTGTTTATTTCCAAATAACCTAGCATGAACAACAGTAATGATATCAAGAAAATCCTCATGATTATTATCATGATATTGATTTCAAGCAGATCACACAGCCCAACTTTTGGTAGTAGGCTATACCGCCCCCTGGACAAAAATGCCCCAGCTGCCCCTGGATACGGTAACTATAACTGCCAGTCAAGAAAGACTTTGCAAGGTAGCTACTGTATGCTTAACAAACAACATAATTGGTAGAATGATGTAAGTAAGGAGATCTGCTTATTGCGCACCTCCTTCAGCATCTACGAGAGAGCAGGAGAGAGAGAGCAGAGTAGGGATGGGCATCGAATTTCGAATTTTCCAATAATCGTTGTTATTATCAAGGTCGACTTTTATTATTGAAAGTCGAAATTCGATTTTTTTTTTTTTTTTTTTTTTGTGAGTGAAATGTTGCATTGTCTCCCCTGATTCTAAGTATAGTCGAATCGCTTGGTTTGAGCAAGTAAAACAATTTTTATAAGCATTTTAAGCAAGGTTTATGGAAAAATGAATGGCGGATGAAATCCCATGAAGAGGGAGAGGGGGTGACTTTGGCACCCCTTTGGCACTCAGACCTGAGCCTACTAAATATTTAATGAACCACTCATGATTGTCAAAACTGTTTTTTATTTTCGAAAATGTCAATGTCATGTAACATGTTCTTTACTTCAGTGGTGCAATGCTTGTTTGAGCTAAAAATCCACAGCAGAAGCTTTTTATATTAATTAATAAAGCCGTAGACTTAGAATCAGGGGAGACAATGCAACATTTCACTCACAAAAAAATAAATAATAATAATACATTTTTTATTTTTTTTACATTTTTATTTTTATTTTCGAATTTCGATTAAAAGTCGACTTTGGCCAGCGGATTTCGAATAGTGTTTTTGCTAGAAATGCCCATCCCTAGAGCAGAGGGGAGGAGAAAGAGAGAGAGAGGGGAGCGCACCGCACGATGGGGCTCAGTCTACTGAACGTAATGGCATTCCATTGACTTTTAATTGCGTTTCATTGACTTTATAATGGACCGTTCACTGTACCAGCGGTGCTCTGAACACCGACCCGAGCGGGGAGTGCGCCCCCGGTTTGTGGAGCTCCGCCTCGCGCTGCCTTCCTTCCTATGTCCTAAGCTTAACGAGCAGATGCGAGTTTTTTCCCCGTGCGCATATCTCTCTCTCCGCTTTGTCTCTCTCCCCCTCTCTCTCTCCCTCTGCTTTGTCTCTCCCCCTCGCTCTCTCTCCTTCCCTCTGCTTTGTCTCTCTCCCCCTCGCTCTCTCCTTCCCTCTGCTTTGTCTCTCTCCCCCTCGCTCTCTCCTTCCCTCTGCTTTGTCTCTCTCCCCCTCGCTCTCTCCTTCCCTCTCTCTCAAATTGAGCTAGAAAGCCAAGGTATGGCGGCTGCCATAGCTTGCCATACTGAATTGACGCCCTTGAGTGTGCAGCCTGAAGCCCCGGGCAGGATCACAACGCCTCCTGGTGCAGTTGTGAGGGTAGTGGGTGGTGGTGGTGGGGTGGGACTGGGTGGCAATAGACAGGCCAGTTACATGTACAAGCGTACACACACACACACACACACACACACACACACACACACACACAGAATACACACGGACAAATAGAAACATGTGCAGCGAGCAGCCGGATGATATTTGTCTCAGTCAAAATTGATTTCATGTTTGTTTTCATAGTGAATGAGAAAATGGGCAGCGTGCCGCATCTGGCCCCCGGGCTGCAAGTGGAGTATGACTGGAGTGAGTATACCATCAGTCCCCAGTGGAAGTCCATGATATTTAGAATGTGAATGCCCGTGGCTATCTGCCATGTTGTCTCCTCTCCTCTCCTCTCCTCTCCTCTCCTCTCCTCTCCTCTCCTCTCCTCTCCTCCTCTCAGCTCAGTGTGATGCAGTGAGATGCCAGAGGGCTCGTCCCTGCTCGGGCATACTAACTCACCATCTGAACACAGCAGCCGTTCATTCAGTCTGCCGCCAAGTTCAGAGTCACTATCTGCCTCCAAAACACAGCTAAAAGACATGACTCAAAAGGTCAAAATAGCATTTCCAAATAACTCCTGGCGTTTGTCTGAACCTGTTGGGATGAGCAGAGCAGAGGGGTTTTGTATTGAGAAGGAGATGAGCACAACACAAACGCTGGCAGACTTCCAGCTGTCTGGGAAGTGGGGAAGTCTAACGCAGGACTTTTATTGGATCCTGCACGTTCAGTCAGGCTGCGAAATCAATACCGTCCTCAAACGCAATGCTGCTGAATGTTCTCTATTAGGGATGGGCATTTTAACCAATTTAAATACTCGAGTAGTCTCCTTCTATTATGAACGAGTAATCGGGTACTCGCTGTGGGGGGGGGGGGGGGTTTGGGGGGCTTTGGGGGTCCGTGTGGAAACACACGCTTAACCCAAGTTTGGCTA
>NC_139651.1:17292245-17407245 GCF_964638095.1 Poromitra crassiceps | reverse complement strand
GCAGAGTGATGGAATTAACAATTAAATGGCTCAGCTATCAGCGCAAACAATGGACACGTTGCAGCCACCATCAGCTGTTAACGAGCTGTTAACGAGCTGTTAACGAGCGCAGTGCGCACCTTATGAGATGAGACTGAGGCCATGTCCACACGGAGACGACTTTAGGTGTATCCGCTAAAGTTTTTTGTCATATAGCCGTTTCGTCCAGATGGAACCGCGTTCTGGGACTATACGTTCTGGCCGTATACGCTAATTTTTCAAAACGGGTCCCAGAGTGATTAAATCTGAAGACGCCACCCTTGCATTTCCGTGTTTACAACCCATACGCATCTTTCCTGAAACGATGACGCCATAGCCCCACCTCTCTCCACCAGCAACAATAATGGCAGTAACGTTCGTGCTACAGCAGTGGGGATCTTGCAGCAAAATATAATGCTCCTCTATTACCACCGTCAGCAACAAGTGGACATGGAGAACAGCGTGTAGCCTACAACATCCTCAGGGCTCCACACAGCTGACTCTTCCCATCCACCCCTCCCCTCCCTTCATCGGATATTTCCCAGAAGGCTTAGCGGCGGCTACATTTTTACAATAACACAAACAAAATCAGGCTTAACGTGTTAGATAGAAATTATATTTATTTTTAATACAACATGCAATTCTGGAATATTTTAATATTGGACAAAATGAAATGAAGTGAAATCTAAACCCTGAGTGAAACCAACATACTCTCTTGCCCTATATATAGCCCTCGTAAATACAACGTGAATAGGGAAGTGAGAGGTTTGAGGAACACGCGGTTGCACTGTGATGTCTGTGATATCCGCTCGTGTCCACTTCAACAAGACTTTAACTTACTTGACGCGACTTTTTCCAATAAAAACACATTTATGCCATGAGTTTATATAATGTATATTTATGTTGCATCATTTAGCCTGTGCTGTGATGTGCAGGAGCGGCCAATACGCTGGGATGTGTTTGCAACATGTCTAAAGATCATGGAAGTGGATGATATCAGGAATGTCACCGATAGTTAACGTTCTATATTGTAGGCTACAGGGAGACCATCAGCCCTGCTGAACAGCTCTGCATTTGCCTGTATACTGTAGGTTTCATCATTTTATTCATCGACATGGCAAACCTCCCCGCAAAGCCAAGGGTTTAAGCTGCTGCTACAGTGAGATACACATTATAGACTGTGCTCCCCTAGAGGTTGTATGCCATTATTGACGAGATTGTCTTATTCTCTGTTATTCTACAGCGGTTTCAGTGGTTTCATGTGGATACACACATTTCTTGAAACGTTTCCATGTTTATGGAAAACTTTTCTGAAACGAAAAAAAAAAAGATAGCTTCCGTCTCCGTGTGGACATGGCGTGAGTCATCAGTGAGATTGGACGTCCAGCCGCTTTCACTCACAGTTCACAGTTGATAAATACACTCCAACTCCGCTAATGTTAGACAGGCTGTTATAAGAGGTTACTGGAATAAGTCGCAAAAGCTGTCTAGCTGTTCTTTCTACCAACTAATTAACACATGCCACCACGTGTGCTAACGTTACATAACCATCGCACAGGCTTTCTCTGAACTGAGCAGGTGGCCAGGTGTTGCATGGCACGCAGATCAGTCTGTCCATTCCGGTAACGTTACAACACTGCAAATAGCTTTTATTTATAATGATCAGCTATCGGGTATAGTGCGCTCAGTAGTCAGGACACTGTAGGGGTGTCAAAAATAATCGATTATAAGATGCATCGCGATGCGGACGTGCACGATTCTGCATCGATTCACAAATGTCAAAAATCGATTATTAATTATTTATTTTTTAATAATCAAATAAAATATAATGGAAGTACATGCAGTTGTTTATTTTAATTATGGATCATAATACAATGCAATTCCAAATGCACTTTTATTTTAAAAGTAGCCACACAGTGAGAAAAAAGAAAGTGAGAAAAAATAAATCATGTATTGCGGAAAAAAGTGATGCATCGATTTAAGATGCATCGAGATGCATCGAGATGCATCGATAATCGTACTCGAATCGAAATCTAATCGAATGGTGAGGCCAGTGAAGATTCACAGCCCTAGTACACTGCCCAAAATAAGAACAAAAAATACACTGCAAAAAATAAAAACAGAAAAGTTTTTTTTACTTTTTTTTAGACCCCGTTTCGACCAATCGATTGGTCGGAGCTGTGGTCGATTTCTGGTCGAGCAGGATAATGTTTGGTCGAGGGCGGCCCTACTGACATGATACATCTACCGGTACTCATTATACACAAACAGCCACATAAGAACAGCGTGCTCTCACACACGCTGAAAACAACACACACACATAAGAACAGCGTGCTCTCACACACGCTGAAAACAACACACACACATAACATGTACAACATCAGTGCAACATACAGGGACACGCACACGTCAGCCTCTTCTGTGTATGGTCTTAGAAAACAAATCTGATTGTGTTTGCCTCGCTGAGGCCACATCTGATCTGACACTAATGTGTGTTAACATCCAGCTTCCCCTGTCCAACGCAAACAGCCCTGAAGTCACTATGCAAACTGGTGTCAGACCACAGGGAGGTTATCCTGCCCTCACACCACGCTGAGCTGCAGGGAGGTTATAGAGAGGCAAAGTGACCACCTACTTCCTGCTTCAGCACTGTACCAGAGATTTTCATCCGCCATTTATTTTCCCATAGACGTTTCGTAAAATGCGTATAAAAATAGTTTTACTGGTTCAAACCAAACAGTTCAGATATATTTAGAAACAGGAGAGATCGCATAACATTTCACTGGGACCAAAACGTAAGAAAAATGCAGGTTTAAAGAAAATATTTTTTCTATAGATCGTTAGTTTTTCTTCTATATCAGACACAGGTTTTTGTTCCTACCTGACATGTTTCGACAGCTTTCCACCACCTGGAGCAGCGTTCTCAAACGGCGAAATGACAGCGGGGGCGTGGTCGTCCTGTCAAATCTGACAGGACGACCACGCCTCTGTAAACAACATCAGCTGTTTAAGACACGTCACACACCATCTAGTGACACCTCTGATGAAGACACGTCACACACCATCTAGTGACACCTCTGAAGAAGACGGAAGTATTACCGTCGAAACATGTCAGGTAGGAACACAAACCTGTGTCTGATATAGAAGAAAATCTAACGATCTAAGTAAAATATAGACACTATGAACCTTTTTGGATTATTTTTTCTATGTTGTTTTTTGAAGTTTTGGTCCGAGTGAAATGTTCTATGGTCTCTCTCCCGATTATAGCGTTAGCTGAACCGCTTGGTTCAACAAAGTAAAAGTATTTTATAAGCATTTTACGAAATGTCTATGGGGAAATAAATGGCAGGTGAAAATCTCTGGTACAGTGCTGAAGCAGGAAGTGACGTTCCACTTTGCCTCTCTATAAGACAGACTAGAACACACTGCCCTCGCACCATGCTGAGCTGCAGGGAGGTTATCAGACAGGTTATCTCCAACCCTGGAGGTCAGGACACCCCAGGTGGTTGCAAAGTGATCCAGGGAGGGCAGCAGGTGCAAAGTGATTTATGAAATCTAAGAAAATGTGAGAAGGAGGTAAGAATGATATTGTGAAATGTTTAAACCACAAATTACAGTAGGGTTCTCCACACAACTCTCAGAATCCTCTTCTCAAATGAGAAATAACTATGTCGGGTATCATTTAAAAAATCATGATACCAGTCCAGTACCCTTAAAGTGATACCGATTCGATTAGGGCTGGGTTCAAAAAATCGATTCTCCGATTTTTAATTGATTTTTATTTTAATCCTCGATTATCGATTCATATGTCCAGAGATCGTTTTTTTTTTTTTTTTTTTTTAATAAACAGGCTAAAATATTATGCTGTGTGTGGTAGTTGAAACATAGTTTCAAGTTGACGTTTATTTATGTTTGTAGTTGAAACAAAAACATAAATACTGTAGGCTACATGAATGGAAATGTTTGATCATTAATATCTACTTTTAGAAATTATATAGGCTGAAATCAAATCACTGTGCATAATTGTGAAAGTGTCTTTATTGACAGATAACTAGCTAGCAAGCTAACGGCAGAAACCTACACGCTAGCTCGTTGCTACACGCTGAAAACGGCAAATTCTAAAAAAAAAAAAGACTCCTCGGACGGAAGGGAGAGGAATCTGGCCAGAATAGCATAAGACTGAAAAGTCTTTTGGTGTAAGGTCAAAGGTCAGCATAAAGCAGAATGCTGCACCTGAAAAGTCTTTTGGTGTAAGGTCAAAGGTCAGCATAAAGCTTTGTTCACACCTGGCGCTTCACATAAGCAGAACTGAAGCTTGAGGCAAGCTGAAGCTGAGCCGACGCTTAAACCGGTCACACAAGAAGCCTTCTCTTTTTCTCGGCGCGCCTTGAACCCGCCCACGACTCCCATTGACTTCATGGCCTGGCAGCTTCACGCATGGAAAGAATAGGACTGAATCCTGAACGATTGCTTGAGCGTGCCCTTGAGCAAGGCACGCGCGCGCGGCCGGTGTGAACGGCTTCGCCCGTTCACAAGGACGCCGAAATGAAACTTGTAGGTCGAGCGGTTGCTTCGGCGGGGCGTATGGCGTGAATGGCGTTATCGGCAAAATGCTGCAACTGAAAAGTCTTTCGGTGTAAGATCGGCATGAGGCAGAACGCTGCCAAAATCATGGTTAAATGTAAACATGGTCAGTAAAAAGTGTCTGTAGGCTGTGGAGGGGGGGACTGAAAGCCTGCTGCCTCCTGGAGTCTTTGTCCGCCCCACAGGCCGACACACAGAGAGACGGTGGCTCTGCCGTTGTTCGGCGCTCCACATAAACGTCTCCGGGTGGAAGTTTATGACCGACAGATGCTGGAGGAGCAAACGAGGGGTTTCCCCCCTCAAACGAGGGGTTTCCCCCCTCGTCTCCCTCGCTCTCCTCACTGGAGGAGGAGGAGGAGGAGGAGGAGGAGGAGGAGGAGGAGGAGGAGGAGGCTGACCCAGGGTTAACCTCCCTCTGTGTTGCCACAGAAACGGAAGGGCTGAGAAAAAGGGAGGAAGTCAGGCCGTGGAGAGTTATGACCCGACACAGAGTGAGGGGAGAGAGGAGTGCAGTGTGGAGTCTATCTCTTCATGTATACATTCTCTCCGTCTGTCTCTCTCTCTCTCTCTCTCTCTCTCTCTCTCTCTCTCTCTCTCTCTCTCTCTCTCTGCAGAGACAGCACTAACATGAAGAGACGCACGCTGCTTCTGTTGTTTGTTGTTGCTACGTCTCAGTTGTCATCACTACCTCTGCTTAGTGACGTTCTATTGGCTGGGCTCCAGACCCTTGGACTCCGCCCACTCCACCCAGTTGGCTGCTTCTCCTCGTCCAGCATGATGCAACGTGCCATTTCCCATGTTGGAAAAAATCACGCGGGTCCAATGAGAGTCGAGGCTCGAGAGGGAGACTTGACGATTAGCCAATCGGCACCGATAAATGGCACAACGGGGCGGGCCTAACGCCGTTGTCAAGTGCGCCAGAAGTTATAATAACCCCAATGGCAACCACTATAGAGGAGATGTATGCTGCTACGCCTGCTATCCAGGCTGTTCTAAATCTAAACCACACTTGATGAAGGTCCAGGGGGACGGAAACGTTGTGATGATCAATACATTGTGATGCTGAGCAAAGAGCAGTGTGGGAGATGCTCCTTCCTCAAGACTTCAATCAATTAATCAATTAAAAGTACCAATTAGTTTGAAATGCAACAGCCCTCTGCTCTGAAGGCATTTATTCAAAGAAGAGATGTTTTCTGCTTTCTCCACACTGGATTATATTCAGGCAGATACGTTGGTCTCTAGTGATTGGTTAGGGAAAATCTACAGCCTCTAGTGATTGGTTAAGAAAATCTACAGCCTCTAGTGATTGGTTAGGGAAAATCTACAGCCTCTAGTGATTGGTTAGGTAAACCTACAGCCTCTAGTGATTGGTTAGGTAAACCTACAGCCTCTAGTGATTGGTTAGGGAAAATCTACAGCCTCTAGTGATTGGTTAGGGAAAATCTACAGCCTCTGGTGATTGGTTAGAGAAAATCTACAGCCTCTAGTGATTGGTTAAGAAAATCTACAGCCTCTAGTGATTGGTTAAGAAAATCTACAGCCTCTAGTGATTGGTTAGGTAAAATCTACAGCCTCTAGTGATTGGTTAGGGAAAATCTACAGCCTCTAGTGATTGGTTAGGGAAATCTACAGCCTCTAGTGATTGGTTAGGGAAAATCTACAGCCTCTAGTGATTGGTTAGGTAAATCTACAGCCTCTAGTGATTGGTTAGGGAAAATCTACAGCCTCTAGTGATTGGTTAGGTAAATCTACAGCCTCTAGTGATTGGTTAGGGAAAATCTAATGCCCCGCTCGGGGATTTCCCCCACGGAAATCAGTTAAGAGTGGAGACAACGTCAGATTGAAGAAGGAAGTGGAGTTTAACGAACTGAGAATTGTCTGTAGCTCCTAGACAGGCTTTGACAGTTGCAAGTGTCAGTAGTCTGCTCCATCAATCAAAAGTACTGCATTAAGAAGACAGCCAATCCTGGCTCTGCTCATCTGGTCCAAACTGCCAGCGCAGCAGCAGATTCTGCTGTTTACGCTCTGATTTTGAACCTTTTTTGATTTTGAACCTTTTGTAAAAGGTCGTAAAAAAATAATCTCCGTTATTTTTTTTACTTACAACTGAGGTGATGAAGTTACTCATTTTCACACACGTGCACACACACACACACACACACACACACACACACACACACATAAAGATACTGTATATCTGCCATATCGTATCGTTATCAATAAATCGTTACAATTCATATTCATATCATTAAAAATTCATATCACGATATTGTGATAACGGGCAATATTCTGACTTGTTGATGTAATGACATCGTGTCACACTGTTACGCTGAGTAACGGTGAGACGTACACACAGCAACAACACTGTTACGCTGAGTAACGATGTGACGTACACACAGCAACAACAAACATGGCTGAAAGAGTCCATGAGTTCATTCCAAAAAGGGGAGTGGCTTCACTAGTGTAGGATTGGTTTGGTTACAAAAGTGCATGTACAACAAACGGTCATATTTGAAGACAAACTCAGGTTTATGCTGAAATAGAAAACTATAACACTTATATTTTGTTGCAAAATATGTTCTTGGAATTAATAATAAAATAATTTCGTTTTCAATATTTTGTCATATCATCGAGAACATTGTTATCGCAGAAACACCCTAAAATATCGTGATATTATTTTAGGGCCATATCGCCCATCCGCACTTCCTAATTGAATAGATCATAATTCACTCCATCTACAATAAAATTGGACGTCCGGCCACTTTTTTAGCTGGGGTTGATGGATTAAACCCAGCCAAAATCAAGATTGATGGATTAAACCCAGCCAAAATCAAGAGGAGAGGAGAGAAGAGGAGAGGAGAGGAGAGGAGAGGAGAGGAGAGGAGAGGAGAGGAGTGATGTCATCAGACAGGTGTGATGGCTAAGTGGGTGGGCCTGGGTGGATGTGAAGCAGCCAGTGACGGTGACAGACGTACCTGGAGTCTCCCTTGCCCAGGTTCCCTCCTGCAGGGTGGAGGATGGTCTGGTTCTTCTCCATCTCCACAACACATTTAGTGTTTAATTCCTTTTCTGTGGAGCAGACGAAAACACAGGCAGCGTTACAACCACAGCTCTCTGAACCACAAAGCAAAAACTGCTGAGTTTGCTATCCTCGACCGCTTTGACCGTCACATTATTAACTGAAGATGTCCTCTGCTCTGACCAGAGCAATGATTGACGATCACATCAATTAGATTGAATGAACCTTTAATCATCTCTGTGGGGGAAATTTGCTCAGTAGCAAATAGTCATATGATGAAACATCAAAGAAGAAAAGTGAATACAAAATCAAAATAGTCCAAAAGGACGCTTTCACTCTCTCCTGTTATCTCCCCATCTACATTATATTATACTTGCGATATCTGTGTCGGCTGCGTCGAGTCACGTTTTCGAGGAGCTGCACACCAGCTGTGCTGGCAGGTAGAGCGGCAACGATTAATCCATTCATCGATTAGTCGATCAACAGAAAATTGACAACTATTTTCATAATCGATTCATCGTTTTGAGTAACTTTTTAAGAAAAAAAAGTCAAAATTCTCTGATTCCAGCTTCTTAAAAGTGAATATTTTCTGGTTTCTTTACTCTTCTATGACAGTAAACTGATATTATCTTTGGGTTGTGGACGAAACAAGACATTTTGAAGACGTCATCTTGCACTTTGGGAAACACTGAATGACATTTGTCACCATTTTCTTACATGCTATAGACCAAACACCTAATCGATTAATCGAGAAAATAATTGACAGATTAATGGATAATGAAAATAATGGTTAGTTGCAGCCGTAGCGGCAGGCTCACCAGGCGAGGGGTTTGATGCACAGGCATGTAAAGGCTTTATAGCATATTTAGGCCAGCAGGTGAGCAGATAGGACAGCATGTTGGCTCTGCACTGCTCAATGCTCTGAGTCACAGATGACATGTTGTTAGGCCTGTAGCTGACACTCAATTACAATGAATAGGCAGCTAGTTAGGGTAGGGGGTAGGGGGTAGGGGGTAGGGGGTGAAGCCCTTGCCCTAGAAAATTGACCAGTATTTGTCTGGTGGATGCTGGTGATCTCCCAGCCTTCTCTGCATTATAGAATATATATATTATATTCTTATTGATGGAGAGGTTCAACAGTGTCATATTCTAAGACTAAAACTGACTGACTCTGAAAATGCACACAGGCCTTTTACCTTGGACTGACCATTAGGCTAATCAATAACAGAGGACCAGTCCAGTCAATCAATACACACATACACACACACACACACACACACACACACACACAGAGACAGACATGCATGCACACAAACGCGCGCGCGTGCGCGCACACACACGCACACGCACACACACACACACACACACACACACACACACACACACACACACACACACAAACACACACACGCACACACACGACTGTTTGCATCATGACGCAACACGTGGCGTACAAAACACCAACTGGCCATTTCCACCTCCGCTGAAGGAGCAGCTAATGATTTGTCCACGTGGACACATCCTTCTGGCTGCTGAGCATGTCTCATTGTCTCGTAGGCTTCCACTGGGACACATGAGATAACCACTATGCTCCTACATGTTCACGATGCCCATCACAATCAACAGTCAACTGCTGTGAAGACATTTTAAATGGATTCTTTGTAAGCACTCACTGCACTTTACTGTGTGTTCAGAGCTGACATTCATAACTAACTGAACACCGTCCTGTACATGTAACCAGCAGAAGGTGGGAAAAACATGAACAAGATTGGAAATTGGTGAGCCGGGTCAATCTCTCCACGCATCTGTCTTGCCTAATGATTAGGGCTGGGTATTGTTTCAAATTTCAAGAATAGATTTGATTCCAATTCACAAGGTTCCGAATCGATTAATCCCGATTCGATTCCGATTCGATTAATTTCAATATCGATTTGGTTAGTGATACTAAAACATGTTTTTTGAGCTGTAAACTGAATTACATGACCTGAATTACATGAATGTTACATGTCCAGTTATGTAACACAGGGGTTCCCAACCTTTTTTGCACCAAGGACCGGTAGATACACGGGGAAAAAAAGTTGTGGACCGGTTGTCAATTTGAATGGTTTTAGTTACACATATATTTACTCACCAGGTGGTGACAAAGGGTAAATAACAGCCTTTTCATCTGTCAATGAAGACACTTTCACAATTATGCACAGTGATTTGATTTCAGCCTATATAATTTCTAAAAGTAGATATTAATGATCAAACATTTCCATTTATGTAGCCTACAGTATTTATGTTTTTGTTTAAACTACAAACATAAATAAACGTCAACTTGAAACTGTGTTTCAACTACCACACACAGCCTATAGTATTATAGCCTATGTTTATAAAAAAAAATCGATCTCTGGACATATGAATTGATATCAAAGGATTTAAATAAAAATCGATTCAAAATCGGAGAATCGATTTTTTTTAACCCAGCCCTACTAATGATAGTGGTCTACAGAGGCCACGTGACGTGCTGCCATCTTTTCAGTCTGTACTTGTGATAATAGTGATAATAGATAATAGTGATAATAGCCTGTGCTTTAAAATAAACGACTCAAGCTGCCTTACTGGGAAATCACAAATGTACAGAACATGGCTTTTGATTTATTTTGATAGAAGATTGATAGATTCATCACTTACTTTCAATCAAAAGAAACGGTGATTTGAATGACAAAGAAAGAAAGAAGTTTTTCTACAGATCATATCGACATCAGTCAATATTGGTTATCGGCCATAACAGCAATGTTAGTATCGCTTATCGTATATCGGCCAAAATGTTTGATATCGCTGCGTCCTTATACAGAACAGAACAGCAGCCCTGGAGCTGCGAGGGAATCATCGGTGTCTTGCTCAAGGACCCTTCAGCAGCAGGGTGGAGGCTTGAACCTTGGTCCTCGAGTTGGAGGACAGTCTCACAAGATTGATTGTGTGTGTGTGTGTGTGTGTGTGTGTGTGTGTGTGTGTGTGTGTGTGTGTGTGTGTGTGTGTGTGAGCACACACGCGTGCGCGCAATAACAACACGTGTGAAGGAAGGAGAGCCACACACTGACCGTGAAACGTACCATCATCATGATACAACTTTTGGAAAGGTTTCATTCATAATTTCCACTGCAGTTGAAAAAGACAACATGTGGACACACACACACACACACAGATCCAGACCACCCTCTCACCATCACTCAGGATGAGGTGCGCCGGTCGTTCCTGCGTATCAACCCACGCAAGGCGGCCGGCCCGGACGGCATCCCCGGGCGGGTCCTCAAGGCCTGCGCCCACCAGCTGGCAGGCGTATTCACAGACATTTTCAACCAGTCTCTCTCCCTCCGACGAGTTCCCCCCTGCTTCAAAGCAGCGACAATCATCCCCATTCCCAAGCAGCAGAAAGTGACCAGCCTCAATGACTGGCGCCCAATAGCCCTCACGCCAATAGCCAGCAAGTGCTTTGAGAAGCTGGTCATATCAAAGATCCGCCCCACACTCCCCCCGGACCACGACCCGCTACAATTCGCATACCGGCCCAACAGGAGCACAGCGGACGCAGTAGCACACGTGCTCCACACCGCCCTGTCCCACCTGGAGGGGAAGGACACCTATGTAAGAATGCTGTTCGTGGACTACAGCTCAGCATTCAACACCATAGTACCCTCCAGGCTGGTACGCAAGCTCAAGGATCTGGGACTAAACACAGCAATGTGCGACTGGATCCTGGACCTGATGGACCGCCGCCAGGTGGTGAGGGTAGGCAACCTCTCCTCCTCACCACTGACCATCAGCATAGGAGCGCCCCAGGGGTGCGTCTCCAGCCCCTTCTGGTACGACCTCTACACCCACGACTGCGTGGCGACTCAAACTTCGAACACCATCGTGAAGTTTGCAGACGACACAGCAGTCGTGGGGCTGATCTCGGGGGGCGACGAGACGGCCTACAGAGAGGAGGTGGGGGCCCTGGAACAATGGTGCCAGGACAACCACCTCTCTCTGAACGTCTCCAAGACCAAGGAGATCATTGTAGACTACAGGAGGGGGGGGGGCGCACACCCCCCAATCACCATCAACGGCACAGTGGTGGAAAGGGTGGACAGCTTCAAGTACCTGGGAGTCAACATCCACCAGGACCTGACTTGGGCCGGCCACACCGCCACTGTTGTCAAAAAGGCCCAACAGCGAATACACGGACTCAGGCGCCTGAAGAAATTTGGGCTAAGGCCAGAAATCCTTAGGGACTTCTACAGAGGCACCATTGAAAGTAGGGATGGGCATCGAATTTCGAATTTTCGAATAATCGTTGTTATTATCAAGGTCGACTTTTATTATTGAAATTCGAAATTCGATTTTTTTTTTTTTTTTTTTTTTGAGTGAAATGTTGCATTGTCTCCCCTGATTCTAAGTATAGTCAAATCGCTTGGTTTGAGCAAGTAAAACACTTTTTATAAGCATTTTAAGCAAGGTTTATGGAAAAATGAATGGCGGATGAAATCCCATGAAGAGGGAGAGGGGGTGACTTTGGCACCCCTTTGGCACTCAGACCTGAGCCTACTAAATATTTAATGAACCACTCATGATTGTCAAAACTGTTTTTTATTTTCGAAAAATGTCAATGTCATGTAACATGTTCTTTACTTCAGTGGTGCAATGCTTGTTTGAGCTAAAAATCCACAGCAGAAGCTTTTTATATTAATTAATAAAGTCGTAGACTTAGAATCAGGGGAGACAATGCAACATTTCACTCACAAAAAAAAAAAAAAAAAAAAAAAAAATTACATTTTTTTTTTTTTTTTTTTCGAAATTCGAATTAAATTCGAATTTGGCCAGCGAATTTCGAATAGTGTTTTTGCTAGAAATGCCCATCCCTAATTGAAAGCCTGCTGACTGGCTGCTTCACCACCTGGTACGGGAACTGTACCACCATGGACCGCAGGGCGCTACGGAGAGTGAGACGCGCGGCCCAGCACGTAACAGGATGTGAGTTGCCAGAACTGCATGAACTGTATAACCAGCGGTGCCTCAGGAGGTCCCTGAAGATCATCAAAGACACAAACCATCCCCACAACAGCCTGTTCTCCCTGCTACCCTCAGGGAGGAGATACAGGGTCCCAAAAGCACGCACAAATCGCTTGAGGAACAGTTTCTTCCTGCAGGCCACGAGACTCCTTAACATACACAAATAGTGTAGTAGCCGTACTGTACCGTACTGTAGCTGCTACCACGTTGTAAACAGAGTTCACAGCACAAGAATTTCACATGTGATACTTGTACCATGGAGTGACAATAAAAATCTTGAATCTTGAACACACACACACACACACACAGTTTCTAGCATCGACTGCTAACCCTGAATTAAGCAGCCATATTGACACTAAGGGTCTGTTGGTACTGGGAGCTGCCCAGTTCAACCACAGTCCTCTTACCATTGGACACTAAGCAGCCCCGCGGGGACAGCTGGAGTGGAGTGCCTTGCTCAAGAGCACCTCAGCAGTAGCTGTTGCTGACTGAGTCACTCATTCACTCTCTCTGCACCGACATTCTGCTCACGAGTTGAATAACTGGGACAATGTGGAGAATTTCCTCTGTGACCTGGAAGCTCCTTTTTATAGTCAAACCAGACAAGAAAGTCAGGGACAGATTCTTGTTATTTAACCTGGTTGATAAGATAAGGATGTGCGCTCACATTTCTGCCCCCCCCCCCCACCCTCCCTCACAGGCAGGGGGGGGGGGTCAGAGGTCAGGGTCAGAACAACAGCTATAACAGATTACGTTTCATATCTCCTAGAAAATCATGCTGGGGATAATCATCACATTCTCTGCTTTGGAGCTGGTATGTAAGAGCAGTCCATGAAGAAGCTGCACGTCAGCAAAACGGGTCTGCAGGAAAACGTGTACTTTCAGTTCCCTCAGAAGAACTGTTGGTAGTAGAGATATTAAAAAAACAAAACATCTACAGAGTTTTCAGAGACTTTTTGTATTTGAAAACATTTCATGTCATTTTTACGACGGCGGCGTCGTTTTAAAATAGAAACCATGATAAACTGAGCAGCTGTTGTTGAAGTCAGAATTCTGGCATCATGATAAGACTATTTCACGCCAACTTAAACCTATACGCTGTTCCCACGCTGTGGTCGCTGCTGCTGCTGTTGATGTCACAGCCCAGCTGTACTGCTAGTGCTAACATGTCCAACCAGCTGTAGTGCTAGTGCTAACATGTCCAACCAGCTGTACTGCTAGTGCTAACATGTCCAGCCAGCTGTACTGCTAGTGCTAACATGTCCAGCCAGCTGTAGTGCTAGTGCTAACATGTCCAACCAGCTGTACTGCTAGGCTAACATGTCCAACCAGCTGTACTGCTAGTGCTAACATGTCCAGCCAGCTGTACTGCTAGGCTAACATGTCCAGCCAGCTGTACTGCTAGTGCTAACATGTCCAACCAGCTGTAGTGCTAGGCTAACATGTCCAGCCAGCTGTACTGCTAGGCTAACATGTCCAGCCAGCTGTACTGCTAGTGCTAACATGTCCAACCAGCTGTACTGCTAGTGCTAACATGTCCAGCCAGCTGTACTGCTAGTGCTAACATGTCCAACCAGCTGTACTGCTAGTGCTAACATGTCCAGCCAGCTGTACTGCTAGTGCTAACATGTCCAGCCAGCTGTACTGCTAGGCTAACATGTCCAACCAGCTGTACTGCTAGGCTAACATGTCCAGCCAGCTGTACTGCTAGGCTAACATGTCCAACCAGCTGTACTGCTAGGCTAACATGTCCAGCCAGCTGTACTGCTAGGCTAACATGTCCAACCAGCTGTACTGCTAGGCTAACATGTCCAGCCAGCTGTACTGCTAGTGCTAACATGTCCAACCAGCTGTACTGCTAGGCTAACATGTCCAGCCAGCTGTACTGCTAGGCTAACATGTCCAGCCAGCTGTACTGCTAGGCTAACATGTCCAGCCAGCTGTACTGCTAGGCTAACATGTCCAGCCAGCTGTACTGCTAGTGCTAACATGTCCAGCCAGCTGTACTGCTAGGCTAACATGTCCAACCAGCTGTACTGCTAGGCTAACATGTCCAGCCAGCTGTACTGCTAGTGCTAACATGTCCAGCCAGCTGTACTTCTAGGCTAACATGTCCAGCCAGCTGTACTGCTAGGCTAACATGTCCAGCCAGCTGTACTGCTAGGCTAACATGTCCGGGGAGAGAGAGTGGGGGTCGCGAGCCTCTGGCACCGTTATTTTGGGGGGTCAGGTGCTGAAACATTGGGGAACCCTTTGCCCTACAGCAGAGGGAGGGAGGGCCAACCTGAACAGCTCCGTGGCAGAGAGGAAGCAAGTCCAAAGCAGAGCAGACAAACGGAGGACTTGAGGCTGGAGAGAGAAAGAGCACTGCTTAGAGAGGCTGAACACTCTGGTTCCTGCCAGGAGGAACATGGGGCAGAGCCATGGAAACTTGGTGGCAAAGGTCACAGGAGCAGAATCTAACCTCAAGTCTTCTGCTGTCGAGGAGACGACGACGCAAAAGACTCGGCGAGAAAGAGCGTCCAAAGAAAGTGAGAGGACATAAGAATCAGAGAAAGTTCAACAGAAGGACTGACTGAGAGAGACAGAGAGAGAGAGAGAGAGCTCTTTCCATTCTGCCCTCTCTGCACCTGCAGCTAACTACATTACCCAGGTGCCCCGGGTGCTGCACCTCGTACTTCCTGTTTGGAGAAGGGAAAGTGTGATGCTGCTTAGTGGTCACATTGGATCAAATGGACTCATCATCTGCCTCTGGTTTCTCCAGAACCTGGTCCCACTTTCCACCGGCCTTCTCTCCGGTCCTGCCCCGGGCCGGGCCGGGCCGGGCCAGCGGTGCTGAGGTTTGGCACAATAGCCCTGACATCAGCCCAGGAAGCCGATTGGCCGCGGCGTTGCCGTTGCTACGCCGCTGGGCTGACTGGGTTCTTCGAAGGCCACAGCCACCATGGCTACACGGAGCATTACGCAACATTAGCAAATATTCATTCACACTCACTCCCTCTCTTCCTGCCTTTGTCCAGCGAGGCTCTAACCCTGACTCTCCTCTTCAACCAGAGACACAGGGGAGGGGGGACAGACAGAGACACACGGGAGGGGGACAGACAGACACAGGGGAGGGGGGACAGACAGAGACACAGGGGAGGGGGACAGACAGAGACACAGGGGAGGGGGGACAGAGACACAGGGGAGGGGGACAGACAGAGACACAGGGGAGGGGGGACAGACAGACAGAAACACAGGGGAAGGGGGACAGACAGAGACACACGGGAAGGGGGACAGACAGAGACACACGGGAGGGGGGACAGACAGAGACACAGGGGAGGGGGGACAGACAGAAACACACAGGAGGGGGGACAGACAGAGACACACTGGAGGGGGGACAGACAGAGACACACGGGAGAGGGGACAGAGACACACGGGAGGGGGGACAGACAGAGACACAGGGAAGGGGGGACAGACAGAGACACACTGTCTGTATAAAAGACCTAACTGTCATGGCCGCCTTCCTGCGTGCAGCATTGAAAATGTGCCGTATAAAAGAGCTAACTGTTTGAGCGTGCTGCACATGCAGACAGGGAGGCGTGCCTTCACACTCTGTCTCATGTTAGGAGAAGTGTGATCAGTGTGAGATACACTAAGTGGCATTTCCAATGGTTGGATGGTTGAATGGTTCTCAACCATTTCACACCAAGTTCCACCTCAGAAATGACCACCATATGAAGGTATGAGAGGAAGGGAGCCCCGCGTACCATCAGTGGCACAGGTACCACAGGTTGAGAACCACTGTTGTGTAGAAAGGAAATGTGGTGCTGGTGGAAGGATCACAGTGCCAAGAGTCAAACCTCGGATTAGAAAAGACACCTGCCTTAGGCCATGTTCAGACTAGGAGGCCAAATCTGATTTGTGAACTTTAGTGACCAGATTTGCCTGTAATGTGAACATGGCCTTATGCATTCTGTCCTGATGTCTGTCATTGTGCCGCTCATTCCTACCAAGTGAAACAGTGAAATTAAAACAGTATTCTTCCTCATCTTGCTCGTGACCCCACAGAAACCAGTGCATTAATACTGCCTCTTCCACACTCCACATTTGATTTTGTATTTTTGCATTTTGACCCTATTCAACCGAACCTGTCCAATGCTATTATATCCCATCAATAGAATCTACTGGCTGAGCCTAGACTGGAGAGTCTACTGTTGCAGCAGGTCATGCAGTGATTGGCTGATGGGTATGAGACAGTGAAGAGCCTGTCCACTCCAGACACTAACGTAGATCTCAGCAGAGCTTTCAATCGAGCCTGGATGACAGGCAGCCATGAGGGAAACCCTCAACCCTGCCCAGAGCCTGCAGTCGACCATGTGCTGCCCAGAGCCCTGCAGTCGCTCTGCAGCTTCTCCAGCCTCCAGCAGCTCATTTCACTAATGGATGGTGATTTCTGACTGGCAGCGTGTTTCTCAGTCTTCCCAGGAAATGACACGAGGCACACTGAAGCCAAAAGAGTGCTCTGTTGATATGATGCAGTCTGTCCCATAACATTCACCTGAGATAGTCTTAGTCACTCTGAAATACAGTATCCCCATAATAATATAAATCTGAGATGCAATCGATCCATAATATGAGTCTGGGATGCAGTGATATATCGTGATGTGAGACTAAATATTGTCTTAGATTTGGGATAGGTGATATTTGTGATGTGTTGCCTTTTCCTGGTTTTAAAGGCTGCATAAAGTCATGTGATTTTCTGTATTTAGCAGACTGGCTGTTCTAGCTGTTTCTATTATTTGTGATATTATGTAAGGGTTAATGTACGACGAGGTGTACATTATCACTTTTTAAGGGACGACGCGAGAGGCGTGAACCGTCCGAGGCGAAGCCGAGGATGGTTGCCTCCGCGAAGTCCCTTAAAAAGTGATAATGTACACCTCGAAGTGCATTAACCCGCTTATACCATGGTCACTTGCCAACAAAACAATAAGACCAGTCATTTATATTTCCATGTGTAATAAATAAAGCAATCTAAATGGCTAAATGTCTGTTATTCATACTGTAAATCAGTCTTCCACGAAATAAAATAGTCCCTCCCACTATTCCACCACCCTCCGTTTTAAAGCCGACTCAAACGTTAACTTTATCACAGGAATGCGGGTTTAACGATGTTTTGCGTTCTACATTAAATGAAGACATTACCGTTTGGCAGCTTGCTTTATTTTGTATGATAGATACGTATTGGCCAAGTATATTAACATTTAAGAGCGATCGAGTTTCAGGAAGTAACACAGAGCAGCGGGGGCTGTATGTGGTGACATGCAGAGAGAACTCTCTGCGTTAACGTCTGCGGGTCTTATAAGACGTAAATGGCGCGAGGCAGGAGTAGAGTGAAAACTATCTGCTTTCAGTATGTTGGAGTCCAGGTATGTTTTGTACAAGGACGTCTCTCAGTGTGTTGCTGTTAACTGCCCATTGCGTTGTTTTCTTTTTGTTGATCTCGTCTTTTTCCTCTTTGACTTGATTTGTGCATAGCGGGTGGACCCCTTGATTTGTATCAGTGATAAGAGGCAGCGCGCGCTCTCCCAGAGCGCCTGGCTGCTGGTTGCTGCAAGTTGTAAACAGGAGGTTTGACAGTTGAACAGAGCCGGCTTCTCTCAGGAGAGGGAATCTCCGAAACGAAAATTCTCTCTCTCTCTCCTCTCTCTCTCTCTCTCTCTCTCTCTCTCTCTCTCTCTCTCTCTCTCTCTCTCTCTCTCTCTCTCTCTCTCTCTCTCTCTCTCTCTCTCTCTCTCTCTCTCTCTCTCTCTCTCTCTCTCTCTCTCTCTCTCTCTCTCTCTCTCTCTCTCTCTGTGTCAAAGGCCGGGCTCGTGCACGAGCGAGGGAAATATCCTCTTTGTCGCCGAGAAGAGCCTGGTGACGCGAGGTTAAAAATCTCCGAAACGAAAATCAAAATAGTAAATAAGAGTTATTTTTGATAAACTGAGCACGCAGGGGTGATTTAAATACTTACTTTGACCGAGTCAATTTTTTTCTCAACATCCAAAATTGTCATATTAACCCTTAACAGGGGTATAGAGCTCAAACTGCTCTCCTGATAACACTGATGAAACTATGGCGCATTGATATGAACGGTGAACAGACCATTTAGCTAGGTGTCCATTATCACTGTACAATATCACTTTTTAATGGACACCTTGCAGCCAATCAGAATCGAGTATTCACTCAGACCATGGTATAAGGATAGATAATAGTCACCAGACAATTGTTGCAATGTCGATATTGAGGTATTTTTGGTCAAAAAATATTGTCATATTTGATTTTGTCGATATCGCCCAGCCGTACAGTCTATCCATAATATCACTCATATGAGATAGTCTATAACCTCACTAATCTGAGATATCTATCCATAATATCACTAATATGAGATAGTCTATAACCTCACTAAACTGAGATATCTATCCATAATATCACTCATCTGAGATACAGTAGTCTATCCATAATGTCACTAATCTGAGTCTATCCATAATATCAATAATCTGAGATACAGTCTATAACCTCACTAATCACCTAAATAGGTATCTCAGATTCCTATTCAGATCTATTCAGATCAGGTATAGATTAGTGAGATTATGGATAGGTATTACGGTTACCTATCCATAATCTCACTAATCTGAGAGTATATCCATAATCTCACTAATCTGAGATAGTCTACCCATAATCTCACTAATCTGAGATAGTCTACCCATAATCTCATTAATCCGAGATACAATCTATCCATAATATCTCTAATCTGACACGCAGTTGATGACCCATAACCCCCTCAGTGTGTTGTGACAGCAGTGTGAGAGCCTCACCTCTCCTGTTCATGGGCCGAACACGAACAGCCACCTTGACATTGGCGTCGTCCAGACTGGGCTCCCCCATCCTGACTCCTTCAACAGAGAGAGAAGGTAGTAGGTAGTAGTGCTGATGATCTCCCCGGCTCAACAGTCATCCAAAAGCCTGGAAACGTCGCCTTGCTAGCCGGGGACAGTCGGCCAGCTAGCTCCGCTCAGTGCCGCCGCTCCTCCACAGACCAGGCATTTCCACAATCAAACAAAACAGCCTGGGGAAATCCTGCAGGAAGCCAGGCAGCCAGCCGCTGCTTCTTCTTCTTATCCTCTGCTCCTGCTCATCGTCCAGGCTAATCATGTATCTCCACAGAGGTGTGGGAGCTGGAGGGGAGAGGGTTTAGCTAGGTTAGATATGACATCAGCTGGTGGATTAGAATGAGCAAACACATGCTATCTTGAGACAAAACACAAACGGGCTAGCCTGCTAATTTGCCTGGAAGAATGAGAGGGAGGCTAAAGTGGAGAGGAGGAAAGGAGCATGTTTTCATGTTTTCCTACCATATGACTACATTAACGTACCCAGACATTAAGCAGCATTTAACCGACATACCGTGGTGGATTCATCCCAGAGGTGACATCGTTAACCGACACTATACAAGCCAACGATTCCCCTCGTTTTTTTTTACTGCCGTTTTAGCTACCTACCTACACTACAGCTTTCCAATGGAATCCGCTCTGTCCTCCTGCCTGTGGCGAGCTACAAGCAGCTACCAGCACCCACCCTTCCGGTTGGCAGATTTCGTCTTCAAAGTAAAAGCGCACAAAAGTTGTCGCTCAGAACCAGAAGAATGCTCAGAAGTCAGAACAAGTCAGACAGAAATTGTTTGGGTCAGTAACGTTTCACTTGTGTTTTCTGCTTAGTTAGTTGTGTTTTGTGTGGTCAAGCTAGTAGCAGGGGAAGACGGAGACGGGATTGTCATAAATCTTTCAAAATTAATTACTCCTTTCAAAAACTATGTAACCAAGGGTAACCAAGGCGTAACCAAAGGTAACCAAATGTAGGCTACTAGTTAGTGTATAACATATACGTCTAATTTTCATCATTTATGTTTTCTTAATATTTTCATATTCCAAACCTTTTTTATGTTGTCTTCTGTGTGCAGCTGCAACGACCACTAACCCGGTGTTTTCCCATCATCACGACCCGACTGACTGTGACTGAACGATCGAATAAAGCAAATCAAGTAACGGGTCAGGTTGGGCGGCTAGTCGTCAGCTGTCCGGTTTAGACTCTGCCAATGATCCACGTTTAAAGAATTTGCGCAAACAATAGCCGTCATTCCTTTGGTTAAAACATGGAAAAATGTGTTACAGCTGTGTGCCGTCTGCGTCTGTCCCCCAAAATCACGTGACACTTCCGCTACACTAGTGTAAAGCTGTTATTAATAGCACGGAGCACTTCCTATTACAACTTTCAAAATGAAGCCATGTCAGAATCTGAATCAGTTTTATTGGCCAAGTATGTAGGTAGGCTACAAACAAGGAATTCTCTGGCTTGCTTTGCACTCATAGTACTCACATACACAAAAAAGAAAGCTATGCACAAGTTAAAAACAGGCAGGGCAAAAGGGGGTAACACTTTACAATAACGTACACAAATCCTATAGTAGTTACTGATAAACTAACCATTAACTAATCGCCAGTTAATCATTCGCTAATGAAAAATTTGGCATTAGTTTATCACTAGTTAATCATAGTTAATGAGTAGGTAGTCATTAGTTAATGATTAGTATCTAATTTCCTGAGTAGAGTAGTTAATCAGTACCTAATGATTACTAAATTTCAGCTCGTGAATAGAGTAGTTAATCATTACTTAATGATTCCAAAATGTCAGTGCGTGAATGTATTAGTTAATCATTAGTTAATCATTAGTTAATCTTTTTGTGTACCCTATTGTAAAGTGGTGCATCATACTCAGTAGTTTATGAATACTGAATCATTACCTGTCCATTAGTTACTCTTTTCGCACCCTAATATAAAGTGAAAGATATCCTTATCAAATAAACACTCCCTCCAGGTGAGATTCGAACCCTGAACCCCAAGATTGTTAAATTGTAAGTCTGGTTCTCTACCATCTGAGCTAACCAGCCTGTTGCTTGTTTGAGCCATACTATTGAATGTAGAGCCTGAGACCAAGTATTATAGTTTAAAGGTATATTCCACCCAAATACTACTTTCTGTCCAAGTACTTACAAGCAGTGTTGGGAGTAACTAGTTACTAAGTAACTAGTTACTGTAACTTAACTACCTTTTTCAGTAACTAGTAATCTAACTAATTACTTTTTCAAATTCAGTAACTCAGTTACAGTTACTAAAATAGTAACTAGTTACTAGTTACTTTAGGACATGAAAATAACGGACAACTTCAGAGGATTACCCAGTTTCTGATCCTCAGACCTAGTCCGGGGAAAGAGCTGCAGCCAGAGCCCCAGAGGCTAAGGACCTTGATAGGCTATAAGCCTCCCCAATAAGCAAATGTTCAATGCCACACTGTGGCACAGCAACACTAACATAATGTGTGCATTAATAACAATCGAAGCGGACTTTTAAAAGTAACGCAAAAGTTACTTTCCCTAGTAACTAATTACTTTGAAGTAACTGGTAACTTTAAAGTAATTAAATTACCTTTTGAGAGAAGTAACTAGTAACTGTAACTAATTACCAATTTTCAGTAACTTTCCCAACACTGCTTACAAGTACTTAGACATAAGTAGTATTTGGCTGAAACATACCTAAGTACTTGGACATGAAGTAGTATTTGGATGGAATATACCTTTAAAACTATAAGTATTTGGAGAGAAGGTAGTATTTGGGTGGAATATATCTTAAAAACTATAAGTACTTGAACAGAAAGTAGTATGTGGATAGGATATAATACTTAGTCTCTGACTCTACAGACCTATAGTATGGCTCTACCAAGTAACAGGCTGGTTAGCTCAGATGGTAGAGAACCAGACTTACAATTTAACAATCTTGGGGTTCAGGGTTCGAATCTCACCTGGAGGGAGTGTTTATTTGATAAGGATATCTTTCACTTTATATTAGGGTGCGAAAAGAGTAACTAATGGACAGGTAATGATTCAGTATTCATAAACTACTGAGTATGATGCACCACTTTACAATAGGGTACACAAAAAGATTAATGAATGATTAACTAATGATTAACTAATACATTCACGCACTGACATTTTGGAATCATTAAGTAATGATTAACTACTCTATTCACGAGCTGAAATTTAGTAATCATTAGGTACTGATTAACTACTCTACTCAGGAAATTAGATACTAATCATTAACTAATGACTACCTACTCATTAACTATGATTAACTAGTGATAAACTAATGCCAAATTTTTCATTAGCGAATGATTAACTGGCGATTAGTTAATGGTTCGTTTATCAGTAACTACTATAGGATTTGTGTACGTTATTGTAAAGTGTTACCCAAAAGGGTACAGTATTAGACCTCTGTAAAAATGTAGTACAGTAACAGTAACTAGGCTACATAAAGTGTGGTGTAAAGTGTTTTAATTAGGGTGAATAGAGGTATTATGGGACACTTTTTTACTTTTCGCCTTGTGGAAGCTTTCTTGCCATGAATTAAAAAAAAAATAGCCCAACAACACATGATACATTTCTACAATAGTCAAGATGTTACCTAACCTTCTGAGGTGGAATGAAGGTTACATTATATTCCAAGGAGGCGTGGCATCCTCTTTTGTGTATATGTATACATACATCTATACATGTATACATAGGCTACATGTTCTCATGGCTTTACATATAGAAATATATGTATACTTTTTATTTCTTGTTCATGTTTATATGAGGCTGATCTGTTATTTCTGACATTATTTGTTTGTTTATGTTATGTCATGCTGTTACATTACGTCCTGTCATGTCTGAAGTTTGTAGCTCGCTGTGAGCTTTGAAGGTGTTGAGTAGGCTGTGAAACTGAATTGCCCTTCTGGGATAAATAAAGTTGTCTGAATCTGAATCTGAATCTGAATCTGACCCAAAATCCCTTTTTTCTGTAACGTTTGGTATTATGGGACAAAATGTTTTGTATTATGGGACAGATGCCTTATGATGGATTTAGGCTAGTGTAAGCATTTACTACACAATTTAATTCATACTTTGATCTAATTTGACATACACATCTTACTTTTCCTATTCATCTTTATAAATTAAGACTCCATGTTCATTTAAACTGTTGTATTTCATGTTTAAAACTCTGTAAACAATTCAACAGCCTGCCCTCACTGTCACGACAACCCCCTTATTGTTGAGTTAACGGTATGTTAGGTTTAGGATGATTCATTTGGTGTGCCATTTTTCATCTAAATTTGAATCCGTTTCAGTTAGGAGATTCCATTGCACGACTACAGGATGAGGTTAATATTAAATATAGATGTATAATATTGATCTTTTTTTTTTAATCAAAGTTTATTTTCAATTTTTCAACATAAAAACATGGTATTTCAAGAAAGAATGAACTGAAGATTGGGCTCATAGCTCCAATATCCCTCCCCTTCATCTCCCCCCCACCCCACAAGCCCATTAAAAAAACAAAACAGAAACAAAAAACAGGAAAAGAAAATACACACAGCATATTCCCAACTTGGCAAGAGGCATCTCGAGAGCATTTGTGTTGAATTACTTTCCCACATACATACTCATTCATACACACACACACACACACTACAATGGGAAGAGAGAGGGAGGGAAAGAGGGATAAAAATCAATATAAAAGTAAATAAACAAATACAAAGAAACAGAATACTAGTCCATTCCAGCTAATAGCTGGGCATCTAAAGCCTCTACAAAATCAAGAAACGGCCTCCATGTTGAATAGAATTTGGAAACTGATCCTCTCATGGTATGTCTGACTTTTTCTAATTTTAATGACTGCATAACCTCCTTAATCCAACGTGCAAAAGTGGGCGGGGAAGCATCTTTCCATTTGGATAATATCAATCTCCTAGCTAATAAAGTAGTGTAGGCTACTAGATTTAACTGAGCAGCACTTAATTGTGCACCAGCTGGAACGACCCCGAAGATGGCACTCCAAGGGGAGGGTTCTAAATGATACTGCAAAATAGTGGCCAGGGCCTCAAAAATAAACTGCCAGAACTGAACTAATTTCGGGCATGACCAGAACATATGACCAAGACTGGCAGTTGTTTGTTTGCATCTATCACAAGTTGGGTCTAGCTCTGGATTCATTTTAGCCAGTTTTTCTTTAGAGTAATGAAGACGATGAACCACTTTAAACTGAATAACACAATGACGCAAGCATACTGAAGAAGAATGTATTCTCTTAATTGCTAAATCCCATACTTCCTCAGAGATAGGCATTTCCATATCCTTCTCCCATCTATTTTTGAGGGATTCAAATACGACTTGGTCAAGAGTGTTAATTATAAGGTAAAGCATACCAATATACCCTTTTATAACCGGATTCAATTTAAGGATACGGTCCAAGTGGTTTTCGGGTGGACGCCCTGGAAACTGGCCCAAATTGGACCGAGAAAAGTTACGAATCTGCAGATATCTAAAAAAGTGCGATGGGGGTAGGCTAAACTTATCAGAGAGCTGATCAAAGGATGCAAAGGTGTCCTCAATAAATAAATCCTCTAGAGTAGATATTCCCTTCAGTCTCCAAAGTTCAAAAGTACTGTCAGAAATAGAAGAGGGGAAGGCATAATTCTTTGTGATCGGTGTGTTAATAAGAAAATCTTTAAATTTAAAGGCCTGTCTAAATTGTTTCCAAATTTTGAGAGAGTCACATACAACTGGATTGGTCGTAATTTTTGTAATAGGGAAAGCCCCAGAAAAGGGTGAGCAGAGCAAGGAATGTAAAGACACTTGAGATACAGTTGAAGCCTCCAAAGCCAGCCAGCAAGGAGTCTCGTATCCTACTGGCTTAGACTGCCAAAAGGACATGGCTCTTACATTGCAGGACCAATAGTAATACTGAAAGTTTGGTAAAGCCATTCCACCAGCTACACGAGGTTTCTGAAGGACAGTTTTTCGTATTCGAGGCATTTTACCATTCCAAATAAACAATGAGACAATTTGATCCAAGGAAGAAAAAAATGATTTTTTGATAAAGACTGGTATTAATTGGAAAAGATAAATGAATTTAGGCAAGATGTTCATTTTAACTGCATTGATGCGCCCTGCAAGGGTCAAAGGGAGCCCCGACCAACGTGCCAGATCTAATTTGGTATGGCCCAACAGAGGGAAAAAATTATGTTTAAATAGTTCACTATATCTCCGCGTTACAACAACGCCCAGATAGGTGAACCTTTCAGGTGAAACCTTAAAAGGAAGGGAATTAAACACACATGTGTCTGCTGCAGCGTTAATCGGAATTAGTTCGCTTTTATGTAAATTAAGTTTGTACCCAGAAAAAATACCAAATTCTTTTAGCAACTTCAAAATCTTAGGGATACAAATTAGTGGATCCGATACAAAAACCAGCAAATCGTCTGCAAAAAGTGAAACTTTATGGACCTGGTCTCTGCGAATACCATAAATACTATGGTCACTACGCAAGGCTATGGCCAGTGGTTCTATTGCTAGGACAAAGAGCAGGGGACTTAAGGGACAACCCTGCCTTGTCCCTCTGTGCAGCTGGAAAAATGGAGACATAGTGTCATTTGTGCGTACTGAGGCCCTTGGGGAGGAATATAGTAGTTTGACCATGGATATGAAACCATCACCAAAACCAAATTTTCGTAAAACAAAGAAGAGATAATCCCACTCTACACGGTCAAAAGCCTTTTCCGCATCAAATGACACTACTACCTCTGGGGTCTGGGAAGGTTTAGAATAGATGATATTGAAGAGACGTCGAAGATTGGAGAAAGACTGTCTCTTTTTGACAAATCCAGTCTGGTCTGGAGAAATAATCTCTGGGAGCACTGTCTCTAAACGGTGAGCTAAAACCTTAGCCAGTATTTTCACATCGGTGTTAAGAAGAGAAATAGGCCGATAGGATGCACAATCAAGGGGACTTTTACCTTTCTTAAGTAAAACAGAGATTGAGGCTTCGCACAGTGATGGAGGGAGCGAGAGTGCAACGATTGATTCATTAAACATTTCAGACAGTAATGGAGAGAGTAGCTTTGAGAATGTCCTAAAAAATTCATTTGGGAACCCATCGGGCCCCGGAGATTTCCCAATTTGCATGGTTCCAATTGCTCGTATTATTTCAGCTTCAGCGATAGACTCCTCAAATCTATCTCTGACGTCAATGCCAATGGAGGGGATCTCCAACTTTTGGAAGAAACTCTCCATTGGTGTCTGATCTTCAGGGGGGTTCGAAGCATAGAGATTAGAATAAAAATTTGAAAATGTGTTGTTAATTTCCTCATGGTTGGTGGTAACCATACCTGAGGAAGTGCGGAATAATATTAATAATATTGATCTTGATCATTCGTATTTGACACCTGGACTGAAATTATGCAGTAGCCAACAGTGAGAGGTGGAGAGCAGGCCTGACTTTGGCTCCTTGTTTTGTGCTTCCATCTTGTGGTTTCTGTGGAAACTACAACATGAGCTAAAACATTTTTTACATTATTTTTACACTACCTGTCCATAATTCTTCTATGTAGAATTGTGTTGAATATTGTAAAGTAATTAAACTGTGCAAAGTTTTTATTTTCCAAAATGAATGAGCCCTAATGCATCTTAACTTAGTGTGTTCCATTCTGATCCTACTAATCCCTACTTCCCCCCCAGTGTCCGCCACCCCTTCTCTCTCAAGTGCAACTGTGACCCAGTGGCTCAGACAGTTGGGTTACTGCCCAGCACTGTTGAGCATGTGGGTTCATCAGCTTTGAGGTCGTTGGTTAGTTTTAAACTTCGACAGCCAGATGAAAGACTGAAAAGCTCTGAGAACCTGTCTTAAAAAGTGTGACCCAATGGCTCAGAGAGTTTGATTGCTGCTCAGCAGTATTTAGCTTGTGGTTTCAAACCTCAGGACCTTTTGAGGTCGTGAGTTCAAACCTCAGTCAGTTTTGAACAGTGACAGACGAAAAAGATAAACGCTCTCAGCGAAGAGCTTTGAGTACGAAGGGGAGCTCCCCTTGGTGGACCTCGGGTGGTGTTGGAGCCTGCTCCACCACCACTACGTGGAGCTTCTCACAATGTAATTCAAATTCTATTCAACTTAAGAGATCCGCGGCTTGTTTGGAAAGATGACACAATGAGTATGAAAGACAATTAGTTTTGGTCTGTCAGATGTGACTGGGGAGGGCATTCGAGAGGGAGGGGGCGGCTGCAGCAAGGCCCTGTCAGAGGCCCCCCTGTCACAGCTTTAGCAAAGAGATACCTGTGATGCTTGTCAAAGTGGATATAAATTATATGATCATATATAATTTGATCCCCCCCCCCCCCTGTGTTCTACATGTTATTTACATTGCTTCACAATGTTGAAATGTTGGCACCATGGGTGACTCTGGTGTGCCGATCAGTGACCCCCTCTGAGATGCTGTGCGTGGTGTAATGCAACAATAAACAGTGTTTCCAGTAGTCTTGTGTTGTGCAGGATCTGCTAATAAAATGGAGATAATCTCTCTGACTGTGGTTGTTGCAAGATTTGCCTAACTTTTGATTGGGTTGCAAAGACTTATGTCTGAGTGGGCATTACCTGCCCATAGACCCCTGTCATGGGGGTCATTTTGTGTTGAAAAGGCAGGGTAAACACAGGTGCAAGCAAAACACTAATGAGGGTTTCAAACTTCCATGGTTGGAATTTGGAACCCCTCATTAGTGTTTTGCTTGCACCTGTGTTTATTCTGCCTTTTTGACACAAAATGGCCCCCGTGAAAAGGGTCTATATGAGGTTCCCTGCACGGTAGATCGTCTGCTTCCCCATATGCCACTCCCACAAGGTCTGTGTTCAGAGAGAAAAAAAGACATCCCCAAGCACGATTTGATCTCAGCACACCTGCTTCAGAGTCCTCTGTCTTAACCCCTCAGCTATTGACTTGAAAGAAAATAATCTCTTGGAAGTAATATATAAGGTTTCTACTGGAACGTGCATGCAAGGTTACCTCGCTAATTCAGTTTCATGATTCCATCCAGCGATTAGATTATTTTATTTATTTTAGATCATGTATGATAATGTAAGACTTTATGTTGACTGTGCGTGCGTCTACTCTGTACGGCTTATACTGTCCTCATTGTTGAAGGTTCATACTAGAAGTTGCATTGCGAGGCTGCCTTATTCCAATCATGGAAGTTTGAAACTTATTAGTGTTTTGCTTGCACCTGTGTTTACCCTGCCTTTTCAACACAAAATGACCCCCATGAGAGGGGTCTATGGGCAGGGGTGGGTAATGCCCACTCAGACATGAGTCTTTGCAACCCAATCAAAAGTTAGGAAAAGATTGCAACAAGCACAGTCAGAGAGATTATCTCCTTTTTATTAGCAGATCCTGCATTGCGCACAACACAAAACTACAGGAAATACTGTTTATTGTTGCATTAGACCACACACAGCATCTCAGAGGGGGTCACTGAACTGTACACCAGAGTCACCCATGGTGCCAACATTTCAACATTGTGAAGCAATGTAAATAACATGTAGAACAGCACTATTAGTCGACAATAACCTTGCAGATAATTAACATCACACATGTAGAACAGGAAGTCCTTTAACTAACATCCCAAAGCACATTGATAAACACATCTACCCCAGAGCATGCTGGGAACTCCGCCTACAATATATTTCTTTTCACCCCAAACCAATGGAGAAATTCAGTATGATGCAGGAGGGGGCGGCTGCAGCAAGGCCCTGTCAGAGGCCCCCCTGTCACAGCTTTAGAAACCTGAGTTTCATGATTCCATCCAGCGATTAGATTATTTTATTTATTTTAGATCATGTATGATAATGTAAGACTTTATGTTGACTGTGCGTGCATCTACTCTGTACGGCTTATACTGTCCTCATTGTTGAAGGTTCATACTAGAACTTGCATTGTGAGGCTGCCTTGCAGTTAATGCTAATTCAGTTTAATGAGTTCAACCAAGGATGAGACAGATGGGTGTATCTCATTTGGTGAAAATGTATCCTTTCCTCCGTCCTCGCGGCCTTGTCTCCTTGTTGACCCGGAAACCAAAAAAGAGCTGCCATCATGAAGGCGGTTCAATTGGTTAAAAAGATGCATGAAGGATCCTCCAAGTCTCCTTACCTCCCTCCTCACGGCCTCGTCTCCTAGCTGAACCAAACAGAGCCATAACTACAAAAACTCAGAAAACAATAATTAAGAAGGAGGTCCAATAAGAACTAATGGGAAATACAAAACTAGAATAACTAATCAGTGCAATGAAGTGCTTCACAAAGCATGCAGATGCTTAAAAAAGACAACAGAATAACAGGAATCAACTGATGGCAACAACTTCAATTTAATCACACAAATAAGCTTAATTTACATCAATATTGACAGACACAGCAGTTATCCACAGCGATCTGATCCTCAGCCATTCACCTCCACAAACTCTCACAGGTGTGTGGACCTGATTAATTAATGCCCAGCAATTAAATATATAAAATATATATAAAAGCTAAGATGGAAATCAGAATGGGCTGGGGATATATATTTTACTCAGGGAATACTACCAGGCACACAGAAAGAGGGCATCATCACATTACTTTTCAAACCAGATTCGCAGGGGCATTACAAACATCTGGTATATATGAAACATTGGGACAGGGGCATTACAAACATCTGGTATATATGAAACATTGGGACAGGGGCATTACAAACATCTGGTATATATGAAACATTGGGACAGGGGCATTATAAACATCTGGTATATATGAAACATTGGGACAGGGGCATTACAAACATCTGGTATATATGAAACATTGGGACAGAGGCATTACAAACATCTGGTATATATGAAACATTGGGACAGGGGCATTACAAACATCTGGTATATATGAAACATTGGGACAGGGGCATTACAAACATCTGGCATCTTCCCCCTGGCCTTAGGTGCTAAACTGGCATTAAACGCAAAAAAACACGCTTTGCGCCTGACTCGGGAAGATAGCATCATGGTTTTAGGCCCCGAAATGCGCTTTACGACGAAGAAGCGTGGCGCAGTGCCAGAATATGCCAGAATGGGCGTTTCGGCCTTAAATACTGGCCTAAAGCTATCTTCCCCCCTGGCATTAATTTAGCGCTTAGCACTTTTCAAAACCAGGTCTTATTCAGTGCACCGGGGATATAGCCAGTAACCTAGGCCTATACTGCAAAAGTTAACTGTTGAAAATTCGATGTCTGGTTTTGTCACGAGTAGCATACAGCTGAAGTATCTCTCGCCATCAAGCAGACAGTGACGGAAGCATGTTTCTTTATGTGCGCCAAGGGGAAAATGACAGACAAAATTGGTGGGTACTGCGTGTGTAATTACGCAGCAGAGATGCAGATTCAGCGCGCCGGCCCCGGGGATGCAGATGCACTCACTCTCTCTCCCCCCTCTCTCTCTCTCTCTCACTCTCTCTCGTTTGTCAATTTCTGCCCCTATAACGCACTGCAAGCATCAGATCTGAAATGTAGGCTACACCACAGAATGACAGACAGAACCATCACTATTTTGCGTGAAAGGCCAAAATGTATATGTAGGCACTATAGGCAGGTACAATGACCGATGAAAAAAAAGTTGTCATACCGTAGTTGTGAGGCCCTGTCATTCAGAGGCTGTTGCATCATCCTACTTGTGCAGTGGGGGAGAAGAAAAGGTAGCGAGAGAAAACGATATCATTCTGCCCAAACTTTCACCAATCTAATCTCATCATGACATCCAGGGATAGGCTATATTTTTCTAGCCGATGCATTTAGAACATTCTTTTCACTTTGATCTTGCTATAGTGTAGCGTATTTACATGCTTGCAGTATTTAAACTGCAGTAAGATTGGTTTGAGGAGCATAATATGGAATAATATATATGGAGACAGACAGGGATGAAAGAGGGAGGGGGGAAGCTCAGAGCACTTTGGTCGGGCTTTTCTGACCGGACTGGATCGCTCCGTGGAATTGGAGCTTGAAAGGGAAGATTGTGATTCATTTACTGCAGTTCTCCAATGAGCACGTTGTGAATAATTCTACGCTTAAAAGTTGTCGTTAACAGATGCGTTTAGCACCGAGGGGAAAATATGGACTGCGCCAGACCACGCCCACAAAAAGAGCTGCGCCTGGCGTTAAACGCAATTTTAAGGCCAGGGGGAGGATAGGGCCCACTCTCTCCACTCAAAGAACCTGGGTTACAACGTACCCCGGTTAAATACACATGCAGGAATTGTGATACTATTAATTAATCAAAAGAACATCATATATACAGAACAAAGTCATTCAAAAGTAATATTGCAAATCATATTTCCTCAGTTGATGATGCATAAGCAGAAATTGTCTGCAGGCAGATTTAGATCTAAAATGTTTCCTTTGCGTCAGTGCAGTGGGAGAGGTTTCAGATGGGAGATAAAACCTCTCGTTTCAGCAACAGATCCTTCTAGATAAGACAGGTCTCAGTCTCTCACAGCATAATGAGGATATAGCAAATGAGCTGCTACAAAGTACTTTTTACTTTTACAACTATAGGTACTAGAAGTGTCCCTCTAGTTCTTCTTTCTATGATGCAGTGAGGGCAGTTTATACCACACAGTGCACAAACCATACAGCCTGCATGTGGTCAAAATGACATCACTTTCAGTCACAACACCTGGGCACAACATGGGTCATACAGCGGCTACATTCTGAAGCAACATGCACTGGATTTGTGTTCAATCCATGAGGGGGCATTACTTTAACAACTGTGACTGAATGTGATTTGATATCAGCCTGTTTCAACATGACTGGACTTCACAGCAGGTCTTCCTGCTCCTCTGTGGCTTCTGTCTGAGCTGCAGCGATGTCATCATACTCAGGATCAGAGTCAGTATGAGCTGCAGCGATGTCATCATACTCAGGATCAGAGTCAGTCTGAGCTGCAGCGATGTCATCATACGCAGGATCAGAGTGTGCCTGATGGAGAGAAGACAGACAAGATGATTAGAAAAGAAAATGTCGTATAGCTCTGTCTCTCTCTCTCTCTCTCTCTCTCTCTCTGTATCTCTGTCTCTGTCTCTCTCTCACTCTCTCTCACCTGTACAGTCTGTAGTTGTACTGTGTCACTCGGTTCAGTGGTGGAGTTCTGAGTTCTCTTCTTCCTGGAATGTATCAGTCGACCAATACATGATTAAACAAACCTCCATCCATTCTAACTGAATCATAAAGTATCAAATGAAAAGAGCAGTGACTTTGACTCTCTTACCTGATCCACAGGTAGAGGAGGAACACAGTGACTTTGACTCTCTTACCTGATCCACAGGTAGAGGAGAAACACAGTGACTTTGACTCTCTTACCTGATCCACAGGTAGAGGAGAAACACAGTGACTGACTCTCTTACCTGATCCACATGTAGAGGAGAAACACAGTGACTTTGACTCTCTTACCTGATCCACAGGTAGAGGAGAAACACAGTGACTTTGACTCTCTTACCTGATCCACAGGTAGAGGAGGAACACAGTGACTTTGACTCTCTTACCTGATCCACAGGTAGAGGAGAAACACAGTGACTTTGACTCTCTTACCTGATCCACAGGTAGAGGAGAAACACAGTGACTTTGACTCTCTTACCTGATCCACAGGTAGAGGAGGAACACAGTGACTTTGACTCTCTTACCTGATCCACAGGTAGAGGAGAAACACAGTGACTTTGACTCTCTTACCTGATCCACAGGTAGAGGAGAAGCACAGTGACTTTGACTCTCTTACCTGATCCACAGGTAGAGGAGAAACACAGCAATCAGAATCAGGAAGATGATGATGAGAGTCAGCTTAGCTGCATTCAGACCAGTAGCTGTTCCTTTGTCTTGACAGATACACAAAGCTAGACAGATATGAGAAGTGTCTTACTGAGGGTAGATCAATAGTGTCCAGAACAGTCTGTTACAATAGCTTATATCAGTTTGATGGATGATATTGAAATATCTGATACAAGTCAGTCAGTCGTCCACCTCTAAATATGATGGAGGTTCCTCCTGACCACAGCTACAGAAAAACTGTCTGGAAAACCTGACATGGCTGTATTTTCTTTGCACATTTGATGTATTAATTTCATTGTAAACTTATTGTCGTGTAAATTAATTCTTCATTTAAAGGCCATGTATGTGTAACTCTATCACTACACGACAGAGTTTTGTTTAGGTTTCAGTGGAGTTTAGACTAAGGGCTCTATTTTCTGGCCTTAGGCGCTAAACTGGCCTTAAACGCAAAAAGTTATGTGTTTACAACATATAAAGATCATGGAATCGGATGGTATCAGGAATGTCACCGATAGTTAACGTTCTATATTGTACAGGGAGACCATCAGCCCTGCTGAACAGATCTGTATTCGCCTGTAGGTTGAATCATTTTATTCAGGCTATGATCTGTGATGTGCTGAGATATCCAAATTGGCATGAAGAGATGACAGCATGCAGCCGCAAACCGGAGTTACCGGACTGGAGTACCTTGGTGGATCGGGACCTTGGAAGGGAAGAATGTGATTCAATCCAACACTTGTGAATAATTCTACTCTTAAAAAGGCGTGGTTAAATGGTTAGCGCCGCGAATTCTGCTGTTTAGCGCCAAGGAAAAATTAGGGAATACGCCTGACCACGCCCACTAATAGCACTGCGCCAAGCCATAAACGCAAATTTAAGGCCAGGGGGAAGATAGAGCCCTAAATGTTTCGAGGGTCTTCCAGAAGAGTGTGATTCTGGAGAATACTGCATATTTGTTATTGGTGGGATGCAGACAAGCGGAGGAGACAGCACATGATGCTTCTCTCCCCTCTGGGTGAGAAATAGTGTGCAGTTTCTCTCCCACAAACTCACCAGCAGTGACGTGCAGGGAGAACTCAGTCTTGCCAGGTATTCTTCTGTCCACAGGAGGAGAGCCTTCCAGCACAAACTCACAGTAGTAGCGGCCTGCGTCAGTGACCCTCAGCTGGGAGATGGTCACGTTCAGCCGGCGGCTGCTGGGGTCTCCATCAACAGTGATGCGCTTGTCGTTGTCACTATCGTACACGTAGAAGGTGGTGTTGGTGAGCATGAACAGCACATTGCCGGGACGCAGTGAAGAGCGCTTCAGGTAGACGGCGAGGGGTGCAGGGCCGGTCTCCTCACACACACAGGGAAGGACCACGGACTCCCCGACACGCCTGTCCAGGAACCGAACATCAACTAGACAGAAGAAAAACAAAGGCAAATGTGTCACACAAGCAGGACTGGAGAATAACCCATTATGTGTAAAGGCAGTACAGATTTGACTACAAATATTAACAACATTCACTTACTAGCAGAAAAAAAGATCCAGTCGCGCCGAACCTCAAATGACTTTCTTTCCACAATGAATTTCTTAATTATTTGTAATCACTCTACCTGCTAGAGCGATGAGATGGCCAGGAGAAGTTGTAGCTCCTAATAAGTTCCTGGCCTCACAGTAATATTCTCCACTGTGTTCAGATGTGAAGTTAGTGATGGTGAAGGTCTGTCCTGATGCTTTTGGAGAGGTGTCATTCTTCTTGTACCAAGTGTAATTAGCTGCTGGGTTGGCATCACTGCTGCAGCTCAGAGTCACTGAACTGCCCTCCACTATTTCACCAGAGGAATTCACCAACACTGAGGGAAGCTTTGGACCATCTGGAAGAAATGATAATTAACATAAATTAACTGTAAGATTACGATGTGTTTTATCATGGATTTTATCTGGCTGCACCAGGTCATGTTAGTGACACACTGTGGAGTAAACTCACACACTGAAGGAGAGCGTAAAGCCTCAAGTCCTTTTAGAGCACAGGAATGTGTGTCTTCAGGACGAAGGTAGACTGTATAAGAAGGAGAAGTTTCTTCCTTAATTGTCTGTCCATTCTTGTACCACACATGGGAAGGACGACCAGCTAGAGGACAGCTGCTGTGACACTCCAGCTCTGCCTGGGTAGAGTTGGATCTGATCACCTGCACCTGGAGATCTGGATGTGAACATGGAACAGAAAAGTCATTAGACACTAATTTTCCAGGTCCGCAATTTCCTAGAGAGAAACTGTTTATTTCTTAGGAGGTTTCCTGGAAAGAACCATGAAATGATCTTCTAATTTTAAGGAAAATATAGAAGGCGTTCAATAGCCTAGTTGGTAAGTTGCTCCAATTTCCTGTGTTGTTTCCAAGACAGAACCATGACATTACCATATATTATAGAAGATTAGAAACAAACTAAAATAAAGAATTACACAAGTAACTATATTATATACTTCTATGAATAATGACTTCTGATAACTGACATGGACAGTATTTTTCCACTAAACAATTTATACTTTTGCAGTTCTTTCCAGGTTTTTCTTTTTAGAAATTGCTCCTTCCATGTCTTACATATCACCACTACCTCACTTCATGCATGGTTCTTTACAGGAAGCTTCCTAAGAAATGAAAAGTTCCTTCCTATGAAATTATTGGAAACTGTCTCTCTCTCTCTCTCTCTCACACACACACACACACACACACACACACACACACACACACACACACACACACACACACACACACACACACACACACACACACACACACGCACACACACACACACACACACAGTCAAAATAGCAGTTACAATTCCTATATGTTAAATACTGTGGAGTAATGCTAAGTTACATCATCCAAACAGAGCCTGAATAGCTGAACACAAATTCATGATGATATAAACTATAATTTGACATGAAAGTGTCACAATATTCAACAGTATTGTCCACATTCAGATGTCATCAGTTAGTTTAAATGTACCATGCTGTTGTATATATCAGTTTGTGTTCAACATACCTGTGATGACGGTCAGATTTGTTCCAGGAAAATCACTTCCCCATTGAAACATCTGTGTTTTGAAAGTGAAGCGATACTCTGATGCATCGCTCTCTCTCAGGTCAGTGATTGTCAGAGTGGAGCGTCCTCTCTCTGCTTCAATCATCTGAACACGACCTGCAAACTCTGAGTCTTCACTAAGGTCCTCAGGCTGTGAGGAATCCTGCCATCGATCACTATGTGTGGGACTGAACCACCATTTAGATAGAACATCCTCATAACTGTTGTAGGTACAAGAAATGTTCACTGATGAGCCCTTCAAGGCACAGATGTGTGTGTTGCTGTAAGTCACTCTGTTGCAGGTTTGACCGTCGACACCTGAAAGATGAAAGGGTTTTTAAACTGTTAAGTGTGGGCTGTGATCTATAATTAACTAGATAACGTTAGCTTACTTGCTAACGCGGCTAGCTAATATAGAGCATATACCACCCAGAAGCTCTGCTAACATAACATAACCGTCTTGTGTGGATAATGGAACAGTTGTAAATATGCCTAACGTTACTACCATCGTGCTTATGAAACATTGTTTGACTGCAGTAACAGATAAGTGTTCAGAAATGCCCAGGTTTGAGGCTTGGAACTGGGAGTGAGCGAATGGGAAGGGCTGTGCTGTGGTAACGTCTCTACTCCCCGCTCCCCGCAGCCATCGCAAGCCAAAACACGACCAAACATGTCACAGTAACATCCAGTAATTCGTCCAAAACCCTTCCCGGCCGTCTCGAGGCTGATAAGACCGATAAATTGTCCAGGATGCCGTTTGAAAGTGAGTTGTCCGTTAAACACTAACAACCCATCTCAGATGGGATGTAGCCATTAGCTCTGTAGCTGTTGTAGTCTAGCGCAAATGTAAGGAGCCATATGATTGGCTGAAAGCAAACACACCTGATTGGCTGATGAATCTGTCAATCAGAATCACATTTGATTGACAGCTTTATCAGCCAATGGTGACATTCGTTGACCTGCACGTCAGGGGAGTCTCAAAATTCACGACAGGACAGAGGTTCACAAATGAGAAGCAGTTTGTAAATGCACATTGAGCAATTCGCATGATCTGTGAATTTATATTACAAGTGTGCTTCAAAATTATATTTGTGAAGCAGAGCGTGTGCATTTCCGAATTTATATTACAAGTTTGCATAAAAATTACATTTGTGAATCAGAGCGTGTGCATTTGTGAAACAGATTGTGTGCATTAGTGAGTCCGAAATACAACTGCGAAACAAAGCATGTGCATTCGTGAAAAACCCTGTGAGAGGTCAATAGATATGAGACCAGGGCCCGAAATTAGAGCCCGCCACCCGCCAATGGCGGGCATATTTTTGCTTTGGCGAGTGACATAAAAGGTCTGTCCGCCACGTGGCGGGTAACAAAATAGTCATGTAAAATAATTAAAACTGCGGTGTGTTTTGGTCTTACGACAGTCGCCTTTATTGCAGCGATTGCAGCCCCCAATCTCTCCTTGCGCGTCAACTCCGGCCTCATTTTTGGCTTGTTTTGGCTGACGTCACATCCGCTACTCTTCTGTGCTGACTGGCCGTGGCCATCCTATGGTGGCCATCTGCATTCTGCAGCGCCTGCTTGCACTGCAGGGAGCTAACGTGGTCCGCCTGCTATAGCTAACGTTAGCTTGATTTAACGTTAAATGGGTTACAATGTGGAACCATATCGAGGGAGTAAGCCGGCCGCTAAAAAGAAAACCCACCGCGGCTTTCTCCGACGAAAAGGATGAAGCGGCAGCGAGAGCGGGACCACCTAACAAAATAAAGTTTCGAGAGGAGTGGAAGTTTGGCGATAGTTTGATGTTTCAAGAGACAGGCTACAGTATGATGCTGGGGCTGTAGTACAGCCCCAGCATCATACTGTAGCCAGTCTGTAGTGATGAGTTGTTCCGTGTGCCGCAAGTATGCCAAAAAGAAAAATAGAAACAACACGTTTGTCATCGGTAGTAAATCAATGAAGCTGGAAGCCGTTCGTGACCATGAACAGAGCCAGTGTCACACATAGGCTGCAAAGAGGAGAAGTAGAGAGAGGGTGATGAGTCTGAGGAGTTATGTTTACAAAACCTTCAAATTTACTTCTGTTAAATCCTGCAAAGAGGGTAGAGAGTGAGGAGTCTGATGTTTAACATTAGGTTACAATTTAAGCTCAAGATTGACATGACATGTATTGATAAGATTGACTTGACATGTATTGATTAATCAATCATCAATCAATATATTAAAATAATTAGCTTCAAATTTTACTCTGGCCTCTTATTTAAGTGTGTATTCTTCAACGTAATATCTTATCTACTTGAAATGTACTGAAAAAAATGTATATATATGGATATATGTGACACAAAAATGTTTTTTTTTTTTTTGGCCGGTAAGAAATATGCTTGGCGGGTAGATTTCTTCCATCTACCCGCCACTGGCCGGTGGGTCAAAAAGTTAATTTCGGGCCCTGTATGAGACTATACAGACCCGACAATATCGCTCAACACATGGTCACCGACTATAAATAAAGTCTCGCTCATGTTGCTGCATTTATGCTTCTCTCCTCGGCTCAACGGTCACGTGACACTTGAAATTTGAATAAAAGTTAAATAAGAAAACCATAACCATAATCTTAACCACATCTTGAAAGAAGCAGTTGCGGTGACCAATCAAATGAGTTTGGGGCGTGGTCATCGCGCGTTTCACCATATCTCAGAGCCAGGCACTAACACAGACAGGGTGGGGGTTGAATATAGTGGGTTCACCCATATGAAAAACATGCAGTCATGCTACAGTGCATTAGGTAAAGTTATCCACCAGGTGACGTTATGTTAGTGACACACTGTGGAGTAAACTCACACACTGCAGGAGAGCGGGAAGCCTCATATCCTTTTACAGCACAGGAATAGCTGTCTTCAGGACCAAAGCTGCCTGGATAAGAAGAAGAAGTTTCTCCTGTCATTGTCTGTCCATTCTTGTACCAGACGTAGGAAAGACGACCAGCTAGACGACAGCTGCTGTGACACTTCAGCTCTGCCTGGTTAGAGAACTGGGATCTGGTCACCTGCACCTGGAGATCTGATATGTGAACATGGAACAGAAAAGTTACTGCAGACTAAATTATCACACACAAACACACGCACACGCACGCACGCACACACGCACACACAGTCCCACACACACACACACACACACACAGACCCACACGCACGCACGCACGCATGCACGCACACACACACAGACCCACACACACACACACGCACGCACGCACGCACGCACGAACGCACGAACGCACACACACACACACACACACAGACCCACACACGCACGCACGCACGCACGCACACACACACACACACACACACAGACCCACACACACACACACACGCACGCACACGCACACACACACGCACGCACGCACGCACACACACACACGCATACACAGACCCACACACGCACGCACGCACACACACACACACACACACACACACACACACACAGACACACACACAGACACACAGAGACACACACTCACCGACACACACACACACACACACACGCCCACATGCACACGCACACACACCCACACACACACACACACACGCACACACACACACTCACAGTGTGTACACGCACACGCACACACACACACCACCCACGCACACGCGCGCGCGCACACACACACACAGACACAGACCCACACGCACACACACACACAGACACGCACGCACGCGCGCGCACGCACGCACACACACACACACACACACACACGCAGCCAAAATAGCAGTTGCTATTCCAAGATGTTAAACACATCATCCAGTTAATGTCTGAATGAGCTGAACACAAATTCATATCATCTCTATCAATTTGACATGAAAGTGTTGTCACAATATTCAACAGTATTGTCCACATTCAGATGTCATCAGTTAGTTTAAATGTACCATGTTGTTGTATATATCAGTTTGTGTTCAACATACCTGTGACGCTCAGAGTTGTTCCAGGAAAATCTCTTCCCCAGATATAATAACCATCCTGCTGTTTGAACATGAAGCGATACTGTTGTGAATCTGTCTCTCTCAGGTCAGTGATTGTCAGAGTGGAGCTTCCTCTCTTTGTTGTCTCCTCTGTGTGAATCATCTGAACACGACCTGCAAACTCTGAGTCCTCACTAAGGTCCTCAGGCTGTGAGGAAACCTGCCATCGATCACTATGTGTGGGACTGAACCACAATGTAGATTTAACATCAACATTACTGTTGTAGGTGGAGGAAATGTTCACTGATGAGCCCTTCAAGGCACAGATGTGTGTGTTGCTGTAAGTCACTCTGCTGCAGGTTTGACCTCTGACACCTGAAAGATGAAAGAGTTTTTAAACATCACTGTTAGAATGACATCTTTTAAATACATGCAGTCATGCTACAGTGCATTAGGTAAAGGTGTCCAGCAGGTGGCGCTATGTTAGTGACACACTGTGGAGTAAACTCACACACTACAGGAGAGCGGAACTCCTCAAGTCCTTTTACAGCACAGGAATAGCTGGCTGAAGGATGAAAGTAGGCTGTAAGAGAAGAAGTTTCTTCATTCCGTCTGTATCCAATCTGGTACCAGACGTAGGAACGACGAGCAGCTAGAAGACATCTGCTGACACACTTCACAACTACACGTCCATATCTGTCTGTTGATGTGTTCACCTGCACCTGGAGATCTGATATGTGAACATGGAACAGAAATCAAGAAATCAACAAGAACACAAGCATTTTGCGCACGAGACCGAGTGTCGAGAGAAGGGTGGGCTCTCTCTCTCTCCTCTCTCTCTCTCCCTCGCGCGCTCTCTTCTGTCTCTCTCTCTCTCTCTCCCTCGTGTGCTCTCTCTGTGTGTTCCTCTCTCCCTCGCGTGCTCCTCCCTCTCTTTCTCTGTCTCTCCCTCGTGTGCTCTCTCTCTCTCTCTCCCTCGTGTGCTCTCTCTCTCTCTCTCCCTCGCGTGCTCCTCCCTCTCTTTCTCTGTCTCTCCCTCGCGCGCTCTCACTCTCATGTATCTCTATTATCTCTCCCTCCCTCATTTTGCGCACGAGACCGAGAGTCGAGAGAGAGAAGGGGGGGCTGGGGGCGAGAGACAGATGGCCTCTCTCGCGAGCGCTCCCTCTCTCTATCTCTTTCCCTGTCTCTCTCTCTCCCTGTCTCCCTCCCTCCCTCTCTCTCTCTCTCTCTGTCTCTCTCTCTCCCTGTCTCTCTCTCTCTCTCTCTCCCTGTCTCTCTCTCTCTCTGTCTCTCTATCCCTGTCTCTCTCTCTCCCTGTCTCTCTCTCTCTCTCCCTGTCTCTCTCCCTCCCTGTCTCTCTCTCTCTCTGCCTCTCTCCCTCCCTCCCTCTCTCTCTCTCCCTGTCTCTCTCTCTCTCCCTGTCTCTCTCTCTCCCTGTCTCTCTCTCTCCCTGTCTCTCTCTCTCTCTCTCTCTCTCCCTGTCTCTCTCTCTCCCTCTCTCTCTCTCTCTCCCTCTCTCTCTCTCCCTGTCTCTCTCTCTCCCTGTCTCTCTCTCCCTCTCTTAAATTCAAATTCAAATTCACTTTATTGGCATGAATGTCTCAAGTACAATATTGCCAAAGCATAAAGAATTGATCAAACAAAATAACATTAATAAAATACAATTGATTGCAGTCACAATACATGCTACAGTATATATAGTAGAGAGAAGCGTCTGCACATCCACTATGCAAACCAGGTGCTAGACTAACAAGGCTATACGTTGAAAAGGAAAAAAGTCTGCACTCTGGAGCATACTTAAGACTTAGAGGAGTTTTATTGATAACGTTTCGGTTCAACAACCTTCATCAGAATGGAGACAAACAGGACAAACACTCACATATATGGAACAGCCCAGCCAATCACAGCATTTCACTTAGTAGCTCACAGGTGTGTTCACTAATTGTTTAGAGGGTGTGTCCATAGGTCCTGCTCTGTCACCAAACTCCACACAACTGACTATAAAACACACACATTACAAATAACATATTGCAAAATGCATAACACAAAAAACCAATGCAACACAATACATGTTTTTAGGACAGTGGGGAAGAGATTAAATAGAACTCTACTACCACTGAAACATAGTTAATACAATACAGTAGAACTAACAGTTAAGGGATATCAAAATTAACCAAAATGCAATGAATAGGATTTAAAAGCCTAGCAATCAAGAAATTGAGATAACATAGGTAGAAGAAATTTTAAAAGCCTAGGAATCAAAAAATGGAGATAACCTAGGTTGAAAGAAAAGAAAACAAGAAAAACAATGCCATACAGTATCCCTGTAATTGGAGGGAGGGGGGGGGGGTAGTTAGCCTACAGAAAAGGTCTGAGGTCAAAAGACTCATTGAGGCCTCTAGCAACAGTATCTAAAGTGGAGATCCAAAACGCCTCTCTCTTGAGAAGTAAAAGATTGATATCTCCACCTCTAGGTGGCGTCGTGACCCGCTCAATACCTATGTATTTGAGTGATGAAATGGGGTGTTGTGCTTGTTGTCGTCAAGACGAGGATCTCTGAACATAGGAGTGACATCAGAACACAAGACTTCAAGAATCCAGTGGCCTTACATTTTGCTCAAGCACAACACCCCATTTCACCACTCAAATACATAGGTATTGAGCGGGTCACGACGCCACCTAGAGGTGGAGATATCAATCTTTTACTTCTCAAGAGAGAGGCGTTTTGGATCTCCACTTTAGATACTGTTGCTAGAGGCCTCAATGAGTCTTTTGACCTCAGACCTTTTCTGTAGGCTAACTACCCCCCCCTCCCTCCCTCCAGTGGCGCCGGAACGAGTTTGCAATAAGGGGGACACAAATTTTTTATTTATTTATTTATTTATTTTTTCAATTTTTTGTTTTTATTTTTTTTCGGCGCCCAAAGGACGAAAAATTGACGTTTCTATGGACAGGCAGAAACACTGAACTTATTATTATTATTATTATTATCACTTCGAAACACAGTGCAAAACTTGTCATCTCAACACAAAAATAAAATAACAATAACCGTATACGATTATAGCAGCAGCCAATGACAGTGAGTGCAGTACAGAGTCCAGGTCTGTCTGTCTCTCAGGTGTAATAATCCCACAATGATCACGGCTTTAACAAGTGTCACAGGCTGTGTAAACAGTGTAAAGTGGGCTCTCTGTAACTTGATCCCTGGGTCTGTCTGTCTCAGGTGTAATAATCCCACAATGATCACGGCTTTAACAAGCATCACAGGCTGTGTAAACAGTGTAAAGTGGGCTCTAAGCGTCAGGGGCAGTTGGCCCCTCAGATTAAATTTTTTTTTTTTTTTTTTTTTTAGGGGGACCAAATTTTAAGGGGGACAAAATGTCCCCATGTCCCCCTTGTTCCGGCGCCAGTGCCTCCCTCCAATTACAGGGATAGTGTATGGCATTGTTTTTCTTGTTTTCTTTTCTTTCTACCTAGGTTATCTCAATTTTTTGATTCCTAGGCTTTTAAAATTTCTTCTACCTATGTTATCTCAATTTCTTGATTGCTAGGCTTTTAAATCCTATTCATTGCATTTTGGTTAATTTTGATATCCCTTAACTGTTAGTTCTACTGTATTGTATTAACTATGTTTCAGTGGTAGTAGAGTTCTATTTAATCTCTTCCCCATTGTCCTAAAAACATGTATTGTGTTGCATTGGTTTTTTGTATTATGCATTTTGCAATATGTTATTTGTAATGTGTTTTATAATCAGTGGTGTGGAGTATGGTGACAGAGCAGGACCTATGGACACACCCTCTAGTCTAAACAATTAGTGAACACACCTGTGAGCTACTAAGTGAAATGCTGTGATTGGCTGGGCTGTTCCATATATGTGAGTGTTTGTCCTGTTTGTCTCCATTCTGATGAAGGTTGTTGAACCGAAACGTTACAGTATATATAGGCACATTAATCAGATCATATTAATTCATTGTTGTTCCCTCTAATGTCATGGCAGAGTGTTAGCCTACATATTGTGCAGCTAAGTCTGTCAATTGTGCTTCTTCACCTAAACAGAGTTTGATCAGTTCATCACATGTTTTTCCCTGATATGAGTCTGCTGCTCTGACCTGCTGCAGGAAGGCCTCTCTGACAGCAGGGGGCAGTCTGCTGACTGCTGCTCTGAGCTGCTGCAGGAAGGCCTTTCTGACAGCAGGGGGCAGTCTGCTGACTGCTGTTCTGAGCTGCTGCAGGAAGACCTCTCTGACAGCAGGGGGCAGTCTGCTGACTGCTGCTCTGACCTGCTGCAGGAAGGCCTCTCTGACAGCAGGGGGCAGTCTGCTGACTGCTGTTCTGAGCTGCTGCAGGAAGGCCTCTCTGACAGCAGGGGGCAGTCTGCTGACTGCTGCAGGAAGGCCTCTCTGACAGCAGGGGGGAGGTCTGCTGACTGCTGCAGGAAGGCCTCTCTGACAGCAGGGGGCAGGTCTGCTGACTGCTGCAGGAAGGCCTCTCTGACAGCAGGGGGCAGGTCTGCTGACTGCTGCAGGAAGGCCTCTCTGACAGCAGGGGGCAGGTCTGCTGACTGCTGCTCTGACCTGCTGCAGGAAGACTTCTCTGACAGCAGGGGGCAGTCTGCTGACTGCTGCTCTGACCTGCTGCAGGAAGACTTCTCTGACAGCAGGGGGCAGGTCTGCTGACTGCTGCAGGAAGGCCTCTCTGACAGCAGGGGGCAGGTCTGCTGACTGCTGCTCTGACCTGCTGCAGGAAGACCTCTCTGACAGCAGGGGGCAGTCTGCTGACTGCTGCTCTGACCTGCTGCAGGAAGGCCTCTCTGACACCAGGGTGCCGTCTGCTGACTGCTGCTCTGACCTGCTGCAGGAAGGCCTCTCTGACAGCAGGGGGCAGGTCTGCTGACTGCTGCAGGAAGGCCTCTCTGACAGCAGGGGGCAGGTCTGCTGACTGCTGCAGGAAGGCCTCTCTGACAGCAGGGGGCAGGTCTGCTGACTGCTGCTCTGACCTGCTGCAGGAAGACCTCTCTGACAGCAGGGGGCAGTCTGCTGACTGCTGCTCTGACCTGCTGCAGGAAGACTTCTCTGACCTGCATGCATGTTTTCCTCTGGACGTGTAAGAGGTTCTTACAGAACTCTGCATGCAGGGTCTCAATTGGATGTTTGTCCCAGTTGCAAAATTCTTGATTTGTGACAGGACCCCACACTTCACTGCCATAGAGGGCAATTGGTTCAATTACTGATCTCTCTCTTTAGCCTCTCTCTCCCCCTCTCAGGATGACACACACGCACGCACACACACACACACACACACACACACACACACACACACACACACACACACACACACACACACACACACACACATACACACACACTCTCTGCCTCTCTCCCCCCCTCTCTCCCCCCAAAAAATCGATTCTGAAAGGAACGCGATTCTTAATGTCACGATTCCTGGATCGATTCCAAACTCCAAAGAATTGATTCTTAAAATCGTATATATATATTTTTTTTTATAGTGCACCCGAACGCAACATGCAACATACCGGCTGAATAAGTGTCCAAATGTTCATGTCATTTGTGTACTGTACTGCCACGGTGCCACCACCTCTTGCACTTAAGAACTCTGGTTAATGTATTCCCCCCAAAATCTATAGATCCTTCTCAAAGTCTACAGATCCCCCCAGCCTATAAATCCATCTTATCTGAAGAACATAAGGGGGGAATTCCCTCCTAGTTTGCAAAATGAATTTAGGCCCTGACTGTCATTTTTTGTGTTATATTTACCTTTGTGTGTTATTGCAATATAAAACTACATAATTGATTGATTCTGGAATCGAGAATCGAGAATCGTTGGAATCGAGAATCGTTGGAATCGAGAATCGATTCTGGAATCAGATCGTGACCCCAGGAGCCTCTCTCTCCCCCTCTCAGGATGACACACACACACACACACACACACACACACACACACACACACACACACACACACACTCTCTCTCTCTCTGTCTCTTTAGCCTCTCTCTCTCTCAGGATGACACAGAGAGGCGTCAGCAGCAGATTTAAAAAAAAATCTGTTTTTCATCTGTGGATGTTGATGTGTATTTTTTTCATTTACACAAATAAAATAAAACAAGAAAGAAACCATGAGGCTGTGATAAGGCCACTTTTGTAATAAATCAAACATTTGAATGACAATGATAATAGCTCTCTCTCTCTCTCTCTCTCTCTCTCTCTCTGTCTCTCTCTCTCTCTCTCTCTCTCTCTCTCTCTCTCTCTCAATGCACACAGAGGCTTCAGCAGCAGATACAAATAAAGTCCTGTTTCTGTTTTTTGGATTTTGATGTGTATTTTTTAACTTCTGTTTGTGAAAAGAAGATAGAATTACAACAAAAATAAAAGAAATCAAAACAGGAACCATGAGGCTGTGATAAGGCGCTGATGCTGATAATAGCTCAGGGAAATGTCCTTAGCTTCCTGACAATGTGGTCCTCTGAACAATATATTTGAATAGTCCTGACCTATAGGGCAGTCAGGGGATGTACAGTATGGCTTTCCTGCTATATTTACAATAAGCTGTTTCTGAGCAATTTCCAGAACAGAAGTGCTCACCAGCCAATTACCAACAAGTGCAATCAACCCCAGAATGACTGCAACAACTTATGAGACATGATGAGCATGGGGATGGCCATCATATAAGTTCCACCACAATGTTCTAAGTCCTTAACTCTAAACCAGTCCTACTGTAGCAACCTTGTCCTATTCAGGAGCCACATTGACAAAAAATAATTTTGCTCCATTTATTTATGTATTTATGTATTTACGTATTTATGTATTTATTTATTTATTTATTTATCACTGCTCTAAACTTTCAATATTTTAATAGACGTCTAACCAAAACACAATGTTTATTACAGATTTATGACTATAAAAACTTGCCACCTACTATTTTACTATATAAAAATAATTGCCCCCCTCACAATTTAACTGCCCTCTCAGTCAGTGGTTTATGGAGCTGTTTGTAACTGAAGTAACAAATGGTCTGATTAAGAAGTTACCTGTAACAGTCAGATTAACTCCAGGTGAAGCAGTGTAGATCCCAGCTGGATGGTTTGTTGTGAAGCTGAACTTGTACACAGCTGAGTCGCTTTCTCTCAGGTCTGTGATTCTCAAGCTGCAGTTCTTCGGTTCACCACCATACTCCACACGACCTGCATACTCTGAGTCTGTTGTCACATCCACAGGTTCACCACCCTCTTTAGACCACAACGTCTTCTCCACTGTGACAGGAAGGTCATCTAGGTAGGCTGGGTGTGTGTAGGAGCAGCGTATGTCCACTGTAGATCCTTTGATGGCACAGATCTCAGTAGGAGTCTCAGTCACTCCCCAGTCATCCTGAGGCTGTACCACTGTAACACAGAGCACATCACAAACAGTGTTGGGGGTAACTCATTACAAAAGTAACATATAACATGTAATATATTACTTTTAGCAGTAACTCAGCAATATAAATTATTACTTATAGGATTTCAGTAAAATTATACCAGTTACTTTGTCAAGTAACTCAAGTTACAAATTGAGTTACGTTTTATTAAATTAAAGCACAAAGATACAATAATTTCCTAATCAAACTGTGTGTTTTTCTGCAAATAACCACTATAGATGACAATAACAAAGGAAAATAATAACATTTAGAATTTTGGATTGCTTACACTGACTTCAAGGCAGTTGAAATTATTATTTTTGGTAAAAATAATGCAAAAGTAGTGTAATAATAACAAGCTACTCTACACAGAAAGTAATATTGTAAAGTAACTTATTACTTTTAAATGAAAGTAACTAGTAATATGTAGTATATTACATTTTGAAAGTAACTTGTCCAACACTGATCACAAACCACATCACATTCACAAACACTTTACAGGACAGACTTTCATCTGCAGTGGACAGTATGTGACCCTACCAGAGACCTGGACTACATTTCCCATAACCACTTTGCCCTCACATCATCTCAGCTCCACTTCAACTCAATGAGACAAAGACTATCTATCTATCTATCTATCTATCTATCTATCTCTCTATCTATCTATCTCTCTATCTATCTATCCATCTACTATCATCATCAGTATGGGAGCTGGGGCTCTGTCTGTCTGTCTGTCCCACTGTCCCACTCTGATGTCATCCCACTGTGACATCATCAGTGATGTCATAAATCCCACTGTGACATCATCAGTGATGTTATAAATCCCAGTGATGTCCTAAATCCCAATGTGACATAATCAGTGATGTCATAAATCCCACTGTGACATCATCAGTGATGTCATAAATCCCACTGATGACATCATCAGTGATGTCATGAATCTGACATCATCAGTGATGCTGGTCTCATTGGCCACACAGCAGCCAAGTCGTGGGCAAGGCCACGCAGCGTGCAGGGGCAGCTCAGTGAGCTGCACGACGGGTGAGGCCGCATAGCAAGTGAGCCTAGGAATCGAGCATGCGTAGCGCACGAGATCCCTAGTATTATCTATAAATTTGGCAATGTGGGCTCTGTTCTCTGCTTTAATTTTTGTCCGACTGATGATGTCATCAGTGATGTCATAAATCACTGAAGATGTCATAAGTGATGTTATCAGTGGTGTCACACAATTCTGCATTGTGACATCACTGATGATGTCACCAGTGATGTCATAAGTCACTGATGATGTCATCAGTGATGTCATAAGACACTAATGATGATATTAGTGATGTCATAAGACTGATGGATGTAAACTTAAGGGGCACACACACACCCGCGCGCATGTAAACTTAAGGGCAATACTATTTTGTGAGTACAAACACACACAGACACCCACGTGTGCCAATAGAGCAGGCGAGGCCACGCAGCAGCTGAGCCGTGGGCGGGCGAGCCTAGGAATCAAGTGCGTGTAGTAACAGATAAACAGATGCTGTTGCACTTCCCAGTTTCAGTTTCTCCAGTGAACAGCTGATTCCTCCTCTTCTACCGTCCCCAAACTATGACTCCTCCCTTTGTTATGACACTGTCTTATTCACAGCCTTGCCTGCAGTACACTGTGTAAGCTCCTCCCCCTGTCCCATGTAAAGTGCCATGACATGTTTTTATTGTTGTCCCGAATATACTTTTACATCCATGTGTTATGTCTTTGTTTTTACCACGTGTGAAGCACGGGTCAACAGACTATTATTTCAGTTAGTAGCCTATCAGTCAGTCATGGAACAGAAAGGACGCTTTCCACTTTTGGGGACACTGGATGACTTTCACCCTCGTTTCCAGAAGGGGTGGTGTATTTCCATACGCCTGACCACGCCCGCTTGGGACGCTGCCTTCATTTCCATGAGCACACACTGACTCACACACACACACACACACACACCTCAACACTGACTCACACACACTGACACACACACACACACACACACACACACACACCTCGACACTGACTCACATACACACACACACACACACACACACACACACCTCGACACTGACTCACACACACTGACTCACACACACACACACACACACACACACACACACACACACACACACACACACCTTGACACTGACTCACACACACTGACTCACACACACACACACACACCTCGACACTGACTCACACACACTGACACACACACACACACACACACCTCGACACTGACTCACACACACACACACACACACACACACCTCGACACTGACTCACACACACTGACACACACACACACACACACACACACACCTCGACACTGACTCACACACACTGACACACACACACACACACACACACACACCTCGACACTGACTCACACACACTGACACACACACACACACACACACACACACACTGACTCACACACACACACACTGACACACACACACACACACACACACTGACTCACACACACACACACACACACACACTCCTCCCAATGCAAATACCCTCGGCCCATTTTACACACTCGCTATTTGGTTATTATTTTGCTTCGGCCCGTGCTGCTAAAACCATAAGTGGCGAATTACATTTTACGGGGACTCACCCCCCTAGTCCGAAAAATGATGCATTGGACAGACATCTCGTTCGTCCGACAGCTCGTTAGCCGACAACGACAATCTCACTAATCCGACAGCTTGTTAGTCCGAAAATAATGTGCTCTGACTGCAGCGCAAACGGCACATTTCTCTGCTGGTTTTCTCTCCTTCTTTCTCTCTCACAGCCTCTCTCTCATGAACATAATGTAGGAAACCTGTTGTGCGAGGAGACGTTTGGGGGGAAGGCATGGCAGACAGGGCCCAGGAGGACTCACCACTGTCCCGTTTTGTGTCCAGCGTCCTGCCCGCCGCCGTGCGCTATCAGCACCGCCGACCAAAAGTCATTGTTTACCCGGGGAGTCGGACGGTGCCATAAGCACGCCGGGCCGGAAGGGGGGGGGGGGGGGGGGGGGGGGGTGTCTCGCCAGCTGGGCGAGTTAAGTTTTAACCCTCATTTCATGTTAAATGTTGCGTGTGTCATTCCCTCCCTGCCCCTGTATGTCGAGCGTAAAAGGAGAGGAAGAAGAGTCGGAGGTTTTACTGTGGGCGGCAGATTTCTGTCATTAAAAATGCTCTGGAATCTCTGTCATTTGCTCGCTAATTATGTGTGTCAATTAGGTTCTTCTCACCATTCAATCTAAGAGTACAACTTGAAGTGGGAATGTCGCATTTTGGCACAATTGCATCATCGCGTCCGACATCTGACATCTTATTTTTATTAGATTGCCATTATCATGCAGCTTTGAGGATAAAGCAGCATCTCCCTACAAGCAGTGGCGTCGTTAGGCCCAGGGTCACGTTCATACCCGTACGGGTATAAGCACGTATGTGCGTGCGTCGTCGGGGCGGTGGACGCGGGTACAGTAGTACCGTATAAGGGGGTCAAGGTCAAACTCTTCTATATCATTACGCCGAAATTAGAGTGTACACTGCTTACTGTCTAGAATGACATTTGGACGATAAGGTGAAGGGATAACCACCTTGTCGACAGGCGACGTAAAACTCCCTGGAATGGCGCACCTGAGCCGACCATGTTCTATGGTAACGGTGGTGACATCTGCCACCTGTCAGACCTCTGTGATTGACAGAGTGGAGACGTCCGAGCCACGGTGGTGAGGATCAGGCGGCTGAGTCCTCTCCCACCAGTGGTTAGGAGCACGGCCTACGTACACCAGTTGCTTATACGTAGGGGGGGAGTCGTGGCTTTGTAGCCCCCACGTGGTAGTATGACTGAGGCCACTAAATGGACACAGGGACTGCCCTTACACACGCACCTTTCGGGGCTACAGCCCCGGATCTTTTATGAAAAGCCCCGGATCTCAAGTATGACTTCTTTTTCATATTTTCATTTTTTTGACAAAAATTCAAATACATGTAGCTGCCCCCCCCCCTCTATTCATCTCTCATTCATGCTATAAAGCCCTAAAAATAATAATAATAATGGTATTGGTTATCAGAACACACACACACACACACACACACACACACACACACACACACACACACACACACGCACTGTAATATATATATCATGACACTATAGAAGAAGTAACACAAATTACACAAAATAATAACAATTGCCACAATTTCACATCACTCCATCCGTGGCTGCACCCCATCTAGCCACAACCCATGGAAGCCTGCCCCCGCCGTTGCCACACGCCACATGTGGCCCAGGGCCGAATTTGCCCTTGTTCTCTTTTATATATCAATGTTCCATTGGCCATTAAATTAAAAAATTAAAAAATCTATAAAACACTCAAAATCTCCATTAAGAGCCAAAGGCGTTGTTGACATGTTGCTGCTGAGGAAGTGTGAAACCAAACTGTCCACACCCAGAAAGCTCTAAAGCAGAAATACCATAAAAATAACATGAGAAAGCCACTATTTGAAAAAAAGACACCTACTCTCACAAAGTGATTGACTACAAAAAATAATCAGCATATTTTTTTGTAATAACCTCAGACCTTGTTTGACAAAATCTCATATATTTTACTGATATTGATGAACAGGCAATTTCCAAAGCAGACATAAAATCTATAAATAACCACATGAGACAAGACAAAAAAAGTTGAACATCCGACACGACTACATTAAGCTTATTCCACTGTTCCACTCATTTCATGTTAAATGTTGCGTGTGTCATTCCCTCCCTGCCCCTGTATGTCGAGCGTAAAAGGAGAGGAAGAAGAGTCAGAGGTTTTACTGTGGGCGGCAGATTTCTGTCATTAAAAATGCTCTGGAATCTCTGTCATCTGCTCGCTAATTATGTGTGTCAATTAGGTTCTTCTCACCATTCAATCTAAGAGTACAACTTGAAGTGTGAATGTCGCATTTTGGCACAATTGCATCATCGCGTCCGACATCTGACATGTTATTTTTTATTAGATTGCCATTATCATGCAGCTTTGAGGATAAAGCAGCATCTCCCTACAAGCAGTGGCGTCGTTAGGCCCAGGGTCACGTTCATACCCGTACGGGTATAAGCGCGTATGTGCGTGCGTCGTCGGGGCGGTGGACGCGGGTACAGTAGTACCGTATAAGGGGGTCAAGGTCAAACTCTTCCATATCATTACGCTGAAATTAGAGTGTACACTGCTTACTGTCTAGAATGACATTTGGACGATAAGGTGAAGGGATAACCACCTTGTCGACAGGCGACGTAAAACTCCCTGGAATGGCGCACCTGAGCCGACCATGTTCTATGGTAACGGTGGTGACATCTGCCACCTGTCAGACCTCTGTGATTGAGAGAGTGGAGACGTCCGAGCCACGGTGGTGAGGATCAGGCGGCTGAGTCCTCTCCCACCAGTGGTTAGGAGCACGGCCTACGTACACCAGTTGCTTATACGTAGGGGGGGAGTCGTGGCTTTGTAGCCCCCACGTCGTAGTATGACTAAGGCCACTAAATGGACACAGGGACTGCCCTTACACACGCACCTTTCGGGGCTACAGCCCCGGATCTTTTATGAAAAGCCCCGGATCTCAAGTATGACTTCTTTTTCATATTTTCATTTTTTTTTTTACAAAAATTCAAATACATGTAGCTGCCCCCCCCCCCTCTATTCATCTCTCATTCATGCTATAAAGCCCTAAAAATAATAATAATAATAATAATGGTATTGGTTATCAGAACTTCTTTTAAATACGGTTATATAGGTCTAGAGGAAGTTACACACACACACACACACACACACACACACACACACACTGTAATATATATATCATGACACTATAGAAGAAGTAACACAAATTACACAAAATAATAACAATTGCCACAATTTCACATCACTCCATCCGTGGCTGCACCCCATCTAGCCACAACCCATGGAAGCCTGCCCCCGCCGTTGCCACACGCCACATGTGGCCCAGGGCTGAATTTGCCCTTGTTCTCTTTTATATATCAATGTTCCATTGGCCATTAAATAAAAAAATAAAAAAATCTATAAAACACTCAAAATCTCCATTAAGAGCCAAAGGCGTTGTTCACATGTTGCTGCTGAGGAAGTGTGAAACCAAACTGTCCACACCCAGAAAACTCTAAAGCAGAAATACCATAAAGATAACATGAGAAAGCCACTATTTGAAAAAAAAGACACCTACTCTCACAAAGTGATTGACTACAAAAAATAATCAGCATATTTTTTTGTAATAACCTCAGACCTTGTTTGACAAAATCTCATATATTTTACTGATATTGATGAACAGGCAATTTCCAAAGCAGACATAAAATCTATAAATAACCACATGAGACAAGACAAAAAAAGTTGAACATCCGACACGACTACATTAAGCTTATTCCACTGTTCCACTCATTATACAATACCTGAGACAGACAGAAGGAAGAGAAGAAATCCACTGGTCACTGTTAAGCTCATCGCTGGTCCTCTCCTCTCTCTCTGTCCAGACTGCAGAGACGCTCAAACACATCAGCAGAGATCTAATGTACATAACATGAGAAGTCTATCAGTCACATGACAAACACACCTCTACTGATATCCATCTGAGAATGTTCTGCACACTCTGCACTCGTATTAAGGATGTGGTTTTTCAGAGGAACCTGCTGTGCAGCGCTGCTATAATCTGATTACAATCAGAGACACAAACTGTTAAAATAGACCACGGTGCCTTCCTGTAACAGTAAGTAAGCGTGTTGCAAACAACAAACTTATCAATGTGAGTGTTTATAGAAAATATGAAAGTTAATTTAAGTTAAGTTGAGCTAAGTTAAGTTAAACTTCTCAATGTAGTGCTTATAGAAAATACACACACACACACACACACACACACACACACACACACACACACACACACACACACACACACACACACACACACACACACACACACACACACACACACACACACACCTCTCTCATGGTCACATGATTCAGATGTTTTTTTAGGACCGCACATCCCTGAACCTCAAATCTCCAGTGAATGACCCAGACGAGGAGTCTGAGGTCAGTCAAGCCGCTGAGGACACGAGCTGAGCCATCTTCTGCTGCAGCAGAGCCTTCATCTCTGGGTTGTCCAGGTTGTCTGTGATGGTGGAGAAGAAGTGGTGTTGGTGTTGTCCATCTCCAGCTGGGTGCTGCTGTCCAGGAAGGCAGCAGTGTACAGGCTGAGGATCTCCAGACAGGACAGGAACAGAGGCTCACCCCCCCCGGCATCATCACCTGCATGGAGAACAAGGAACAGAAAGCCGCTCAGACTCAAATCCAGTCTGAGGAATATGTGTAAACCAAGAGAGCCTATTCCATTGTTGTTCATCACATTCATTCTTTAAATGATGTTCATTATTGCCACTGTTAGAACACTAGGGTTTGGCAAACCAATGTTGTATTTTATTACTATAAACCAGATATTTTTGAATTCTACTTAGTACTGCATGTTGATCATTCTGCATATTAATAATTGAAACCTGGACATGTTGAACATGGCAGAAGAGCTGGCTGAGCACAAAAATAACCTCCTTGCTGGGAACTGTCCGGACCTCCTCGTCTTTTTGTGGCTCCACAGGCGGCGGTGGGAATCTGAGGAGAGACAGGAGGAGAGGAGATAGCAGGAGAGGGGAGACAAGGCAGATGGTGGGGGTATCTCCTCTCTGCCTACTTCTCCTGCCTACCTCCCATCTCCAGTCTTCCCTCTCCTGCTATCTCTTCTCTGTCTGCCTCCCCCTCCTGTCCTCTCTCTAGCCTACCTCCCCCTTCTCACCCTACCATCTCGTCTCCATCTGCCTGGTCTCTGTCTTCCGTCCCCTGCTATCTCCTCTCCTTCTGCCTCCCCCTCCTGTCTGTCCTCCCTCCAACCTCCCTACCTCCTTCTCTCCCTGCCTCCATCCTCTTGTCTGTCTTCCCTCTCCTGCTATCTCCTCTCCATCTGCCTCCCCCCAACCTTCACCCTCTCCAGCCTACGTCCCCCTTCTCTACCTGCCTCTACCATCTGCCTTGTCTCTGTCTTCCCTCCTCTCCCTCCCCCTGCTGTCTGTCCTCCCTCTCCTACCTCCTCATTCTCTCCCCCTCCATCCTCTCACCCAACCACTCTGCGCTTGGGGGGAGGAGATCTCTCTCCTCTGCAGGGATTGAGCCTGTGCAGGGGAGGGGGGGGGGGTTAGGGTTGGGGGAGGAGGAGATCTCTTAACCCCTAGACCAGAGGTTCTCAAATGTTTTTCAGCCAAGGACCCCTTACAAGATGGAAAATATAGCGGGGACCCCCTCATTCTCATTTGTGATTTTGGGCTAAGCTTAATTGTTTCCACGGTAATGTGCTTGACTTTTAAATTGATAGGTTTGTTAGATTAGAATATAATCCATGAACCATTTTAGATTTAAAACATAACATATTTTCGTTGAACTATGAAGCTTTTGCAAAAAAAAAAGGTTTTTATTTTTATTTTCCTGAAAACTTTCCACGGACCCCCTGGCAAGAGGAAGTGACATCACCACCTCCTGCAGCAGAGGAAGTGACATCACCACCTCCTGTAGCAGAGGAAGTGCCTTTTCTCAGTGCAGTCCCTGACCTCCAGGCTGCCAGTCGTGCCCTTGAACAGGGCGGCGCAGCGGCGGGCGGGGGCGGGGCAGGAGGGCAGGTCCGGGTACAACACCTCCGCCCCGTTCACCCACAACCAATCACCACCCAGGAAGCGAAGCCCCGCCCACACCTGGGAGGGAAACAGACCAATCAGCTTCTCCACACAAAATGACAAAGGCCCTTCAAAGATTTTAGAAAAAGTTGTTCACTATTGCTTTGAATAACCTTTTGACAAAATTCCAGTCTGGTTTCCGTCAGAAACATTCTACAGAGACAGCTCTTCTTACACCAGTCACACCAGACGCTATCAGCCCCGTGCAGCACGCGCGCAGCATGCGTGCAGCGTTGCTTCAGCGTAGGATTGGTGTACGGTATGTTTGGCCCCTTAGAGCAGGTCTATTCAACTGGCGGCCTGGGCTCTGTGTGGAGTTTGCATGTTCTCCCCGTGCTCCCCCAGGGGGTTCCTCCGTATATAACCCCCCCACTAAAAACATGCAAAAGATCAGATCGTCATCGTCATCCGACCAGTGACGACAACATCCGAAGTTGGTCCCCGGGCGCTGTACGAGAAAGCGACCACTGCTCCTGGCCTGCCCCTCGGAGGAAAGGACATGCCTGGATGGGTTAAATGCAGAGGACACTTTTCACCGGCCACCGTCAGCATGAGTGTGTTGTGGCCGCATGCATGTGTTGTGGTGTTCGTGTGACAATAAAAGACGGGCTTGTCCGTTACGAGAGAATCTGCTCAGCAGATGGATGGAGGCTGTTAAAGAGTTTATGGAAGTAAAAACACAACGTTGCCTCTACGTTTAGAACGAGGGATAACAGGTCAGAGGAGCTCATCGCCGTCACAGAATAAGTCAGAAGCTGCCAGATCATATCTATTATGAAGTTGACAGAATGAATCCCTGTTGTTTCAGAGAAGAGGTAGTAGGCCTATGCAAGGCCAGATTAATACCCCCAGGTGCCCCTGGGCCAGTGTTGGGAGTAACTAGTTACTAAGTAACTAGTTACTGTAACTTAACTACTTTTTTCAGTAACTAGTAATCTAACCAATTACTTTTTCAAATTCAGTAACTCAGTTACAGTTACTAAAATAGTAACTGGGCTAGTTACTAGTTACTTTAGGACATGAAAATAACGGACAACTTCAGAGGATTACCCAGTTTCTGATCCTCAGACCTAGTCCGGGGAGAGAGCTGCAGCCAGAGCCCCAGAGGCTAATGACCTTGATAGGCTATAAGCCTCCCCAATAAGCGAAGGTTCAATGCCACACTGTGGCACAGCAACACTAACATAATGTGTGCATTAATAACAATCGAAGCGGACTTTTAAAAGTAACGCAAAAGTTACTGGTAACTTTAAAGTAATTAAATTACCGTTTGAGAGAAGTAACAAGTAACTGTAACTAATTACCAATTTTCAGTAACTTTCCCAACACTGCCCTGGGCACTGAAGCACCTAGGGCCCTCCCCTTCCTCCCGAAATTTACACTCGGACACAAGAAGGGGGAAAACCAGATTAAAAGAAATAAATGGAATGATCTATGTAAAAATGAATGGCTGACCAGTCACCACCACCAGGGATGCTGGAACTGTTTTTAAGTAGGGGGTGCAGAGCGTGTCATCAACATCAACTGATATGCTGCATATTTTCTCTGTCCAAATTATACCTCAGCCCAGTCATCAAGAAAATGGAAAATATGTCCCCCCCCCCCCCCACACACACACACACACTAACTACAAGATTAAATAGAAAAACGATAAGATCGAATGCAGAGTTGGGGAAACTGAATGGTGCTTTCCTGTGATGATCGTGTGATGATAGTATAATGTGAAGATCAGAGATTACCTGGCAACAGTCAAATTACTCTGATAAAAGTAGGGTTGCGGTGGTGATGCTATGGAAACAGACACGTGTCTGGTAAGTTTGGCGCATCAACAAACACTTGAACTTAAATAGCCTGGGGGATTTTCAATATGTGGAAGTTTTCAGTGAATTCACGATTTCAGACGGCAGCCCTGGGGGATTTTCAGTATGTGGAAGTTTTCAGTGAATTCAAAAATCATCTGGACAGAAAGGCCCAGGGATTTGGGATGGGCAATATGCTGTCAAAGGAGGATTATAGTTAGAATTATATGTCCTTGTTTGAAAGTATGTTTAGGGAAATTCATTGAGGGACCTTTTGAAAGCTGAGATAGGCTACCGGTATTTCAGTTCCAAAATTCAAAACCAGCTTTTAGATGCTGGCTTGGCATTGCTCGTGTTTAGTCGTGTTGTGTGAGGTGTGAATGTTCACCAGTCCAGGTAATAGCCCACAAGAAAGTAGACAAAAGTAGCTACGCACATAAAAAATGATAAATTCTCTGTGCTGGACGAGGTACAAGTAAAAAAAATAGAAAAATAGAGTGTGCACTAATTGGTCCCATGAACATTTTCTGGTAGCCTACCACAACGTTTTAATGTCATGGTAGACAGAGATTAGGTTAGTCAACCCTAAACTGGTTTTATGCTTACGTGAAATCACCAGCGCCGCCGCCCGACTGTGCCGCAGCTGGCCGTCCTATCGGCGCAGCTCGGCGGAGGGGGCGTGCAGCTCCACAAAAATGTGACTAGGCGGCGTCAACGCGGACGTGACGTGACCAGCACGAGATCTGTGATTGGCCGTTGCCTTGGGCCGTGCACATATCCGCTGACGTAGTTGTTCAATCAAACAGTGCTTGTCTCTCATCTAGCAAAGCCTTCTGCAGGCTCACCGGAATGAGTTTTGAAATGGAGGGACAATAAAATGTCCCCCCACCGACATGACTGGTAAACGACACACGATAACGTCATATGTAATGGACATGAGTGTACCACAAGCCACCTAGTGTTTTGGACGTGCACCACAACCAACTTACGTTCGAGTATGAACAGTCTCGCTGTCCCCACTATTCGGCGGCAAGGCTCCAAGTCGAGGCTGGGCAGAACCCTGTCAGCGCCTTTAGTGAGAGCAGGTTGAGTCCTAAGCTGTGTTCGGAATGGTTCACTCGTCTCATTCACTCACTCACTATTCCCCATATGGTGTTTATCATATAGTGAACTAGGGAAAGTGCGTTTGGATGTTTTTTAGCCATATTAAGAGGAATATCTCATTTTAAATTAACATTAGGATACTGTTGTGATGTCATTATTCAGTATTTTCTCACTCACTTTAATGTCACCACCTGCTCTCCCTTTAGGTCATTTTACACTACAACAGACCGCAACACAGGCAGAAACACTGAACTTTATTTATTATTATATTTTATTATCTTATTATTATAAACCAAACGTCAAAAATAACATCTCCACCCTCTTTGCTTTGCTCATAGTCTTCAACTAAACCCGAAATATTGCAGTATAAAACATAAACACATTTTAATCATATATATATATATTTTTTATGCCTCCGCCGGCGATAGCCAGGCCGGAGGCATTATCGATCCGGGTTGTCCGTCCATCCGTCCGTACGTATGTCCGTCCGTCCGTCTGTACAATGTTCGTTAACGCGATATCTGAGGAACGCCTTGACGGAATTTCATCAAATTTGCCTCAAACATCGAATTAGACGCAAGGATGATCTGATTAGATTTTGGTGGTCAAAGGTCAAAGGTCAAGGTCACTGTGACCTCTCAAACGGTATTTTCCAGCTTGTTAACGTGATATCTCACGAATGCCTTGACAGAATTTCATCAAATTTGCCTCAACCATCGACTTGGACTCAAGGATGAACTGATTAGATTTTCGTGGTCAAAGGTCAAGGTCACTGTGACCTCTCCAACGCCATTTTCAAGCTTGTTGTCGCCACTGGTCGGATGACGATCTTCTGCATGTTTTTAGTGGGGGGTTATGTACGGAGGAACCCCCTGGGGGGTACGGGGAGAACATGCAAACTCCACACAGAAAGGCCCTTTCGACGAGATACCCCACCTGGGCAGTAGGCACTGAAGATATGGGGGGGGGTCACAACTCCAGCGCCCACAGCGTCCCAGGCGAGAATCGAACCCAGGACCTTCGAGCTGTGAGGCGACAGCGCTTACCACTGCACCACCGTGCCCCTACTCTAATTTCTCTGAAAATAAGAAAACTAAAAACCTAATTGAAAAGAAGACAAAAGGAACCTAATTAATTTATCAGTATTTACCATGTTTTTCAAAGCACTGTAATCACGGCAACACGGTAATCACGATACCACGGTTTTAATGATAATGAAAATGTGAAACGGTACGGTTATCGTAAGGAATTTTATCACGGTTATCATTAAAACCGGTTATCGTTACATCCCTCTCTGACACATATTAGATCTGTTTATTGAGCTTATCTACAATTGATAGCAGGTTATAGCCTATACTCTCCATATTGCCATAAATTCCCTGCACCAACCATGTTTCTATGACTGGTCAATCAAACGGAGCGACCTAAAATGCAAGCTTCGTGGGTAAATTAATTTATCTGTGCCGCACGCAGCGTCGACTTTGGTACACATCCCCAAGGCTCCACAGACGCCTGTCGCAGTTCCTACACATAACACTGAAACATGCTGAGTGTAGCTGCAAGCTTTGTTGCATATGAACTTGCAGAAGAGCAGATTTAGAGTTTGTGTGTATGTGTCACTTACCACTTGTACCGGGCCTTGGCCTTACAGACGGTCATGCAGGCCAGCTCTGCTCAGGTATCTGAACACGGCCCCACACCCCTCCTTCTCCCCTCCCATTGTCCATGTCCTTGAAGGAGGGCAGTGACTGGAGGTAGGAGGAGCAGCGGCGGTTTCCTCCTCGTCTGAAGAGGAAGACGCGGACCGACTGGTCCCTGGCGCATCGGCCATGGTGAGGGCTGCCCCGGAGACCCAGCCTGCCAGATACAGACAGACACCATGTCATATGGCCACTCCCATAATGTCCTGTGTGCAGTCTGTACCTGATTGTCTGATCAGAGACGTCTGCCATGATAATGTCCTGTGTGCAGTCTGTACCTGATTGTCTGATCAGAGAGACGTCTGCCATAATGTCCTGTGTGCAGTCTGTACCTGATTGTCTGATCAGAGACGTCTCCCATAATGTCCTGTGTGCAGTCTGTACCTGATTGTCTGATCAGAGCCGTCTGCCATAATGTCCTGTGTGCAGTCTGTACCTGATTGTCTGATCAGAGAGACGTCTGCCATAATGTCCTGTGTGCAGTCTGTACCTGATTGTCTGATCAGAGCCGTCTGCCATAATGTCCTGTGTGCAGTCTGTACCTGATTGTCTGATCAGAGCCGTCTGCCATAATGTCCTGTGTGCAGTCTGTACCTGATTGTCTGATCAGAGACGTCTGCCATAATGTCCTGTGTGCAGTCTGTACCTGATTGTCTGATCAGAGAGACGTCTGCCATGATAATGTGACAGAAGCTAAATTAACAAGAGGCTTGAATGTGTTGTTAAAAACAACAACTTCAATTTGAATTATTGCACAAAATATATTCAAGCAATGTCTATAGACTATTTATGTTAATGTTGATGACCCCACCACATTCACACACGTTCAAGGATTTCAAGGACCAGTGGGAACCCTGTGTTGTACTGCTGTATACAGATAGCGCTTCAGAAAGGTTTCCAACATGGTACCTACCATTATTAGCACCGTCTCTGCAAGCGGAGTGAGGAGGGACGTGGAGGGAATGTAGGAAAACCTGGGAGAGAGACGAAGGGGAGGAGAGAAAAGAAAGAGCAAACGTAAGCAAACAGTCACTGAACCCATAGATAGAACAGTAGGGGGGACATGTCAGAGAAGTCCTATTCTGCAAAGATGTCTGCCATGATAATGTCCTGTGTGCAGTCTGTACCTGATTGTCTGATCAGAGAGACGTCTGCCATGATAGCGTCCTCTGTGCAGTCCCCGTCCTCTGTGCAGTCCCCGTCCTCTGTGCAGTCCCTGTCATTCGTGCAGTCCCCGTTTTTCTTTGTGGTGCCCGGGCCAGGCTGCTCAATGGATCTCGAGCCCAAGCCATATTATTATTATGATTATTATGAGTCAGATGTGATTGGATAGACATGGAAACCATTTAATGATTTCATCACAAGTGCAGATATAGGGGAGCTCATACAGGAGGCGGACTCAGGACAGGGATCTTGAAGACTTACAGTATGTGGTAGATCCCAGGTTTCTTCTGAAAATGTTGTTTTAATGTTTGTTTTTTGTTCAAAATTGTCTTTACTTTATTAGGTACCACTGATCGATAGATGTTGAGAGCGAGAGGGAGAGAGAGTGGGGGTTTGTGTGTGTGGGAGGGTTGTATTTGTTTTGTTGTGTTTATTGTACAAAACCTATATTGTAATGCTTGCAATAACAGTTGATAATTGTACAGGGAAAAATTTAATAAACATATTATAAAAAAAAGAAAAAAAAAAGTGATTGGATAGACGGGAGGAGAGGCTGCGTCAAGTTAGGCGAACGACGCCAGAATATATATATATAGTGCCTTGCTCAAGGGCTCTGTGATGGCAGTTGTCAATGGGTGCTCTTCCCTCCTTTGGCAACTGCCACCACAGAAGACAGAACCCTTGAGCAAGGCAATAAAGCACCAATTATTCACATATTTCCATCCAGATTTGTCCAGACAGGCTAAGGATTTGAACATCTGAACTTACTCATGAACTTAACTTGAACTTAATCATGTAAACCCTTAAAACAAAAGTTCCATGTGGAACTGTCTGCTGCTTGGGTGGCCTTCTGTGGCTACTAAATGAAAAAAAGTTTGGTATCATATAGAGGCAAAGTGACCGCCTACTTCCTGCTTCAGCACTGTACCAGAGATTTTTATCCGCCATTTATTTTCCCATAGACATTTCGTAAAATGCTTATAAAAATAGTTTTGCTTTGTCAAACCAAACGGTTCAGCTATATTTAGAATCGGGAGAGACCATAGAACATTTCACTGGGACCAACACTTAAGATTACATCGAAAATATATTTTCTTTAAATCCGCTTTTTTTTTTTTTTTTTACTTTTTGGTCCGAGTGAAATGTTATGTGGTCTCTCCAGTTTTTACATATATCTGAACCGTTTGGTTTGAACAAGTAAAACTCTTTTCATAAGCATTTTACGAAATGTCCATGGGAAAATAAATGGCGGATGAAAATCTCTGGTACAGTGCTGAAGCAGGAAGTAGGCGGTCACTTTGCCTCTCTATTGGGTTCTAAACAGTAGGACAGATTATATGACCAGAATTTAAGAGAACACACCACAATCGACAATTGTAACATCCTTTAATTAATGTAACTTTTTGATTTTGATTATTTAAGAGAACAGAACACATTTTGATTACTTAAGAGAACACATTTTGATTATTTAATGTTATACACAAAAATGCAAAAAAAAAGAGAAGAGCATTCATGAGGGTGTTGGCCTTTCATCCTGCTTCCACAGTCCCTTCTTTGACTATAGGTTGAGGCCACGTCTCGTCATAGACGCTGGTTTAGCTGTCTCAGCATTGCTGGGGGCGGGGTCAGGGTGGGGTAAAAACCCCCGTTCTATCCATTCAGCAAAGTTTGAATTTAGCTGATAGGCCAGCCCAGGCCGACACGATCGGGGATTTAACCACCGCAGTAACACAAGACGTCTGCTCAGATGTGCGTACATCTGAGCAGACGTCTTGTGTTCTGCTCTAGAACCCCCAAACTTGTAGTTTAGAGCCGCAGCACCGTCTTTTGGTGAGTTAGCCCATGAAACGCGCGCCAGCCGTTTCACATTTTGTGGGCGTTCCCATACATGCGGACTGTCTCTATAGCCATAGCCAGGTTCCTGGCCAGAGCGAGCAAACCCAAGGAGGAGGTGAACTCCTCTAAAGAGAACATCGGCTGATGGGTTTGGTCTGTTGAGAAGATCACCTCTTTCTGCTCCGGCAGAGGGCATCGGTCAGCAGTGTCATCCAGAAGCCTGGGAGGGTGCTCTTGGCCGTCATGAGGGAGAGCAGCAGCAGCTTCTACAGGAAAGTTCACCTGTCACTGGGCAGCATGGCTGGGCCCAGGTTATCTATCAGGTCCAGATCAGAGAAGGTCCCAGGCTCATATGACATATCTGTAGTTCTTACTGATGCTGACAAATTGGGGGCTTCTTCTTCTCGCTGGGCAGGTCCTCCCTGATCGTCGAAGATGTGATGCGACTCGTCGAAGAGTTTGCGTAAAATGGGGGAATAAATAGGTCCTCATCTTTCCTGACCTCGTGGATGAAGGAGCTGCCTGATCCTTTAGCACCTGATGCTTTGAACACGGTCTCATAGACCAGGATATCTCCAGGACCCCACGCAAATCCCAAATGCATCCCTACATACTAAATACTGAAATACTACATACTAAATACGTCAAAAAATACGTAAAAATATATTACAAAATGCAACAGTGTGCCGTACCCTTGGTTTTGCGGTGAACGGAGAGGGCGGCCGTTGAGGCGGCTCCAGCTTCGTGTTCAACTCACAAGTGTAAAAGTTTTTCTTGTTGCCGTTTGGAACGACGGAGAATCACCGGTCCAGAGGGACGCTCTCCTCGTCTGCGTCTGCGCGGGACGGCAAAGCGGCCAGAAGACGCAGCGGGGTCGTCGGCCTTCTGGGGTCTTGGGGAAACCACTTGGCTCGGCTTGGCTGCACGGTCGAGGGGCTGCTGAAAAGATAAGATTTGACAGGTTAGGCCTTTAGGTGGCGCTCTTATCCAGAGAGAGACCTGCAATCATTGCAACGGCATCTATTATGATCAATCTAAACATTGCATCGTCTACATTATGAGATACCTTGTGCACAAAACGATCAAAATAAACATAAAAGTGTAGAAAAGAAACATGGACGTTTAACTGGGACTGTAAATTCATGTAAATCCACTGCCTATTTAACGTCTATTTAACTCAGTCTGTAAATCTCATGTAAATGCAACGTAAATTCATATTTATTATCCACAGAACACTTCACCACTCATGTACATATTATATATATTGACTCGATTTGATTGCACTTGCAACTTTGTGATTGTCTTTAGTTATCTTCCTACTTCTTATCTCTGTATATTGATGTGAACGGCCGCTACGCTGCATACAGACACTAAGACAAATTCCTCGTATGTAACTTGCATACTGTGGCAATAAAAGTGATTCTGATTCTGGATGTAGATTTAACTATGACTGTACAAATTCAAAGTAGTAGAAGAGCGACCTTCTAAAGATACTGCAAGACTGTATTGTTTCTAACAGTGAAATCAGAATGAGACCCTCTTTTACCACACAATACACTGTGACACAACTTAGGATGCAACACATGGCTGTGATATTACTGTATGTTGCATTACTTTGCATTAGCAAGGCTTAATACACAAAGACACACACACACACACACACACACACACACACACACACACACACACACACACACACACACACACACACACACACAGTCAGGAGGCTTCTATGGTGTATATGTGCAAGATGTGGTGTGTGGTGAGAGGGTGTGTTACAATGTGCCCATGTTTGTTTGTTTGTTTGCAGGGTTCCCACACCTTCTGAAATCAAATTCAATTACTTTTTAGGCCCAATTCCCTCAAATTCAAGGACTCAACAGGGCATGGTTTGAGACACCGACCAAGGCTAATTACTGTTACAACACTTTGTATCATGAGTGTCCTCTAGAGAGAGAGAGTGGCGTCAGTGGAGGACCAAAATGCGTGACTCATTAGCCAATGAGCAGCCAGGAAGGGGTCTCGCGCTACTTTTGAATGCTAAAATAAAGCTGATACCACACAATTTGATAAAAAAAAAAAAAAAAAAAAAAACTTTCAAAGTACAACACAAACTGTCGATTTTGCGGCAACTCGACAGTGCTGCTTAATCCAGGACCTTACTTCCTGGAACTCTTGAGAGTAAAAAAGTGGTCAATTGGGGTGAATGGAGATGCTGCAACTCTTCTATATACACAACTTCAATTTGAATTCTTAAGCACTTTCAAATGAGTCATGTCTATATTTATGTTCATTTTCAAAAACTTGAAGGTCTTGATTACCCCCACCAAATTCACACACTTTCAAGGATTTCAAGGACCAGTGGGAACCCTGTGTTGTACTGCTGTATACAGACAGTAGGGGTGGGGGAAAAAATCGATACACCACAGTATCGCGATATTTTGCCTGACGATATTGTATCGATATTTGGACGCCAAGTATCGATATTGCAAAAAAAAAAAAAAAAAAAAAAAAAAAATTTTTTTTTTTTTTTTTTTTTGCAGGCCATGCCAGGCCACCGGGCTACTATAAACTTTAGTTCCAAGGCCAGCAGTAAAGAAACGGTAGCATATTTTCATTTTGTTTTAACAGTAACAGTTTTGTCATAACAGTAATTTACAAATTCCCCAGTTACTGAATGGGCTGCACAAGATGTTTTGTGTAAGTGAAGTGAAGTTGCAAAAACTACCTAAGTACAGTAGTCCACACACACATCCAGTTAAGGTGGACTGTAAGTAGACTGTAACAAACAGTTCAGTTTGTCAGGTGCATGCAACTATGACATGACTTTATGAAAGTTGTTGGTCTGTCTACTTGACAATGTTGCTGCAATAAAATGGTTGAAGTCAGATGTACAGACTGAAAAATTGTTCTTATATAAACCAGATGTTGACAAAGTTTTCCTTTGGGGACATCATTTGCAGTTGAAAAAGTAAGAAATCGCAATATATCGAAATATCGCAATAATCAATATATCGCAATATCGATATATCGCAATATCGAAAATATCGCAGTATCGCAATACTATCGTATCGTGACTCAAGTATCGTTTCAGTATCGTATCGTGGGCATCTGGTGATTCCCACCCCTAACAGACAGGCAATAACACATACAGTTAGCGCTTCAGAAATGTTTCCAACATGGTACCTACCATTATTCTCCTCTCTGGACTCTTTAGCACCGCCTCTGCGAGCGGAGTGAGGAGGGACGTGGAGGGAATGTTCAGGGCATCTTTCCCTTCACCGTGCAGACCATCACTCTGCTCCATGACATCAAGCGGCTTGTTGATCACCGCAGATTCGATCTCCATCGCCAGGACCACCTCTTCTTTTGGGGAATCATCAGAGTACTCAAGCCTCCTCCTCAGAGGACTTGAGATGGAGGCTGGAGGTGAGCGCCGGAGGAGAGAGTCCTAACAAACAAAGATGTAAGCGATTAAAAACATGAATGTTGCAATAAAAGACAAAACGAATCAACTTTGACAGTCATTTCTGTCAGTTGCACTGCAATCTGCGAACCCAGAGTCTGTTTTTATTTGAAAAATAGACTCCGGGAGAGCCCTACCGTTTTTCCCAGCTTCCTGTACAGCGCGTCTCTCCTGCCACCGTCACTTCCTTTTCCGCGTCCATTTCGGCTATTTGCTAATAACGTTAATGCATAAACACGCTGCATAGAAGACGTAAACTCGTCTCACAACAACAGTGGAAAATTACTGAAATGTCGCAGTGCAAGTTGCTATTTAGACTGTAAACAGTGGAGCACGGACACGGAAAAGGAAGTGACGGTGGCAGGAGAGGCGCTCTGTACAGGAAGCTGGGAAAAAAGGTAGGGCTGTCCCAGAGTCTATTTTTCAAATAAAAATAGACTCTGGGTTCCCAGATTGGTTGCACTGTATTCAGATTCTTCAGCCCACCTTGAGCTTGAGAGCAGGTAAGGGTTCTTCAGCGTGTGGAGGACGACGTCTGCGCTGGCGGCACCGTCTGCTGGGGTTTCCCAGCTTGGAGGGAACTGCTTTTTGGACCCTGAAGTTGAATGGACCCTGACTGACGTCAACAAGCTCCGCCCCTCTAGGAAAACCTGGGAGAGAGAGACGAAGGGGAGGAGAGAAAAGAAAGATCAGTAGAACATAGGGGTGGGGGAAAAAATCGATACACCATAGTATCGCGATATTTTGCCTGACGATATTGTATCGATATTTAAACGCCAAGTATCGATATTGCAACAACAACAAAAAAACAAAACAAAAAAAATAATCTTTTTTGCAGGCCATGCCAGGCCACCGGGCTACTATAAACTTTAGTTCCAAGGCCAGCAGTAAACAAACGGTAGCATATTTTCATTTTGTTTTAACAGTAACAGTTTTGTCATAACAGTAATTTTCAAATTCCCCAGTTACTGAATGGGCTGCACAAGATGTTTTGTGTAAGTGAAGTTGCATTGTTCAAAAACTACCTAAGTACAGTCCACACACATCCAGTTAAGGTGGACTGTAAGTAGACTGTAACAAACAGTTCAGTTTGTCAGGTGCATGCAACTATGACATGACTTTATGAAAGTTGTTGGTCTGTCTACGTGACAATGTTGCTGCAATAAAATGGTTGAAGTCAGATGTACAGACTGAAAAATTGTTCTTATATAAACCAGATGTTGACAAAGTATTCCTTTGGTGACATCATTTGCAGTTGAAAAAGTAAGAAATCGCAATATATCGCAATATTCAATATATCGCAATATCGGCAATATCGCAATACTATCGTATCGTGACTCAAGTATCGTTTTAGTATTGTATCGTGGGCATCTGGTGATTCCCACCCCTAGTAGAACAGTAGGGGGGACATGTCAGAGAATTCCTATTCTGGAATGGGACCATATGGCGGCCATCTTACCTGGGTCAGAGCGGATGGGTGAGGGTGAGGGGAAGGGTTTACGGCATGGCCGTGGTGTGCCGGGGGGGCGCTCGATGGGTGTGGAGCAGAGGAGGGGCTTCGTGCGTGTGCTGCAGGTGTTGTGGTCACTGAGAGAAAGAAGGAGGGAGAGGAAGAAAGCTGATGGTTATAATATACTGAGAACATTTATGTATCACACACACTAATTGAAACAGGCAGATACAGAGGGACGGCGGAGGAGGATAGGATTTGTGAATATTGTGAGTTGATGGAAGTGGAGAATGAATTTCATTTTATTTTGTACTGCCCTTTGTATCATGACTTACGAGAGATACTATTCAAAAAAGTTCACTCCCCTGAGTTAAACCTGTTAGATTTTGAAGAAGGTGCCATACTTGAATTTCTCTTTGACAACATCTTTGCTTTTTCCGAATATATCTCTCATGCGTGGGATAGGAGGAAAAAGATGACATATGATAGATAATTCATATATTTTACTTAATACACATTGTAGTTAAATCTGTGTTTTGCTGCTGATGCCGCGTGCTGCTGTGTGTGTGTTTGTACGGTTTTGTATTGTTCAAGCACCGTAATAGATATGGAAATAACTGTATGTTGATGTGTCTGATAATCCCATGTGGGATGGGTCATGTAAATTGTCCTGACACGTAAATAAAATTTTCATTCATTCATTCATTCATTCATTCACACTATTCACCGAGTTCAGTGATTCCCAAACCGTACGTATGTACGAGGCTCCACCTGGTGGTATGCAAGAGCTTTGCTGACTGCCATCAGCCAATCGGCAAATAAGATGTTTGTCTGTCGTGTGTCGACTCGCATCTATTTTGCGCTGGCTAAATGTTGTGTGGGTTATTTGCGGTCTGACTCGGACAACTGTAGCTTACCCAGCTCCAGAGCATGACTCGCGCACGTGTGGTTTGTTTTCAAATAAAGGTGAAACGTGGTATTTGAAATATGATATTTAGTCTCCAGTGACACGTCAAGAGGAGCTAACTTACTACAAGACATTTATCACATCACATCTCATCAGCCATTTGAAAAGCAGACATGAAGAAGACATGAAACCATCACATTGTGATGCATTCAAGTGCGCCTAGGAAATTTGACAATGTTATGGTGTGTTCAATGTACCATTCAGGCTAGGGAATTCCAGTGTTTGGCCAGCAAAAAACTACAGCATAGCTATACATAATAATAATTAAAAAAAAGCTATCAGCCAAATTGTTATTTTACACATCCATATCGGTTCATCCCTAGTTGTTAATTAGCCTTTCTGATGGGATGTTTAAATCAGTGAATTTCATTTTGACGCTGGTATCCGCAGTGGGAAGTGGTACTTGGGCAATTTGGTTTGGTTCATAGTGGTACATGGTCTGAACAGTTTGGGAACCTCTGACCTAGTTGGTAGGCGGACTAACAGATTGACTGGCTGAGTCAATCTGTTAGGTTCTTTACCTTTGAACTGTAATCCTGCGACATTTTGCAGCCGGTGGAGAGTGGTGGTCCTCACTCTGTCTGCTGGGGTTGCCCAGCTTGGAGGGAACTGCTTCTTGGCCCCTTAAGTTGAATGGACCCTGACTGACGTCAACAACGTCCGCCCCTCTAGGAGAATCTGGGAGAGAGAGACGAAGGGGAGGAGAGAAAAGAAAGATCAGTAGAACATAGGGGTGGGGGAAAAAATCGATACACCATAGTATCGCGATATTTTGCCTGACGATATTGTATCGATATTGCAACAACAACAACAACAACAAAAGACTGCAGTAACAGTAGTAAACAAACGGTAGCATATTTTCATTTTGTTTTAACAGTAACAGTTTTGTCATAACAGTAATTTACAAATTCCCCAGTTACTGAATGGGCTGCACAAGATGTTTTGTGTAAGTGAAGTTGCATTGTTCAAAAACTACCTAAGTACAGTAGTCCACACACATCCAGTTAAGGTGGACTGTAAGTAGACTGTAACAAACAGTTCAGTTTGTCAGGTGCATGCAACTATGACATGACTTTATGAAAGTTGTTGGTCTGTCTACTTGACAATGTTGCTGCAATAAAATGGTTGAAGTCAGATGTACAGACTGAAAAATTGTTCTTATATAAACCAGCTGTTGACAAAGTTTTCCTTTGGTGACATCATTTGCAGTTGAAAAAGTAAGAAATCGAAATATATTGAAATATCGCAATATTCAATATATCGCAATATTCAATATATCGCAATATCTGCGATATCGCAATACTATCGTATCGTGACTCAAGTATCGTTTTAGTATCGTATCGTGGGCATCTGGTGATTCCCACCCCTAGTAGAACAGTAGGGGGGACATGTCAGAGAATTCCTATTCTGGAATGGGACCATATGGCGGCCATCTTACCTGGGTCAGAGCGGATGGGTGAGGGTGAGGGGAAACGTTTACACCATGGCCGTGGTGTGCCGGGGGGGCGCTCGATGGGTGTGGAGCAGAGGAGGGGCTTCATGCCCATAATCCTGCAAATTTTTGCAGCCGGTGGAGAGTGGTGGTCCTCACTCTCTTCTAGCTTCCTCTTCTTGCTGAAACACAAACAGACACACGGATCATTTGAGAAATCAAACAGACAACACAACTACCTGCTGCTAGAGAGCAATGGTGGCCTAATGACTCCAGGAGAGCATGGACGTGTGTAGGACTGTTTGTGCTGGAATCAGAGTTCCTACACATTCAGTTAGAAAAAAGTCCATGCCTTCTCCAGACCTTGATTTGTTTTTGAAGATCTTCTCTGGTGTTCAATATGATTTACACAGATGGACATCTTGCCCCTGCTAACTACATCACATCACTGCATTGCCCCTTTCGGAACTGCTAACATAGCTCACGCTACTACGCAGTCCCTTATTAGTACACCGCCGATGTAGCCTAAACAGGTCGCTCCGTCTGCAAAATTGTTCTAACTACTCGATAAAGTTTCGCAAATGAAATTTCAAATGTACTTACGGACAGAAAAGGGTTGTGTGAACCTCCGCGGATGATGTAGAAACACTAGCGACACTAATAAACATGTTTAATCCCTCACTGAACCCCAGGTCTAATTTCTTCAAAATGAATCAGCTAGAAACACTCGTCTTCTTCTGCGCTGCTGTCATGGGTGGTGCGCAAAGCAACCATAGCGCTCGCTATCACTTCCGGCCCCTGGCGGCCGGAAGTGGCACTTTTGTAGTCTTTTGTAGTTTTTTGTAAGATGCGCGCAGAAGAGTTTTGGAAGCGCAGGCAGGCTTCGTGTTCGCGATGTCGGAGCATACATGCAGCAATTGCAAAGAACAAATTAAAATAAAAACGAAAGGATTCAACAGAACATCGCTTAAATCATTATCCAGTCCGGCCACAGCTAGATTCTGTTGTGTTCTCATCTCAGCACTCTTTTTATCAATGGAATACATTTTCTTGATAAAAGGTGCTCAAACCAATTCACAAGGTCTATTCTAACAAATGATTTATACACTGCCTGTTCTTGTAGAAATAATATTTTGAATATTTTTGACAAACCAGCAGTAGGCTATGTAGATTGAGAACAAAATTCTTCAAATATCCAGTTCCACCCAAAACAAAAGAAATTCACTACAAAATAATGAATGACTTCTACCCTTCCAGTGAATTTTGAAGATTAAGATTTGGATTTGAGAGCAATGAGTGTATATTCTGTAAAGGTGATATTGAAACAACTGAGCATCTTTTTGTTTCATGTTCTCACACCCAACTGTTCTGGAAATAATTCATCGATTGGTTACATGGAAAAAACACAGTAATGCCTGTTCTTGATTATAATAGTATTGTTTGTGGTGTAATATTAGAAGACAAAAAATTGGACCTAATGATCAATGTGTTACTAATCTTAGCTAAATTCTTTATTCATAAGGGCAAATATATCAAAACTCCACCCATCTTTACCTGCTACTTTAATGAAACCCAACTCTACATGAAGTCCCTGAAATTTATTAAATCGAATTTTACCAAAGACCTCTATTTATCTTTAACAAGTCTCTAGCCATCTTATGTTTTATTTATTTTAAATTGTTTTTATTTTTTGTTTTTTTTCGTGTTTTCCCCCTGTCTGTCCTGTATTATGTGTGAATGTGCTGCCTTGTGTCTGTTCATGCTTGTCGAAGTTGTATACACTTGTGATGATTGCCTTACAGTTGTAAATTAAAAGTCAATGGTTAAAAAAACAAAAAACAAAAAAACAAAAAAGAAACATAGCGCTCGCTATCACTTCCGGCCCCTGGCGGTCGGAACCGCTATATCAATCACATTACACATGAAGTCAGAAGCCCTCACCACGTGAGAATGGATGTCGACAGGTTAATTGAAGAGGTGTCACCTTTTCCATTAAAAGTGGAACAAAAGGCAATTTTAAAAGCATTGGTATACCGCAAAAATGTATTTGCTGTCCTGCCAACTGGATATGGGAAAAGTGCCTGCTTTGGTCTTTTTGGAAATTTAATGGACAAGGTAATAAGCCTGATTTTTACTACTATTTCCCTACTGATGATTACTTTGAAGTACTACTTGAATAATATTGTTGTAAAGTAACTAAACTCTACAATCTGTCATGACTTTGCCAATGTTTTTAATGTCATGTGTTTCTATTAATGTTTTTTAAAAATATTGTGGGGCCGGTAGTACATGTCTCCAATTCAGCTATTAAAAAAAAGTAACATACAGCCAGCCATGTGATTATTACAGTAATTTTGTTAATAGCTTCCCCTATTTTCCATTGTTTATCTTCCAGCGATAATTACAAAAAACTACAAAAGACTACAAAAGTGCCACTTCCGGCCGCCAGGGGCCGGAAGTGATAGCGAGCGCTATGGTTGCTTTGCGCACCACCCATGACAGCAGCGCAGAAGAAGACGAGTGTTTCTAGCTGATTCATTTTGAAGAAATTAGACCTGGGGTTCAGTGAGGGATTAAACATGTTTATTAGTGTCGCTAGTGTTTCTACATCATCCGCGGAGGTTCACACAACCCTTTTCTGTCCGTAAGTACATTTGAAATTTCATTTGCGAAACTTTATCGAGTAGTTAGAACAATTTTGCAGACGGAGCGACCTGTTTAGGCTACATCGGCGGTGTACTAATAAGGGACTGCGTAGTAGCGTGAGCTATGTTAGCAGTTCCGAAAGGGGCAAATCACTGCATAGATATTAAGATTATTTTTCATCGTTGTTGTTTTATGTGAGATGATTGCACCATTCAGGCTACGGAATTCCAGTGTTTGGCCAGCAAAAAACTACAGCATAGCTACCGGTATACATAATAATAATGAAAAAAAAAGCTATCAGTCAAATTGTTATTTTAGACATCCATATCGGCCTAGAATTTCACAATCGGTTCAACATCGGTTGTTGGGACCTGCGCGTGTGCTGGGGGAGGGAGATGTTGCCCATATAGGTGTGTTCCCCCACTTCTCCAGATAGCACTACACCTCTGGATACAACTGCTCAATTTCAATCTGAATGAATCCTCAGGAATAGCATCTCCAATTATGCCGGAAAAAAGTCTATCAATATGTCTTTCAATTATAGCAAGAACAATAACAACAATAACAAAAATAACTTTCTTTCCATCAATAATTTGCAATTCCAAAATAAAGTATGCATACCGATTCTCAGAGAGTGAGGGGCCAATGGGAGTGGAGGTTGCTATGGGGCTGCCCAGTGGGTTCCTCTGCGTCCTGTCCTCCCTGCCATCCACACTCTGCTGCTCTGCAAACACAAGAACAAACCATGTGAAAGAATTTGTGTTTTTTTGGACCGTCAGATCTAGATTTATGAATGTCCGTAACTGTCATCATCAGTCACAGAAGACACTGTGCGAGTTACCAAGCTGAGCACAAGTCCAATTCAAAGCTTGTAAATAGCCCATTTTTGAAACAGCTGTACTTACTTTTATTTTCCTGCTTCAGCTTCTCCAAGTATTCTAGAACCTTCTGAGCCAACATGGTAGGGACCTTATCCAGGTTGATGGTGATGTTGCCGGCCTTCAACAGCAGGACCAGTCTGTCCCAAACCAGGTGTACTTCCTTCAGGTTCTGACTGAGCTGAGGGCAAGAGAGCAATTCAAGAAGTTCAAGTGTCAGGGTTAGGGTTATCTTTGTATGTGTGTTGGTATTATTATATGACAGATAAATGGTCTTGTGACAATATAATACTGTTGTGCTGCTGAGATCAAATCGTTTGGATTTTAACTACTATCTATGAGTAAAATAATCTATGATGGCGCGGATAGATTTTATACAGATGAGACGAGTTGGATGCCACATTTGAGCAGTGGCTCTCAATACAAGAGATGTGGTACATCAAGTCGCCTCTTCAGATTGCCGTGCAATGGTCTTTTCCTACACAACTAAGTCAGTACCGCTGTGACCACCTATACATACCTGGAAGGTTTTGGGAGGTCCGCAGGTAAATATGAGACGGAGGCTGGTTTTGTTGTCCCTCTGAATGATTTCAAAACCTCCCTCTCTCCATGGGGAGGTGCCGAGTGCGAGGCTGTGGATGCGGATCCTCACCACAGCAGTGTTGGAGAGGTGGGCCACTACGGCTGCCATGGCTGACTGTCCTGGGACTTCAGAAACTCCTAAACAGGTGGAAATAAAATTAACCCCGTTCAATAGTATAAGTAAAAGCTTGCACAGCTTACATAGCACCGTATGGAAAAGAAAAACATGCATGCTTCGGGTTCAAACTAGTGATGTGACGTTCGCGAACGTCACATCACTATGAACGAAGGGAATCGAGTCCTACTTGAGAGCCGTTCTGTAATGTGGTCGCAGGTCTAATCCCCCCCACTAAATGATGTCCGAAACAGATTCCTCAATAGGCAGTTTTATTCATATTATCATTTTAACGCATACCTGCGCCTTCTCTTTGTATGGCGAGTCAGTTTACAAATACATCTCAAAGCAATTCAGTTTACAAGTACATTCTCAAAGCAATTCAATAGTGGCGAGTAAAAACAGTGACACAGGCCTGGCTTCCAACACTCCTGTCCAACTTCTCCTTTAAAACACCAACAAGAACAGTACAATCAATAAACCACCCGATACATAAGAAATATACAAGAATGACATACACCGAATACAAACACTCTAAAAACACATACCGGCATTGGCGCTCGCTTGGCTTTACACAGGCCCACCCGCCGAGCCTCACAGCAGCCCCGGACACCTTTACAATACAAAATGTAGCGTTAGCACACAATCCGGCTTCCACACACTTCACCACACACTTGCGCACACACACATACCGTTTACAATGTAGCCTCAGCTCGGCGATCCCCCGAGGAAAGCGCCTATCACCTCATGCCGCAAGGCAATCGGTGTCTTGCAGCCTAGCTGACAGTATTAGAGTCAAATCAACCGCCCTGAGCTCGGCGCGCCCTTATAACGTCATGAGCGCGCCCGCGGTAACCTTGACAACCAGTCACACAGCCTTACATTCACCCCCCCACAAAATAGATCATTGCCCCAATGATCCAGGCCAAGTTACTCTATATTACTGTTGAGGTTATCAATCAGTGTGGACAAAATATCTTTTAAAGTGCCCAACCAGAGACTGTTAACCTGGGCCACTACCTGAGCTCCCGCCCGTCGTCCTCGCCCTGGGACCGCAGATCTTGGCAGGTGGAATGGGTTGGAGTGGATGCCGGCCGTGCTCCGGGCAGACCGCCGGGGCACCATTGGAGGGGGTTCCAGCTCCTCCTCGGACAGCCCACTTCCAGCCCCCTGCTGTGATTCGGCATCAGTGAGATCCAGTTCAACATGCACTGCTTGTGGATCCACTTCACCCTCATCCAAATCACTGGCTGGCCCAAGCAGTGGTTCAGGGTCCGCTCCATCTGATCTTAAGCCTTTTCGCAGCAGCACCGCTGCCTCCTCTTCTGACTCCTCACTCTCCAAACTCCCGCCCTGCCCCCAGTCCATTTCGCCCACCCCCGAAGTCTGAGGTGCAGGCTGATCAGCACCACAGCGCCTGAGCTCCAGACGGTGTACATTACTGGGGCCCTGGGAACCGTCCACTGGAGCAATGGTGTAAACTGCCCCCTTGGGATTCGGACGAGATAAAACCTGATAGGGCACGGGCAGCCACAAATCCTGGATCTTATGCCGGCCCCTGAAGGTGCGATTCCGTTTGTACACCAACTCGCCCTCATGCAAAGCACTCTGCTTGGAAGGGGGTCCCCGGCTTCGTCTCCGAGCCTCTGCATGCAGCGCCATTTGTCTCTGTGCGTGCGAGTGAGCTGCCTGTACCTCCCGCTGGTGTGCGCAAATCCAATCTTCTGCCGTGCCATTAAACCCTTCTTCCCCCACCCCAAACAGAATGTCCACTGGCAGATTGGGCGAACGGCCAAACATCAAAAAGTAGGGCGTATAGCCAGTGCTGGAATGCTCTGCTGTATTGTAGGCAAAAACCACACCTGGCAGATGGTCCACCCACCTCCTCTTTTTGTCTGGGGGCAACGTCCTCAACAGATCATGGAGGGTCCGGTTAAACCGTTCGCACTGCCCATTTCCTTGGGGGTGGTATGGAGTGGTGCGGCTCCGATTCATCCCGTATACTTTGCACAGGTTCTGGATGATTTCGGCTTCAAAACACCTCCCCTGGTCGGAGTGAATTCTTTGAGGCACTCCATACTTGTGGATCCACTCCTTCACCAGTGCCTTTGCCACCGTCACAGCCTTCTGATCTCGGGTTGGGACTGCCACCGTGAACTTTGAAAAGACATCTGTGAACAGCAGTATGTTTTCACGGCCATCGCTGGACGGTTCCAATACCGTAAAGTCCATAGCCAGTACCTCCAGTGGTCGGGACGCCAACAAACTCCCCCATTCCGTCACCACCTTCGGCAGTGGGGCTTTGGCCACAATGCACCGCTTGCACCGCCGACAATACTCCTCAATTTCGGAGTGCATCCCTGGCCAATAGCATCTGGCCCGCACCAGCTGAAATGTCTTTTCTACTCCCTGGTGTCCATGACCATCATGCATGTGTGCCAGGGCCTCCGCACGCAAACTGCAGGGCAGGAGCAACTGCTTCAGGCGCCCCCGTCTCGAGTCCTGGAGCTCCCGATACAGCACCCCTGCCTCCTCCCTGATGTAATCCCACTGCCGAAGGAGTTCCACCGTCTCCCTGGCCTCCTGTGCCCGTTCTGCTTGAGTGGGTCTCTGTCCCTTCTCCCAATACTTCCGGAAGGCTGCGATGACAGCATCAGCTTGCTGCTGCGAAACCAGGAAGTCGCCAGAATACACCGGGAAGCTTGACGAGACCCCCATGGCATTAACGGAAGCAGCGTGGTTGCCCCCCACCCCAGCAGACAGAGTGGTTCTGACTTGCTCAACCGTCTGCCATAGCCCCGGACCCTCAGCCTGCCCATACTGCCTTGACAGTCCATCGGCATTGGCATTCTGCTTCCCAGGCCGGTACCGCAACTCAAAGTCAAACTGGGCTAGCTCCGATACCCATCTCTGCTCCACTGCTCCCAATTTAGCCGTTGCCAGGTGACTCAGTGGATTATTGTCTGTGAAGGCTATGAATTTGCGCCCCAGTAGGTAGTCGCGAAACTTGTCCGTAACGGCCCACTTTAAGGACAACAGCTCCAATTTCATGGCACTGTAATTGTTCATGTTCCTCTCGGAACGCCGCAGCCCACGACTTGCATAGGCCACTGGCCTCCGGCCCCCCTCCCCGTCCTGCGACAGCACCGCCCCCAGCCCCTGATGGCTAGCGTCGATCTCCAGGAAAAACGGCTTGGTGAAATCTGCGTACGCCAACACAGGGGCTGAGGTGAGCCGCATCTTCAGCGTCTGGAAAGCATTGTCACACTCTGGGCTCCACAGCTGGCAAAAAGGGATCCCCCCGGACCGTGAGCCACGCCCCTTGTGGGGACCCAGAGCTGAAAGGGCATGAAGAGGTGCCGCAATACGGGAGAAGTTCTCCACAAACCTCCTATAGTAGCCCCCGAAGCCCAGGAACGAGGAGAGAGCTGCAAAGCTTTCGGGACGCCTCCACTCCGCCACCGCACGCACCTTCTCCGGGTCGGTCGCCACCCCCTCCGGAGAGATGACATGACCCAGGTACGACACCTCACGCTGGAATAGCGCGCACTTACTCCACTTCACTTTTAAGCCATGCTGACGGAACCGTGACAGCACCATTCGCAGGCGGGCAAGATGCTGGTCAAAAGATGTGGAGAACACCACCACGTCATCCAGGTACAGGAGCAGTGACTGGAAGTGCTCGTCCCCAAAGATTCGCTCCATGAGGCGCTGAAAGGTCCCCGGTGCGTTGCACAGGCCGAAAGGCATGCGATCGAACTCGAACAAGCCGAACGGAGTGCAGAACGCTGTCTTCTGGCGGTCCCCCTCCACTACCCCCACCTGGTTGTAACCACTGGCCAGGTCGAGCGTGGAAAACCACTGAGCACCCCCCAACGCATCCAGCGACTCCTCGATTCGCGGCAGGGGGTATGCATCCTTCCGGGTCCTCGCGTTGAGCTGCCGATAGTCCACACACATCCTCAGCGCCCCATCCTTCTTGCGCACGATCACCAAAGGCGACGAGTACGGGCTGGAGCTCTCCCTAATAACCCCCTGCTGCAGCAGCTGCATAATGTGGGCTTTAACCTCCTCATATTGACTTGGAGGAAGCCTCCGATAACGCTGCTTCACTGGGGTGTTATCCAACAGGGGGATATCATGCTGAATAGTCTCAGTGCAGCCCAAATCATGATCATTTCTGGCGAATACATCTGCATTTTCATCCAGCAGCTCCCTTACTTGGGCTGACTGCTGCTCATTCAAAAGAGGGGAACTAAAGTTGAATGGAAACTTGGGCACCCCTACTAATGGCTCTCTCACTGTGGCCTCCTGCATATTAACAGAAACCTCCAGTACCTGAGGCTCCACCTCCTGGAAGGCCACTGAATTAACGCCCCCAGCCACCACATCCGCCACAGTTATGCGTGCCAGACGAGTGCGTGGATCTAAGCACACATCTGTATGGCCAACATTAATGACAGGGACCATTAACTCTCCTCCCTGCATCCACACATATGATGTGGACACCACCAGGTTACCAGGCAGCAACCCCTCATCCACCCCCAAAGCCTCCACTACCACAGCCTGACCTGTGGGGTTGTTATTATGAAACCCTGAGGCTAAAATAAGGCACATAGACCCAGCAGGCACCACCACAGGCGATGAGGCAAACACTTTAACAAAACCCTCAATAGTGGCTGAGGGAGGTGGACTACTGGAAAAACCCACAGGACATGATGAACAATCCTTGCATTTCTTTATTATATTCATCCCCATTATACCAGGCACCATTTTCCTCTTTTCCTGTGTTACTTCATCAAGGGAGTCTTTCACAATTAGCAGCCCACACTGAGGGTACACCACCCCGGCTATCTGTACATCCAGCCGCAAGTACCCAACATAAGGTAACGGTGTCCCATTAGCCCCTTTCAGACTGAGCCACCCACATTCTTTCAAAGCATCACCCCCCATGTTTGAAAAATGTTGCTGAAAAAAACTCTCCGTCAACACTGACACATTAGACCCCGTATCCCACAGACAGGCCACCGGGACCCCCCCCACCACAGCTTGTACTACTGGAACAGGTCCCACCAGCGCTTCCACTACCTCCTCCTGGCCACCAGATGTCCCCCCTGAGCCTGCTTGCCCCCCATCCGTAGCTTGGCTCCCCACTACGACGGGATAAAGTTTCCCTGCTGCCCATGTGCATTTTCCCCTAAAGCTGCATCCATACCACCGGCCCCCCTACCGCTGGCCCCACCTGCTCGCCCTGGTGCCCGCCCACACATCCTCGCTATGTGCCCTATGCCTTGGCATCGGAAACAAATAGGCCTACCCTCCGGGTCATATCTGGGCTCCTGCCTTTGGGCCCGGGACCGCCCGCCCACCTGGACCTGAATTTTAATGTTGTGCCCAAATTTCACTGCCTGCCGCTCCCCAGCACACACACAGGTTAGACCTCCCTCCCTCCCTCTGCTAGTCCGCTGAGCAGGGAGCATGGGGCAGGGAGGATAGGTTGGGTACACACGTTAATTGCTACCGGCGCATTTTAGCTGGCAGCTTTTTCACCAGCAATAACGTCACTTCCCAGACTCTGGCAAGGAAACGGCTATAGTGAATGACTAAAACAAGATGTCTCTAGAAAGATAAGAAGTTTGACTTGTGGTTTTCAGCCATTAAACCGAGTGGAAACAGCACTTGATCATTTGTAGCAGCAGTTGAAACAGAACTTTGATTAGTATATTGGCAAGAAAGTGGTCGGCTATGTCGCCGGTGACGCTATATACTGATGATGATGATGATGATGACTGACGATGATTGAGTTTGGTACGGTTTCCTTAACGTTTGGCAACTTGACATGGTAGCTACGTTGTTATTAAGTGGGATACCTTGGAGATGAGGATGTTCGGTTCGGTGATAAACGTTCGCATAGACGTTGATTAGCTAGCCGTTTAACCTCCACTACTGTGCAAAATGCACAAGAGACTCGTCTTTGCATGCACTTATTGAGCATGACAGGTTGTTATAACCTACAAAATAGCGCTAACGTTACATTAAAAACAACAATAAACACAGTGATTGACAACATAACACACAAGCAGCTAGGCTCAACGCGAGACTCGTCAGAAGAATGACTGATGATGAACTCTTCACTGTAGCGTTGAGCTTAACGTGAAAACGGGACATTCAGCTGTGAAGATTTCAGCTAGAAACAGGGTGTAAATTACATCTTTTCAAGTTAACTTGGCACTCCACAAGACTTCATCCGACTTTCCACCAGCATGGACAACAATACAAGATTTGCTGATATCACAAAGTCTGCCACGATACGATTTCGATTCAATTCAGGGGTCTGCGATCGATATGGGACAATATATGCTTAATATGGAAAATATATTTTGGCTACAAACTCATATCTAATGCCATGATCAAGAGTGCCTGTGCCATATCCTAACAAATAACAAGCAATTTAGATCACACCAGCAGCATATTACTATACTAATGAGTATATATAGTAAATACTAAAAGGGCTACCACCACCCACCAACCACTACAGTACTAGGCTACTACAAATAATTGCAGCAGCAGCAGCAGCAGCAGCAGCAGCAGCAGCAACAACAGCAACAACAACAACAACAACAACAGCAACAACAACAACAACAGCAACAACAACAACAGCAACAACAACAGCAACAGCAACAACAACAACAACAGCAACAGCAACAGCAACAACAACAACAACAACAACAGCAACAACAACAGCAACAACAACAACAGCAACAGCAACAGCAACAACAACAACAGCAACAGCAACAGCAACAACAACAACAACAACAACAACAACAACAGCAACAACAACAACAACAACAGCAACAACAACAACAACAACAACAACAACAACAACAGCAACAACAACAACAGCAACAACAACAGCAACAGCAACAACAACAACAACAACAACAACAACAACAACAACAACAACAACAACAAGTGCCTCCATAGGGACGTCAGGCTCAGCTACACAACAGCACTCCTGTTGAGCTGGCAGGGCTTGGTGTCTTGCTTATAATAATGACACTTTAACAGAATCTGTTGCACTGTCATTCTCCATAACAGCCACAATATGGAGAAATAATCACTTTTTGGCTATCACCTTTAGCTAACGTTAATCACTTGGTTGCAGTTAATTATGACTTTTTGGCAGAACATATGACGTTGTAATCAGTGGATTTACGATACTGTAACAGTGATCATAACTAGCAGTATGGACCACACCGACCGGACACATTAGTTCTGAGGTGGCTGAAGTTCGGTAAAGTTGGAAATATATTGACAGATTCGCACTTCCCGGATCAATATCTCATAAACGAAGCGTTTGTACTGCACAGTGCACACACGAGTCGACGCCTCTTTCCCATCTTATAGTAAGGTAGACAACGAGCTACAACCTCATTTTCACCTAAACGAGCAATCCTCCGAGAAGTGCGAATCTGCCAATATATTTCCAACTTGACCGAACTGCTGCAATAGCTAACGTCAGATCACCCTATCACGGTGCGTCCGTTAAGTTTATTTCTCCTCACAAACAGTGCTTCAGGCAGCTCTTTTTCCATGCAAAAACGCTTTGTGAACAGCCCCATACACAGCAGATTACCCCTGCTCTGCTATTACCATATTCACATAGGGATATCTAATGCGAAATTAACTGCTTTCACCGAACCTGGGTTCCACTTTGTTCCACACGGACGTTAATTCTGGTTTCTAACGCTAGTCAACTTGCGAGTAGATAACCACAACAGTCTTAAAGGCACTGCAAACATCCATCTGTTAAGTTAGCTTACCAAAATGCTGTCAATTAAAACAAACTGTTAGCATGATAGGAGGGCGTGTACATTGCCCTGCAAAGACTTAATACCCCGGCGGCCATTAAAACATGTTTAACACAGACGTTTTTCTTATTTATGACCAACCCCTAATCAAGTTGTTTTACTTGCCTAACGTTAACCATTAGCGTAACCACCAACCTTCAAGATAGTAACGTTAATTCATGTTAGTTAGAACCCACTCAACCCAGCAAGCACATCAGCTAATAATGTGCTAACTAACGTTAGCTCGTTTTTGGCTAGCAGAGACGGTAGCACCACCAAACTCCATCGATTTTCATCATCAAAATGCCTCACCTGTCTCCAAACCTCGATTAGGAAGAACCTGGAATCCTGCTAAACGCAGGCGGTAGGCACTGAGGTGCATGTTGGCTGGCTGTTAGCTAGTCTTCTGGCTGTTAGCTAGTCTCTTCTGGCTGTTAGCTAGTCTCTTGAAACGGACGTGTTGACTTCCAATGCTCGGTACGGGTACAGTCAAGAGATTGTGGCTCTACTGTAACTGGCAAGTACTGGCAAGAGACTAACGTCAGTGTCAGCATACAGAATATTTAAAGCTCCCCGCTCTAGCCAGGTCGACCAATCAGGTCAATTACATAAACACCGTCGTCAACGCGTCCACACCATTGGTCCGTTCTAATACCGGAAGTTGACGTCACGTCGATTCTGTAACGGTCACGGAGGGGGGGGGGGGGGGGGGGGGGGGATTCATGACAGATTTTTCCTTGGGGATTCGGATCCTGTCATCATGTCAAATCACTGCTCATGTCTTGCTGGCACTGCAGTGTGTAACCACACAGCTGCTTTGCTGTTTCAAACTGTGGTGATGAACATTGATTGGCATTTTATGTTTGAAATGTGCTATATAAATAAAGTTTATTATTATTATTATTATTATTATTATTATTATTATTATTATTACTACTCTGAGGTGAATGTGCAGGTTGTGCCCCCTGTCTGTCCACACCTGCACTGAGACAGAGCAGGAATGGCACAAGCCCAGAACAGCAGTAGGTGAGACACAATAGGCATATTCCTGATATTCAAGTATAAACAATTGGGCAGCTGTATTGGAGGCATGATCAATACCAGAGTCCAACTTTTAAAGTGTCAGGAACCTTATAAGAATGTATTATTGAATGCCATTTTGTTCTGCTCTCATTGTTTTGACATAGGATTATAGGCAGAGTTATGCCCAGCCTAGGGGTAACCAGAGACATAACATAAAAAAGTGTTTAATGTAACTTTACATGACAGCATTCTTAGGCACAACCCAAAACAATAACCAAAATCTATTTATGAGATAAGCTTAGGCCTACCTGTCAAATAAAAACAACCCAAAAGAAACAACCGGTATCTTACCTAACTTAACTAATACAAAACACAGGAGAAAAAGAACTCAGGAAACGAGGGCTTCACACCCCTACATGGCTGTCATGAGGACTGCAATAGTTAATAATAATGAATAATAAAGATAAACTAGTTACATTTTACAAATACAAGTAGCCTAAATATGTAGTCTAAATATGAAAGAATGTAGCCCACAGTAACGTGTAAATAAGCCACACCACATTGTAAACAAAGGCTTTCAAACACCCCATGTACACCTTTTTAAATATGACCTGTATCCAGGCAGGTAAGTTATCTGGATAATGGTCGCATTTAAAAACCAGGTGTAAATGGGGTGAAAGAGATCTCTCAATGTGAGCCAGACTACCTCCAGATGTGGTCAGGCAGATCTGATCACATCCTGATCACGGTGCGTTTACACCTATGGTTTTACACCTTGCATTAACATGTGTTTTTCCTTAGCTTTCCTGCCCGGTTTTTTGACTCTGGAGGAGTACAGGTCCTGGATGGAGGGCAGTTTGGCACCAATGACTTGTTTTCTGCAGTCCTGACCATCTGTTGCAGTCTGTGCCTGTTGTGTTTGGTGGCAGACCCAAACCACACAGTGATGTGAGTTGCAGAGGACAGACTGGATGATGGCGGTGATGGAGGTTCTGAGAGATTATGGATCCCAGGAACTGAAGCTATAGGATTCCACCGTAGACACAGAGCTGTTGGATATAGCGAGGTGGGCAGTGCTGGGGGACTCCTCTCTACAGTTTTGAGTTTTGAGTGTTCAGCTCCAGGTTGTTCTGACCGCACCAGAGGGCAAACCATTCAACCTCCTGTCTGTATGCATACTCATCGCAGTCGCAGATGAAGCCGATGATGACTGTGTGTTGTCTGTAAACTTCAGGAGTTTGACAGATAGGTCCTGGAGCATTGGACCCCTGGGCCTGGGCCCGGTAGACCCGTTCGGTAATACATCCCTGGCTGTTTGTGCAGTTTTCATTAAAAAAATTATACATCTATTACAGCAACACCCAGGATTTACAGTTCAATTCAAAGTTGTTTTGCAAAAACACAAGGAAGTGAAGTTTAAACCTTTTGGGCATGTAGTCTTACAGTGCAGGCACACTCAATTAAAACCAAAAGTACAATAACCCTCTAATTGTCCATAAACTTGTGGAACATTTTGTCAAAAATAAAGGGTTGGGGCCATAAGAGTTCATTTGATCCCAGGCTTGGGCAAGATACACGGTGCACCCTGTGAAGAGGCTCTGGGTTATGGGCCCCTGGGTACTGGCCCGGCCGGTAGTACATCCCTGGCTGTTTGTGTCACTTGATTGTAATCACCTGTTAATTGATTACAATCACCTGTTATTTTCCTACCATGATGGCCGTGTGGTGATGTAACAGAATCCTATCTACCAGTGGAGCAGTTGAGACCAGACAGCAGGCATCAGTATGTCGACACCACTTATACAAACGGTGGTCTTAAAAAGGCTCCACTCGTTGTACTAATAGCTGACTGGTTGTTGTAAGACCCAGGTCCGCTGCAGGGGGTCCAATGAGACCCAGGTCCGCTGCAGGGGGTCCGATGAGAACTGATCCGGATGCCGATTATTCCTCAGAGGTCTTTATTCACACATGGCACAGTTAACACACGCTCTTTCAGCTGTTACAGTCTGTGTGTGGTTCTGAAAAACAATAAACAACAGAATTGAATGTGTGTCACAATTATTTGTAAAACTAACTAACTAACTAACTAACTAACTAACTAACGGACAACTATCAATGGAGATGCTGATAGGTCTACTGGGAAACTCAAGCACAAAGGATTTCCCACAGCATATCCTTCCCTGAGGCAAATTTGGACTTAAATGTTCCACAATAAACAAAACCTTTCAAATACAGAACACTGGACATATCTAAGTGGAATAATCCAGCTATCATCCTAAAGCCTAGATATTCAGATAGTATTAAGATATATAATGGCGATCTTATTAGGCATGTCACTATAAAGTGTTTACAATATACAGTAGGGCATATTAAAGGAGGCCATACACAAATCCGTAATATTTCACATGTACATGTAGATTTGCTCTCACATTACCCTATTAGAAAAGGAAACATTTATGTTTACCATGTAAAGATGAAATATATATCAGAAGGAATTAACACTACTTAACACATTCACTGCCAGTTTTTTTTACTGTAGGTAGGTTCTGCCAGAGGGTTTTTTTGAGGATTCTGGCTCATCTTTCAAGACCCGAGGATTCTTTTCTGCTAAGATTTTGTGAACACACAATATCTCAAAAGAACTAATAGAATGTGTGCTTTCTCTGTCTAAAAGAGTTAGTTTGTAGAGTTAGTAGTTATGTAAGCATTAGCAGTTGAATACAGCATGGTTTCAGCGTCTGGAAATTTATTCTGAGATAAACGGCTTTTTGTGAAATTCGATAGAACAGTCACTTTAACCATTCATTTTTGGCATCAGTAAGACGTCAGACATCTAAACAATAGTTTTGAACAGTAATTTCCTCCATAACAGCAGGAAACCCCCCTCTGCTTCCAACTCCTCCCTCCGTGGGCGTTCTCCTCCGCAGCGTTTGTCACAAGCGAGTGTTCTGCTGCTGCTGCTGCGAGTTTGAGCAGCCTCCCTCCCTGGCAGCGAGTGTGGATAGGGCTCACTTGTTTCTTGGGTTTGAGAGCTTTGATGAAGCTTTGTGCGATTCTAGGCTTTATGCTGCGTGTGTCAAAGTGTTTTCCACCCAGTCTATTTTTGGAATCCCCCACCGCCAGCTCCCAGCGCGAAAGTGAAAGCGTTTTCGCCAATCCATTTTACAGTAGAGAATGGTTTCCTCGCGCGTTTTGGCTCTGCTTTTCCTAGTGTGGAGAGCACTGTCGCCACTTAGTCAATGGCAGTGAACGTAGTAGTGCAGTATATGTGTCAGTTGTGCTACAGTATAATAACAGTAGGCCAATGATATAAATAATGATAATAAACATTCTACTTGGGCTATGAGATAAAGGCTGGACTAGTCTAACATTATCTAATTCCACATACATCCAGCTTCACTTCAGTGGAAAATAAGAATGTCTCAAATGGCTCTGCCGCCATCTAGCAGAAATAGGAGGTAACTACAATAACAATCCTGGCCTGAGTCAGACTCATTTAACTGCGCATGCGCGAAAGCACGCATAGGAGAAAGGGCCTCTCCATTGTGCATCAAATGTAATGGCGATAGCCCATCGATACTGCATCAGCCGGAGATACATCACTTAGTAACAGTAATACCGTGAACGGTAAATGTTTATGCCTAATTATAAACAGAATGAACCAAGATTACAAGATACATGATACAGATTGTACAATTCTAGAGCAAGACATTGACGAACAACATGTTCTGCCACTTGTTGCAGGATAGTAAACGTGACATTATATCGGACTTCAATCAAATACCCATTCCCCCCTCCCAGTCTATTTCCACAGTCCGCCCGTTTCAATGTTTGGACTTACAATTAGCTGCACGCACACGAGGACTGATGAACGTTGCTGAAGTAATCCAGAGTTGAAAAAGTTAGGAAAAAATTTACATTCAGAAGCGCGTCGGTCGGGACTGCTGTCGTACTGGGAATGTTGCAAGTCGCAACGCGACTGGGGAGGACAGATGCAAACGTAATTTGTGACGTCATGTCGATAGTCCAAGCAAGCGGCGCCAGGCCCCTTGGGGGGAGTAAAGGGTGAGTTCACTCAAATGATGTCCTTTTTTACACCACTAGAGGGCACTGTGCTGCAACATGTAGCTGCAGTGTGGCTGACAGCTGGTGTCACCTCACTCCATGCAGACCTAGAGGCTTATACCTTTACGGTGTATGGGATAAAATTAAAGTTGACATCATAAGATCTAGTATGAAACTGGTGTAAGTTATATTTTAAAGGGGAAAAAATAATGCTTTGCTGAAAGTATAATTGATTTTGCTATATTAATGGTTGTTTGCCTTGGGTTAGGGTTAGGGTTAGTTACCATTATTTTTAATTTACCACACTGATTTCAGTTAAAATAACCCCTTTCTCCACGTGATCTGGGACCTTCTCAAGTGGCAGATGGAAAAGACAATCTAGTGCAGGGGTCAGGGGTCACCAACCTTTTTGACCCCAAGAGAGAATACTGTGCATGACCATTACACAAGAGGATCCAGCAATGGGCAGCTTGAATTACCGTCTCCGAAAAACAATGCTTTAAGGAGATCTTTTATTTTTAGATCATTGACACTTTGGAATAACCTGCCTCTAAACCTGTGTTGCATTTACAGTAAATTAACATTTAAAAAGAATCTTAAAGTTTATTTAACACTGTAAAGTATCTGTATTTGTTTTTGTTTTCTGTTTCTTTCTTTTTTTCCGATGTAATTTTAGCTATCTTATTTGTTAGTTCATTATGTATTTTGTGTTGAGTACTGACATTTAATAATTTTGCACTTGCAATTGTACTAATTTGTTTGTATGTTTGGACCCCAGGAAGACTAGCTGGTTGCTATGGCACCAGCTAATGGGGATCCTTAATAAAATCAAATCATAGAGCTACAGTAGGATAATACGAGGGAACAGTGTTGGTACACAAACGGCAGCTTATAATGGGACCCTATGGAGCCAGCCTTGAGTGTCTCACGCTAGCAGGCTGTGCTTTTTACTAAATTCACTTCATTTTAAAAACTGCGACAGTTCACACAACTTTAACACGACATGCATATATTATACATCAGACCCTTGAGCTACTTCTGCTCTCAGAATGTCAAAATATAAGCGATGTGATGTATAGTTTTTGAGATATAACGTTTGTTTGGCACAACTCATACTAGTAAACTGCTGTGGTTCCAGTGTCGTGATGTCACACTGATTCTATAGATACAGTCAGTCTGTGGGGGAATATTATGCATTTAATCAGGAGACAATCATCTCTCTACTATATGTTCAGCTAAATGCTCCACAGGTCTGTTACCTTCTTCCAAGCTTGATCATTTAAATTTTCAATTGTAGTGTCTCTTGAGTTCCGTTTGTTTGGCTATGGGAGGCGGGACATCCCATAGCACAGTGACACTGTGTCACTGTGACACAGTGTCACTGTGACCCTGTGGGAGCCTCAAGTCTCAATCTCTTTGACAATGGATTCCTCCCTGTGTCACTGTTGAAAGTCGGTACAGGGTCACAGTGACACAGGGCCACAGTGACACAGGGTCACAGTGACCCTGTGTCACAGTGACCCTGTGTCACAGTGACCCTGTGTCACAGTGACCCTGTGTCACAGTGACACAGGGTCACAGTGACACAGGGCCACAGTGACACAGGGTCACAGTGACCCTGTGTCACAGTGACCCTGTGTCACAGTGACACAGGGTCACAGTGACACAGGGTCACAGTGACACAGTGACACAGGGTCACTGTGACACAGGGTCACTGTGACACAGGGTCAGAGTGACACAGGGTCACTGTGACACAGGGTCACTGTGTCACTGTGACACAGGGTCACTGTGACCCTGTGTCACTGTGGCCCTGTGTCACTGTGACCCTGTACCGACTTTCAACAGTGACACAGGGAGGAATCCATTGTCAAAGAGACTGAGACTTGAGGCTCCGGCTCCGCGGTGATGCATGATTTGTGTGGTGAATAAAACAAGCTATTGAATTGTATTGTAGCTATTGAACAGCGCAGACAGGAAGTACCAGGCAGTCGATGATGTTGATGTGCTTCAACACCGTCTGCCTGCCTGATGGAGGTCAAAAGACACACACACACACACACACACACACACACACACACACACACACACACACACACACAGATACAAACATCTGACGATAGGGACCTATCCAGACAGTGTCGTAAGATGTACGCACAAGCAAACATGCTGGTCCGTAAATTTAATTTCTGTTCTGTGGCGGTGAAGATTGCTCTTTTTAAAGCTTACTGTACCCCGCTGTATACTGCTGTATACTGCCCACTTGTGGCGGGCCTACAGAAAAGGCAGTATGAGGAGATTGACAGTGGCCTACAATGACAGCATGAGGCTGCTGCTCAAAGCCCCAAGAAGCTGTAGTGCCAGTCAAATGTTAGTTAACATCAATGTTCCCACCTGCTCTGCTGTAATACCAAATCTCATTTATAGATGTATGTGCAGATTGTCAGTCTCAGAAAACAGTATTATTTCAGTACTAACGAATCCTCTTATGAGCTCTGTCAGGTTCTCATCCAGACTGTGGGACCACTGGTGCTCTAGCCTGTATGTAAATTGACCTTGGTGCAATACCTGTAATACCTGTGTTTTTTCTTATCTCTCTCTCTATATCTTTATTTATATTTTGTATGATGTCTGTTGTACTATGGAGCTGAGCTGTGTCTCGAATAAAGTTTTGAATTGAATTGAATTGAATTGAAACACACAGTGACTGACACAGTGCTAAGGCGAAGTGTCAGAAACCTTAATAACTTTCTTGGATCATTCAATTTATTTATATAAGTTTTTCCGGTGTATGAAACACACAACTAAATCATTTAACGGAGTGAAAGAAACACAAAATAGGATCACATCTCTATAGGGAGTGCTCGCTTTGACACAACTTTGCGAGGCCGCTGGATTTCGCGATCAGGGCCGATCAGCATCCTATCAGGCAGCTATACGGGCGGGCTTTAGGTGTGACGCCAGCGAGAGAGAGAGAGCCCAACGCATAGACGTGATAGACAGATGGTTCATCCAATCCCCTGCCAGGTATTTCTTGAAAGTGCCTGCCCTTTGAAACGGTTTCCCGAGCGACTCGTTCCCAGGTGGTTATGTGAAAACAAACCATCTGGCCGGCCGGTGTCCGGTTAGTTTTTACACATACCGTACATAAAGGGATCTATTGATCTATTTGTCTCCAACAGGTTTTCAGTGGGGAATCTGAAATTATTTCATATTTGTCTGATTCCCAACATTTGGAAGCACTCATGGAATGCCTCTCATCCAATCAGTGGTCAGGAACAAAGTAATATGTCTGCTCCTCCTGGTGATTGGCTGCTTGGAGGTAAACACGCCGCTGGCAGCCCGCCTGACCTCAGCGTCCGCCACAGACCCCCAGAGAGGACAAGCGGGGATCCATTCTTACCCACAATGCAGCGTGCTGCGGCGATGGCGGTCACCGCGGTGCGGCTTGCTGATTATATTGTGCTGCCTAAGTAATGAGCCCCACGGCCATAAAGCTGGTGAAGTCATTCACCTAATAGAGGCGCGCTGTAATGGACGTCCTCCATATATATACTAGACCTGACTGAGCCACTAAGGCTGGAAAGAGCCATCTCCCCCTGTCTGTCTCCCACTAAGGACTTGGCTTTCAGCCTCAAACCTCACACACACACACACACACACACGCACATGCACACGCACACGCACACGCGCACACACACACACACACACACACACACTGCCCTGACCCCGCCCACCAGGTAGCAGCCTGCACCGAGCCAATAGGCAATAAAGACAATTGTATTAAGTCAGCATTTGAGATGCCATTAGGGTTTGGTTGGCTGGGAATGAGCTGGTTTGTTTGGGGTTCAGAGAGGATGGAGGGAGGAGATGCCTCGCCTCCTCTAATGGATCAGGATGATGACATCATGTTTCAGAGAGGATGGAGGGAGGAGATGCCCCGCCTCCTCTAATGGATCAGGATGATGACATCATGTCTCTGTCTTCACTCAGCTCCTGTTCTGATGCTGAACCATGTTGAGGCGCTCAGTGTCGTCTGTGTCTGACCAGATCTTCTCCGCAGGCAAAGTCACATGATGTGTGGAGTCGTGTTCTGCGAGGCTACAGGTCTGGCTTTGACTATATAGAGGGCAAATCTGATTTGTGAACTTTAGTGACCTATTAATGACTTTATCCAGATTGGTTTTATGAGTCTTCTGGACGCTCCAAGTCTTGATTTGTGTCACTTGTCCCAAACCACATATGGAGGTAGTTTCCAATCTGCTTTCGACTGATGTGACTTCAGTGCGGACGATCCGCCAAATCTGATTTGAACGTCACTCGCAACTCGTCATCAAATGCTTCTGCGCAGGAAAACCACGTCACCAACGTACGTATTTACTGACGCCCACATCGTTACCGATAGCAACCCATGCAGATAGGCTGTTTAGGTCTGGACACACATATCCGACTTGAGAATCAGATTTGTGGCAGTGCGGACACACTCCCAAATCAGATTTGGGAAACCAATCAAGATAATGATGATTAATGACTTTATCAGCAAATCGGATTTGCCTGTAATGTGAACACGGCCTTAGGCTCCATTCTGTATTTGATGATGAGAAGAAGGAGAAATGAAAACACCATGCAATTACAAAGTGGAGGAGTAGAAGAGAGAAGTGTAGCCTTACAAATAGGCTTAATAAGTTTGTCTTCTTCTTCTTCTTCTTCTTCTTCTTCTTCTTCTGTGACACAATCACATTGCATTGTGGTATCATACTGGAAAAAATGCAGGGTAAATCGTCTGTTCACTACAATTTGCAGTGCATTGTGGATATTTTATAGTGAATTAGTGAATCAAATTAACTGTTGAGAATCCGGAAAATAACTCACACACACTCACACGCACACGCACACGCACACGCCACGCACACGCACGCACACACACACACGCACGCACACACACACACACACACACACACACACACACACACACACACTCATACGCACACGCACACACACACACGCACACGCACACGCACACGCACACACACTCACACGCACACACACACACACACACACACACGCGCACACACACACACACACACACACACACACACACGCCATCTCCTGCTTTTGTCTGATTAGTGGCCGGAACAATTACTGTAATCGTGTCATCTTAACGAAGGAGCTGATAAGGAGTCAGGCCGTCCCCTCTGCCCTTATCACTCACCCCCCCCCCCCCCCCCCCCCCCCCCCCCCCCCCACACACACACACACACACACACACACACACACACACACACACACACACACACACACACACACACACACACAGGCCGTCCCCTCTGCCCTTATCACTCACCCCCCCCCCCACACACACACACACACACAGGCCCAGGCCCGGCTCCAGACCCAAGTTACAGAGGGGGCCTGCCACTAGCTTGGGGGGGCCAAGCTACCCAAGGGGGGTCCGGGGGGATTCTCCCCCGGAAGAAGATTTTGTACATTTTAAAGTAAAATTCGTCAACCTGGTGCATTTGAGAGCAAAATGAAGAGGCTAAATCTGTGAAGAACTACACACATCTCTAATGTGTTGTGACTTTACAAATAATTAGGCCTAAACAATTAATATTGAAGTGCCTGGAAACCAAAATCCACAAAAACGTTCTAACTATGTTATTTAGGGTCTTATGTTAGTAATTTTGTGCCTCCGAAATTATTATACATTACTTTCAACCCAAAGCCTTAAAATCGACACTTTTCTACAAGATTCTACAAAGTACTTCCTCATTGAAGACAGCAGTGCGCGAGGTGCTAAAATACAGGAGCTTATGACGTCATAAGCTCTATATAACCTTTGTACACGCACGCAATCCGCACCCACCCTCCTTTTGTCCGTTCTTTGCCCCCAGTGACAGCGCTCCCTCGCTGTCCGTCTCCCTCCCACTCTGTGTGCCGTCGTGCGCTATGCCTCTCTCTCTCTCTCTCTCTCTCTCTCTCTCTCTCTCTCTCTCGGGACTAGTGAGAGAGAGCGAGAGACACACAGGCTGGTGACGCAGGTTACTCTCTCTCTCTCTCACACACACACACACACACACACACACACACACACACACACACACACACACACACACACACACACACACAGTGCTGTGTAACTCGATCTCTTTCTCCGTTTCCCAACCCCCCTCTGTCTCGCGCTCTCTCTCTCTCGGAAAACCTGCTGCAGATGGGACACGCCCACACAGTCCGCGGGAGAAATACACTCTAAAAAATAATGATTTTCTCATGAGTTTTGCCACGACTGTCAAACCTAAATTTATATACTTTGCGACGTTCATCATCGTTCAAATTTGGCTGGTGGCTTATTAACATAGGGTCCTGTGATGTGATGAACTCAAAATGCTAAATAATAAAGAAATATTTCTGGTTTCCAGGGACTTTAAGTGTATTTACACATTGTGCACAAATTGCATTCATTGTGACAAATTTACAATAGTTAATATCCAGCCAGAATCATTGCAAATGGATGTTCAAAGTAACAGTTAGCAATAGCATTCAGTTAATCAATGCCTAATGACAGCCAGATTCCATGTTAAACTTTAAAACGGAAAAACGTTTAGCAATTTTTTTTTTTTTTTTTTTTTTTTGGAATGGGGGGGGCAGTTTGTTGAATGGGGGGGCCCGGCCCGGTCAGGCCCGCCCCTAGCGCCGGGCCTGCACAGGCCGTCCCCTCTGCCCTTATCACCCCCCCCCACACACACACACACACACACACACACACACACACACACACACACACGTCATAGATGTGGTTCAGTCCTAATCTGTCTTCAGGTTCTAAGATTGAGGAGGATTTAACTTTATATTAAAAGCTCTGTGCTAAATTCAAGCATAAAGCACCTCCAACCTTGACTGCCTGTTGGTGTGTGTGTGTGTGTGTGTGTGTGTGTGTGTGTGTGTGTGTGTGTGTGTGTGTGTGTGTGTGTGTGTGAGTGTGTGAGTTAGCGAGTGCGCTAGCCTGCATAAGTGTGGTTGCGAGCAGAAGTGAAAGCCGTCCAGGGAACGCAGAGCGTTTCTGTTCTCCGCTCTACTGAACACCAATCACCTCCTCTCTGTCTGCATGTGTGTGTGTGTGTGTGTGTGTGTGTGTGTGTGTGTGTGTGTTTTAGTGTGCAGCAGAACTCCTCCATCACCATTTCTGTGCTTGTGCTGATGCAGCTGTCCTTGAGTCGGGTTTCTCATCTCCCACAATGCATTGTGTCTGTAACTGCCCCACACCGCCAGTTTAACTTGGAGTTGGCATTTGTGCTAATTATATATTTGTTTGGGTCCTACCTTTAATTTCGTCCTTTGGCGGAACTAATCTGCCGCGCCGGTTTCTCTGACACAAAAGAACGTAACACCATTCAAGCGACTTTGCCGCAAAGCAACACGGAGCTCTGAATTAGCTCAATAAATAAACTAAAGGAAATAAAGAAATGATTAAGTATGAGCCATCAGCCAAAGCCATACAGCCGAGAAGGAAGGAGAACCCGCAGCACGAAGTTTAGCCCCTAGTAGTGACAAGCAGCCTACGAGGTATGTTTAATACAAGTTTATTTAGCTCTGTACATTATGCTGTCATGTGCTAATGTGGTAGCTACATGCTAACGTTGTTTAGCGGCAATGTGAAATGAAGACACGTACTGTACATGCATTCCCCTGTTGTAATTTAATGTCTTTTATTTTCTCTTTCAACCCAGTTTTCACGGGTTACTGTGCAACAGTAAACAACTCAGTACTTTCATCAAAACCTCGTCACGTCTGTTACTTGGGGAGCTACAGTGTCTGTGAACCTTGGTGATGCCTTGACCTCTGACCTCTATTAGCGCCCCTCTCCATCACCAGCTCACCTCTTCCAGCCTCCTCCTGCTCTGCACCTGCTCCCTCTTTTCATCCTTCTCTTCTTAAATGCACTCCTCATCATTATCGATCATCTCCTCTCCTCCCACAAACCGCTGCTCCCCACCTGTGGCTGATCTGATGCCCCGCCTCTTGGTGTTGTTGGCTACAGCAAAGCGCCTGCTGTTGTCATGGTAACTGTGACGCGGGATAAAGTGGCAAAGCTGCGTACGTTGCATCATCGCACAGCCAGTGTTGCATCGCACAGCCAGTGTTGCATCGCACAGCCAGTGTTGCATCGCGTCGCCGTCAGCCAAGTGTCAACATGATGCTTGGTTTGTCTGAGTCCAACTCTTTTTAGAAGGACTTGACCAAATGTCTGTGGAGAAATGAATGGAGAATGGGGGGGGGGGGCGTGGGGGATTTCCCCCACGCTGACCCATTGACCACATGTCTATGATGAGACACCGCCTGCATGTGTGCTGATGTGGAGCATGGAGGCACTCAGGAGGGGGGAGGGGCTACATCTCATGGGACCACAAGGGAAATAAGCCTTCTTTCTTGTGCTTTGTCCTTTTGACAGATGTGTGCTGTCGTGTTGTTTTTTTATGTGCAAGCATGATTTGACAATAAAGATCTCAATCAATCAATCAATCAATCAATCAATCAATCAATCAATCTCATGCTCAAACTGACATCCTGTGCTAGAACACTGACATCCTGCTAGAACACTGACATCCTGTTCTAGAACACTGACATCCTGTGCTAGAACACTGACATCCTGCTAGAACACTGACATCCTGTTCTAGAACACTGACATCCTGTGCTAGAACACTGACATCCTGTGCTAGAACACTGACATCCTGTGCTAGAACACTGACATCCTGTGCTAGAACACTGACATCCTGTGCTAGAACACTGACATCCTGTGCTAGAACACTGACATCCTGTGTAGAACACTGACATCCTGTGCTAGAACACTGACATCCTGCTAGAACACTGACATCCTGTGCTAGAACACTGACATCCTGTGCTAGAACACTGACATCCTGTGCTAGAACACTGACATCCTGTGCTAGAACACTGACATCCTGTGCTAGAACACTGACATCCTGCTAGAACACTGACATCCTGTGCTAGAACACTGACATCCTGCTAGAACACTGACATCCTGTGCTAGAACACTGACATCCTGTGCTAGAACTGACATCCTGTGCTAGAACACTGACATCCTGTGCTAGAACACTGACATCCTGCTAGAACACTGACATCCTGCTAGAACACTGACATCCTGTCCTAGAACACTGACATCCTGTGCTAGAACACTGACATCCTGTTCTAGAACACTGACATCCTGTGTAGAACACTGACATCCTGTGTAGAACACTGACATCCTGCTAGAACACTGACATCCTGTGCTAGAACACTGACATCCTGTGCTAGAACACTGACATCCTGTGCTAGAACACTGACATCCTGTGCTAGAACACTGACATCCTGTGTAGAACACTGACATCCTGTGCTAGAACACTGACATCCTGTCCTAGAACACTGACATCCTGTGCTAGAACACTGACATCCTGTTCTAGAACACTGACGTCCTGTTCTAGAACACTGACATCCTGTGCTAGAACACTGACATCCTGTACTAGAACACTGACATCCTGTGCTAGAACACTGACATCCTGTGCTAGAACATTGACATCCCGTGCTAGAACACTGACATCCTGTGCTAGAACACTGACATCCTGTGCTAGAACACTGACATCCTGTTCTAGAACACTGACATCCTGTGCTAGAACACTGACATCCCGTGCTAGAACACTGACATCCTGTGCTAGAACACTGACATCCTGTGCTAGAACACTGACATCCTGTTCTAGAACACTGACGTCCTGTTCTAGAACACTGACATCCTGTGCTAGAACACTGACATCCTGTGTAGAACACTGACATCCTGTGCTAGAACACTGACATCCTGTGTAGAACACTGACATCCTGTGCTAGAACACTGACATCCTGTCCTAGAACACTGACATCCTGTGCTAGAACACTGACATCCTGTTCTAGAACACTGACGTCCTGTTCTAGAACACTGACATCCTGTGCTAGAACACTGACATCCTGTGTAGAACACTGACATCCTGTGCTAGAACACTGACATCCTGTGTAGAACACTGACATCCTGTGTAGAACACTGACATCCTGTCCTAGAACACTGACATCCTGTTCTAGAACACTGACATCCTGTGTAGAACACTGACATCCTGTGTAGAACACTGACATCCTGTGTAGAACACTGACATCCTGTGTAGAACACTGACATCCTGTGTAGAACACTGACATCCTGTGCTAGAACACTGACATCCTGTGCTAGAACTGACATCCTGTGCTAGAACACTGACATCCTGTGTAGAACACTGACATCCTGTGTAGAACACTGACATCCTGTGTAGAACACTGACATCCTGTGCTAGAACACTGACATCCTGTGCTAGAACACTGACATCCTGTGTAGAACACTGACATCCTGTGCTAGAACACTGACATCCTGTGTAGAACACTGACATCCTGTCCTAGAACACTGACATCCTGTGTAGAACACTGACATCCTGTGTAGAACACTGACATCCTGTGCTAGAACTGACATCCTGTGCTAGAACACTGACATCCTGTGCTAGAACTGACATCCTGTGTAGAACACTGACATCCTGCTAGAACACTGACATCCTGTGCTAGAACACTGACATCCTGCTAGAACACTGACATCCTGTGCTAGAACACTGACATCCTGTGCTAGAACACTGACATCCTGTGCTAGAACTGACATCCTGTGCTAGAACACTGACATCCTGTGTAGAACACTGACATCCTGTGCTAGAACACTGACGTCCTGTTCTAGAACACTGACATCCTGTGCTAGAACACTGACATCCTGTTCTAGAACACTGACATCCTGTGCTAGAACACTGACATCCTGTGTAGAACACTGACATCCTGTGTAGAACACTGACATCCTGTCCTAGAACACTGACATCCTGTGCTAGAACACTGACATCCTGTTCTAGAACACTGACATCCTGTGCTAGAACACTGACATCCTGTGCTAGAACACTGACATCCTGTGTAGAACACTGACATCCTGTGTAGAACACTGACATCCTGTCCTAGAACACTGACATCCTGTGTAGAACACTGACATCCTGTGTAGAACACTGACATCCTGTGCTAGAACACTGACATCCTGTGCTAGAACTGACATCCTGTGCTAGAACACTGACATCCTGTGCTAGAACACTGACATCCTGCTAGAACACTGACATCCTGTGCTAGAACACTGACATCCTGTTCTAGAACACTGACATCCTGTGCTAGAACACTGACATCCTGTGTAGAACACTGACATCCTGTGTAGAACACTGACATCCTGTGCTAGAACACTGACATCCTGTTCTAGAACACTGACATCCTGTCCTAGAACACTGACATCCTGTGTAGAACACTGACATCCTGTGTAGAACACTGACATCCTGTCCTAGAACACTGACATCCTGTGCTAGAACACTGACATCCTGTGCTAGAACTGACATCCTGTGCTAGAACACTGACATCCTGTGCTAGAACACTGACATCCTGTGCTAGAACACTGACATCCTGTTCTAGAACACTGACATCCTGTGCTAGAACACTGACATCCTGTGCTAGAACTGACATCCTGTGCTAGAACACTGACATCCTGTGCTAGAACACTGACATCCTGCTAGAACACTGACATCCTGTGCTAGAACACTGACATCCTGTGCTAGAACACTGACATCCTGTGCTAGAACTGACATCCTGTGCTAGAACACTGACATCCTGTGCTAGAACACTGACATCCTGCTAGAACACTGACGTCCTGTTCTAGAACACTGACATCCTGTGCTAGAACACTGACATCCTGTGCTAGAACACTGACATCCTGTTCTAGAACACTGACATCCTGTGCTAGAACACTGACATCCTGTGCTAGAACACTGACATCCTGTCCTAGAACACTGACATCCTGTTCTAGAACACTGACATCCTGTTCTAGAACACTGACATCCTGTGCTAGAACACTGACATCCTGTTCTAGAACACTGACATCCTGTGTTAGAACACTGACATCCTGCTAGAACACTGACATCCTGTGCTAGAACACTGACATCCTGTGCTAGAACACTGACATCCTGTGCTAGAACACTGACATCCTGTGCTAGAACACTGACATCCTGCTAGAACACTGACATCCTGTGCTAGAACAGATGGACAGAAGGACACACATGTCGGCTGCACCACTTAAAAACTACATTTTGCTGGCCGGGGGCTTAAAGTGAGGAGGCCAATGGCTCCTTTCCTGCTTCTGACCCCGCTACTTCCAGCCCCCTTGCTCGGACCACACCCATCTTCATAATTGGCCTTTATTTTAATTAAGAACTATACACCTGTCAAATTTCATGACTGCATCTTGCACGGTTGTGACACTATGACGTTGACTAAATCTGTCCACAGACAGACACACAGACTCACAAGGTGAAAACAATACCAGCCACACACAAGAGTAGATACAAAATTCAACAAGACGTCAAGTAAAAATAATATAAAGGAAATCAAAAGTAGACTGACCAACATGTTCTCACTCAGCTTGTCTTATATCCGCGCCTTGAGATAGCGCACCCCGGTACCATCTGCATTTGAGGTAACGCGCCCAGGTACCATTGTGCTGGTGTGCATATTATGGAACACACCACGGGCGGACCGTTAAACCGGCACTGCGGGGTCAGGCAGCAGTCAAATGACGCCCTGGGACTCCACAGGTTGGGTTCAGGCATTGGGTAGGTGGTCTCAGGGTAGGTCTGGATATGGTGTCTCTATCCTTTAATGTTGTAAATGACCCAATAACGTTAATTCAACTTATTTAAGTCATCTTGCAACCCCTCGCAATCAGATTAATCTCGTGACCCCAGCTGGAGTGGCAACGCCCAGGTTGAGAAACACTGAACCAAACCTCCATCTCAGCCATGTTGATGATGAAGACCTTCAGCGTCATCGCTGATCTGTCTCCATGCAGATAAGAAGCTTTATGGGCTTCACTTAGGAAGACATCTGTCCATTTGACGTAAGGAAATCCCAAAGGTCTCACCGGAGCCATTTGATCTGAGAACGGAGGTAAGTTAAATTCCCTCTCTCTCTCTGTCTTGTCCTCCCTCTTTTAATTCATCTTGTTCTCTCTCTCTCCAATGCCATTCTATATAGGATAAGCGATGGCTAGATTATTGACCAGCTGATGACGCCACACGCTGGGAGCCGTGGGTAATTACAGCCCCGTGCTGCTGGCTCTTTGTCATCGTTAGACTGGATGAGACAAGAGATGGAGAAATATATTTATTCAATCATCTCCCCACGGTTTCCAGCTGATGTGTCCATCACCACCATGTGGCTTTTAGAGGCTGATAAATCAGCCATCTGGTGGAGGCGGGATGGGAACCTAATCGTCTCTGGCTTCCACATCGTCTGTTAAATGAAGCGGGCAGAGGCGGTGGGAGGTCTTCATCATCATCATCGTCGCCGTCATCGTCCTCGTCGTGGTCAGCGTTTAGCAGCCTGACGAGATATGTCACTTTGCTCTCATGTGACGCCCACTCTGACGCCATCCAGTCAGAGAGATTGATCCAGACAATGGCGGCGTATCGACGCTAACGAAGACCTGTAGCCTGCTGTTTAAAATGGACAGTTCTCTGCCAGGCTGAAGAGGGGAGAGGAGGACCAGCGGTACAGAGAGTTTGTAGTGTGCAGGTCTGTGCAGTGAACAGCATCATCAGATGTGATGGTGGCGGTGGCTGAACACCCATTAACCTTAATACACGGCTGCTCAATTGTACAGGAAAGGAGTCAGGAGTCTGCAGCGGAGAGCAAGAGGGCAGGCACACTGACCTTCTCGTGGGAAGGAAAATAACACTCTGATGCTCTTGACATTTGGTCCATAGAGAGGTTCCTGGCCTCTTACATATCGTGATGTGGTGACTCGCACGCCCCCCTCCCCCTCCACACACACACACACACACACACGCACGCACGCACGCACGCACACACACACACACACACACACACACACACACACACAGGCATGGCTGGCTTGGAGAACAAAGTAGGAGTGATCTTTGGGAAAGAGTTCATCATGAAAAGTGATGAGAACATTTTCTTGCTTGACAGCTGATTTGGTTTAGCGGTTTGTGTGTGTTTGTACGGTGATGTGTGGGTGAGCCTTGTACATGCATGATGTGGGCGGGGCTGGAGTCAAATCAATGCATCAATTAATCAATCAAACCGTTTAATTGGTACAGGGACATTCTCTCTCTCTCTCTCGCTCTCTCGCCCTCCAACCCCTTCCTCCGTTCACCTTGTTTCCTCCTCTCTCGTCACTGCAGGTTGGAGAAAGACGACTTGGTTTAGCTCGACTCCTCAAACTCGTTGCCTGAACCGGAACGTGAGAAGATGCTGATGTTGGTGGAAATGACTAAATCCAGGTGTAAAGTTGGTCGTGAATGATTTCAAACTGCCATAGCGCTGTTGTTCTGTTATCAGAGCAAAAGTTGCTTACTCGTCATTTTGCATGTTTTAAATCCATTCCCCTGCTGAAACACTTCACCTGAGTCACTTTGAAATCTCACAACTTTGCTCGTGGAGAGTTCCTTAACGGCAACTTCTGCTGCCAACTTCTATTCCCAAAACATCACCCACCTACGTCAGCGCCGCGCTCCGACATTTCACAGGGAATGTTAAAAAAGAACCTCCGCCTCCCCTCCCCCGTCGCCACCTTTGTTTTTCCCCTGAACATACTTCCTATTGAGGCTTGGGGTTCAGAAGTCAATTAATTCTTTTAACCAGGTCTCGATTGGATCAGGCCTCTCAGCGCCTGGCGGGGAGAAGATAAGACCCTTTATCTCCAGCCAACAAACCTGCAACCTCCCTCCGTCCTCCCCAGGCCAGGTCCAGACGAGGAGGAGGAAGAAGGAAATCAAGAAAAGGCAAAACACATCAGCAGAATATATTAACAATAGTGATAAGGGGGGAAGACTGTGCAAGGATCATCACTGAATGACATCATCAGTGATGTCACTCAATGATGATGTCACAATGTCTATGACATCATCAGTGACATTGCTGTTGCTCAATGGAGTTCACTTTGATGCTTCAATTTCTATTATTTGATTCTGCTGGTTGTTAGGCTAAGATTAGCATGCTGTTGCGGTTATGTCTAAATGACTGTTTAGCTATCAGCCATTTCCCGCAGGAAAAGTCTTAACGAGTCGGCTATTTAATTAATGACATTGATTGATGGGGGAAATCTGCTTCATGGATCAGACCACTGAGATAAAACACACAGCCATGTACCACGTACGCTCTCTCTCTCTCTCTCTCTCTCTCTCTCTCTCACACACACACACACACACACGCACACACACACACACACACACACACGACACACCGTTTCCACATTGTGTCTCAGTCGCTCACTCACACACACTCCATTTCTTTCGATCTCTCTGTTTGTCGTGCCTAGCTGCATTCTGATTGTTCTGTGTTTGCTTTGTAGTGAACCAAAATACCTCCGCGGGCGATGTTGGGCTTAATTAGAGAGCGGCAGCAGGATACACAACAATGCAAACTAATTGCTCGTTTAGCGTTTTGTGTCTTTGCTCAGATTGAAGCCAAAACTCAAAAATAATTATGTCATCAGAGGTAGAAAACACTGGGCTCAGTGAGGCGAATACATCAGCGTTGCAAAGCATCATTACTGTGTCAGTTATATATGATGCGCGTCCGGAAGTTTAATCTTCCTCCAGTTGCTCGATCTCTGAAGATGGAGGAGGACATGACCGTGGGCCGAAGAAGGCGATAGGTATCTGATGACTCGGTTTCTGTTCTCATTATTATTATTACTCTCCGCTGTCTGTTTAATCTGATCTCTGCTTGATTTGATTTGATTTGATGTTGATTTGAGTTGAGTTGAGTTTGATGGATGTTGTTGTTCTGGCCACATGACCACTCCTCTAACCTCCAGGTTACCACAGCCACCATTCATCTGATTTAGAAGACCAACAACCAGAGAATGGATCATTCAGTTCACTGTGATTACTTCACAAGCTAATTACCCAGGTATTGATAATACACTCAAAGCATATGATTCTCCGCAGTGAAGTTATGCCCTTAAAGAAGAATTCAGTTTTCTTTACAACACATTTCCAACAGCTAAACTGGCTCCCAGTTCAAAAAACTAATCATCCAAATCAAATTAGGACTTACCCATAAAATCACACACAATGCAGTTCCCAAATATCTTTACAACTACTTTAACCGTTTTAGGGACATCCACAGCTATGCCACCAGAGGCAGCTTAACTAATATCAGACTTTTCAAATTTAAGACTCTAGTAGGTAAGAATACCTTTCTACTCTGCTGCCATTGAATGGAACAAAGTTCCGGCATCACTGAAGCTTATTGAGGCACAGAGCAGTTTTAAAACGGCTATTAAAAAATGGTTGGCATCCACTCTCATAGAATAGGTAGGTACTGTATCAGGGCGAGAATGTGTATTGTATTTTATAACTATGTGTTTTATGTTAATTGCTATATGTAGGTTTGTATTTATGTATTGTGAGTCGTAAGTATTGTATTGGCACCTGACAATCCTGTCAGCCATCCCCCTTCCTTTTCCCCCAGAGGACCACAATGGAAATAAGCCTGTGGCTTTGTTGTGTTTTTATCCTCGGCAGTTTTTTGTGTGTTTTCATAATGTCTGTCTTCTGTGAAGCAGTATTATGTGTGCTTTAAAAAATTGTGAATTAAAACTTACTTACCGTACTTACTTTGGGGCTTATCTCCAGCTCTTAGATGCTTCACTGCAGTGGGAGAGACGTGATGTCTGTGAGGACATGCTGAGGAGAAGAGGGGACAGTGGGAGAGACGTGATGTCTGTGAGGACACGCTGAGGAGAAGAGGGGACAGTGGGAGAGACATGATGTCTGTGAGGACACGCTGAGGAGAAGAGGGGACAGTGGGAGAGACGTGATGTCTGTGAGGACATGCTGAGGAGAAGAGGGGACAGTGGGAGAGACATGATGTCTGTGAGGACACGCTGAGGAGAAGAGGGGACAGTGGGAGAGACGTGATGTCTGTGAGGACACGCTGAGGAGAAGAGGGGACAGTGGGAGAGACGTGATGTCTGTGAGGACACGCTGAGGAGAAGAGGGGACAGTGTGAGAGACATGATGTCTGTGAGGACACGCTGAGAAGAGGGGACAGTGGGAGAGACATGATGTCTGTGAGGACACGCTGAGGAGAAGAGGGGACAGTGGGAGAGACGTGATGTCTGTGAGGACACGCTGAGGAGAAGAGGGGACAGTGGGAGAGACGTGATGTCTGTGAGGACACACTGAGGAGAAGAGGGGACAGTGGGAGAGACGTGATGTCTGTGAGGACACGCTGAGGAGAAGAGGGGACAGTATGAGAGACGTGATGTCTGTGAGGACAAGCTGAGGAGAAGAGGGGACAGTGGGAGAGACGTGATGTCTGTGAGGACACGCTGAGGAGAAGAGGGGACAGTATGAGAGACGTGATGTCTGTGAGGACAAGCTGAGGAGAAGAGGGGACAGGGACAGACGTATCGACAGGCCAGCTTCCTGAAGCCTGCAACGCTTCCTGTGTTTCAAAGCTTCAATGCAGGCAGGGGTTGATGACACACACACACACACACACACACACACACACACACACACACACACACACACACACACACCGTTTGGTCACACCCCCCACAAAATCTAATAAAAAATGGCACATCATCTCCAGAGTCTCCACCCCAGAAATCAGCATGCAATTTCTAGTAACATGAATGAGAGAGTCCCACCCCGTTTAGGTGTTCCAGTGCCAGCTAGGGCCCTCATTAATGTTATTGGTTACACCTGTGCTTACCCTATAGCTTTGAGACACACAGTGTCTGTAATGACCAATGGTAATGACCTACTTCATGGAGAAGTTGCTCTGGATGAGGTTAAACTCAATGACTAAATGACTAGAAGGTCATATGTCCATCAGTAAAACAGTCCACACTCATCACACAGTCTGTGAGAGTAGCACCTGGAGCTATGATGCTATGTGTGTGACATGCTCTCTCTCTGTCTGCCCCAGCTGTCTAGTTTGTGATCACCTCTCCTTGTAGATGAGTCTTGTTCCCCAGTCAGTCCTTGTCAGTTCCTTGTAGTTGCTAAACGTGTCTGTTCTCCGTGAGGAGCTCTCATCTTTGATTGAATACACTCCTTTAAGTGAAGCTCCTGCCTCTGTGTCACTGTGTGTGACAGCGTGACAGAATGAACCGACCAACCTGCACCCAACAGGCAGGACCCAGCTACCCCCAGAGTCAGCCTGCCTCGACCAACCTGCACCCAACAGGCAGGACCCAGCTACCCCCAGAGTCAGCCTGCCTCGACCAACCTGCACCCAACAGGCAGGACCCAGCTACCCCCAGAGTCAGCCTGCCTCGACCAACCTGCACCCAACAGGCAGGACCCAGCTACCCCCAGAGTCAGCCTGCCTCGACCAACCTGCACCCAACAGGCAGGACCCAGCTACCCCCAGAGTTAGCCTGCCTTGTGGTGGTGAGCCAGCCAGCCCTGAATAAATAAAAGAGCTTGCACACTGCATGGGCTCCAGTGGAAATATTTATCGCACCGTTGCTGGTTACGTTTCGAGCACTGCTCTTCATCAGACAAAAGGACAGAGTGAGACGCCATCTTAAAGCAGCTACGACCAAGATTTTTGATTATTAAACAGTCTAAATTTAATATCGATGCATCACATCTTACCTCTAATAGTAAACGAGACCAACGCAGAGTAGTCTCGCTTGAACCCCGAGTGAATCGGCCAGTGTTGTCTTGACGATTAGTCTGTCTGCGGCCGGGGCAGATCAGGAAGTGAAATGAAACGGTTTGCGGCAGGCAGCCGCTTCGGCCATAACCACAAAATGACAAAATGACTTCCAAAAAAACGGTTAGAATATAACGAGAGATGTTCGCGAGAGTAGCAAGCCCCTGCATGGCGTTCTCCTTGTTTATGGTCTGTTGCTAGGCAGAGCGAAACGGTTGAAGGCAGGCAGCTGCCGTAAACCGTTTCGTTTCACTTCCGGGTTTATCCGGCCCGCCGGTAGACAGACACAAGACAGACACACTCAATCTCCGCAATCTCCGATTCACACGGCTTTGGTCTCAGCTACTATTATAGGTAAGATGTGATGCATCAATATTGTAATTATACTGTTTAATAACAATCGAAAATATTGCTCGTAGCTGCTTTAAATACCCACATGGTCAAGTCACATGACTCAGTCACATGAGCCAGCCAGTCCTCCCTGTTTGGCCCTGTGTGCGTACAGTACCAGCCCTACAGGAGGGTTGGCAAGTGGATGGAGGGGATGCTTTTGAAGCACCAGCTGGTTTGATCACTGCCCCCCGTGATCTGTTGAACTCCTCGCCACTGGCAGGCGCTACAGAGCACTGTACGCCAAAATCACCAGACACGAGTTTCCACCCACAGGCCAGCAGCACTCTGATTAACACTTAAAGCAGCCACCTGAACACTTAGCTTACGCTTAAAGGAACACTCCGCCCATTTTCAACCAGCTTTGTATCATTAGAACATCAGTAGTATATCAGAAAACTATAAATGGTTTTGAAGTCTGTCATTTAATTTGACAGTTATTGAGTGTTAAAGTGTGGACCAGTGACGTCACTGGTCCACACTAACTCAAATGAATAACTCGTTAACTCAAATCAACTCTCAATAACTGTCAAACTAGATGAATGATGAATAGTTTGACAGTTATTGAGAGTTGATTTGAGTTAACGAGTTATTCATTTGAGTTAGTGTGGACCAGTGATGTCACTGGTCCACACTTTAACACTCAATAACTGTCAAATTAAATGACAGACTTCAAAACCGTTGACAGTTTTCTGAAATACTACTGATGTTCTAATGATACAAAGCTGGTTGAAAATGGGCAGAGTGTTCCTTTAAGGTCCTTTGCACACAGAGTCCGTTTTGTTCGTTGAGTTTTTATCCATCATCTGGAGAAAAAAAATCGTCACGCACAGACACCTCGCACACAGTTCGATGTGTTTTATTAATACGTTTGTTTTGTCTATTCGCAATGTGAGATCAAATATTCGTCCTCTCCTGTATGCACATTGTCCAAAACTCGTTTGTTCATTCCCCATATAGTTCACTATGATAAACACTACATAGTGAGAATAGTGAGGGAGTGAATGAATATAGTTCACTATGATAAACACTACATAGTGAGAATAGTGAGGGAGTGAATGAGTGAGTGAGTGAATGAGTGAACCATTCCCAACACGGCTCTTGTCTATGGATGACATGTTGTCTGTCTGGCCCAGCTGTGTCTGCTTTATAATCACCTCTCCTTGTATACATGAGTCTTGTTCCCCAGTCAGTCCTTATCAGCTCGTTGCAGGCCTACTCGTTCCATGTGTCTGTTCTCTGTGAAGAGCTCTCGTCTTTGATTTCCCTTGTTAACCTAAGTAACAACACGCACATAGTTTTCACATTCAGATCCATTTATTAAGGACTGCACAACAAAGTCGTCAGAATTTGCTTTCGGTACAGCAATTGTTAAGCACATGAATATTGTGTCAGCATGAGACATTACAGTACATAGACAGACATATGGCAACATAAATACAGAACATTCATTGCTGGAGAGGTATGCAGTGAGGTTTCAGAGGTGAGTGGAGTTCACAAACCTGATGGCAGTGGGGAAAAAACTGTTTTTGAATCAGGTTGTTTTGGTGGAAATGGATCTGTAGCGCCGTTGGAACAGGTGTGTTCCAGCAGTTGGAACAGGTGATTGGCTGGGTGGGTGAGATGGGTCAGAAACTATTTTTTTGTGCTCTTGTGATTGTCCGTTTATGGTAGAGAGTGTCTAGTGATGGGAGTGGGGGTACCTATGATTTTTGAAGCTTTTTTTTTTATTATTCGTTGGAGTTTGTTGCGTGAGTTACTGTCCAGATTGCCGTACCAGACGGTTATGGATGAGGTGAGGATGCTTTCAAGGATGGCTGTATAGAACTGGAGGAGCAGATTGCGTTTGACTTTGAATTTTTTGAGCTGCCGGTGGTGAATCTTCAGACAGCGTCATGCCTAAAAGTTGAATTTACTGTCCAAATCCTCACTGTGTGGACTGGAGTAACAAGTACAAGTAACCTGTGAACAAATGCCCCGCCCCCGGGACAGGGGGAGGGTTATTCACACCCTCTCTCTTTCCCCCTCTCCCTCTCCCTCTGTCTCATGTCTCTCCTCCCTCTCCGTGGTGAAAGAAGGAGTTTTGAAAGAGAGAGAGACGAGAGAATCAGTGGAGGAGGTGGTGGAGGAGGGAGGAGGTTGAAGGGAGGGGCGGGCCCCTATAAGAGCAGCAGCCTCCAGCCTGCGTGTAGCCAGAGAACCACGGCGAGACAGAGGGAAGGAAACGTACACCCGCACGCCCTGAAGCAGCACCCGAGGGACCGCCAGCCACCAACCACCTCACCCCACACAGGTACAGGTAAGACCCTCACCTCTGACCTACAGCCTCTTTTACCTGGAGGATCTTCATAGATAGATGGATTGATTATGATAGAGTTGATAATAATAATAACAATAATAGTAATAATAATAACAACAAGAACAATAATAATAATACGGTAATAACAATAGAAGAAGAACAAATGGAAATAGTATAGTGCTTTTCAAGAATTTGATTGATACATATTCATAAAGAAGAAGATTGTGCACAAAAAGCTGTTGATTGGGAGGCAATTTTATAGAAACCAAGTAAGAAATCATAAGAGGTCCCTTATCCTGGGGACCCCAGTAATAAACTAAGAATAAACTACTGCAAGAAACAACCATCATTGCAATCGTCATAGCAAAATGTTAACTTATTTCTTCTCAAAATATTATTAGTAATGTAATTAATGTAATCTGAGGGGGGAATATTTTAAGAAAGTTACATGATGTATTATATTTCTGACTACGAACGTCATCTTACTTTATAGGAAGAGCAGTATTATTTATTAAATCTGTGCTTTTCAGGACCCCAATACATTGGTATTAAAAAAGCTAATAAAACATAAACATAAAACAATGACGTCATTAGGAAATTGATTGACAAAGTCATGAAAAATTGAAATGGTAGAATAAAGCACCTGTGAGATATGACAAGAAGTATACTTCCGGGGTCTGCAGGTATACCCCCACACTGTTAGAACCCTTGACCTTCTGACCTTTGGTTGCTTTTAATGTTGCAGATCTAATCAAATGTGATCAAAGTTCATTGGAAGATAAGAGAGTCAGATAGATGACTTCAGTGCAAAATGTTAAGTGTTATATGAATAACCAAAACAGGGACTCAAGATAAAAAAACAAAACAAGATAATACTGCTTAATGCCGTGTTATATAGACCCTTTTCACGGGGGCCATTTTGAGTCGAAAAGGCAGAATAAACACAGGCGCGAGCAAAACACTAATGAGGGTTTCCAAATTCCAATCATGGACGTTTGAAACCCTCATTAGTGTTTTGCTTGCACCTGTGTTTACCCTGGCTTTTCTTCACAAAATGGCCCCCCATGAGAAGGCTCTATTATCTACGGAGAGGAAAAAGAAAAGTATTTGCACGCTCTCCTCGGGGGAGGTTCAGCACTCTGGAGTGCTTCTATCATCCATGATCATTCTAGGGTCAAAGTTGTTTGTCTGTGACTTCTGACCTCTGACCTGACGTCTCAGTGGGATTCTCTCTCGTCTGGATACGAGAGTCAGACAAATGACGAAAACACAAGGTGTAAGTAATAAACTACACTGCAGGGTCGTCAATATCTGAAGTCACCTTAGTCATCAGACCATTGATTCAGTGTTTCGTGAAATCGGTGCAACACCAGACAATTATCATCATCATAATATATAACTACCTCCCCAAGGTGAAGCCCTAGCCTACGTGTTTACGTAGCCCTACCTCCCCAGTGGCTCAGGATGTATAGCGTAAAGATAATCACCACAAGGTCGTTTGGGTGAGTGCCTGTTGTTTCATGAAGGGTCAGGTTTTCTTGACCTTATTTCATCAGAGGAATATTTGAGTTGATGCAGCTGAATGAGAGGCTTATTTTGCCTAAAGGTAAATCTATTGACGTGGTCTGTTTGGATGAAGGGAACACCCTGCTCACCTACAGTATTCCAGCCCAGTCACCACAATCAAATGTTGCCGTGTTAGATTTCTGCGAACCACAGAAACACTACACTTACATTATTGGTAAAGTTGTAGCATTAATGGCGTTTATTACATTTTCGATCAAGTTAAGTGCAAATTTTATTACATTTTCTGGCATTATTGCATTTTCAGGAAATTATTACATTATTTGGTGCTACAGGGCTCCTAGTCTGCAGAGCTGTCTGTATCATCTTTCAAATCTCCTCTTGACATACTTTTCTACACTTGCTTTGTATAAAGCTATAGATTGACCTTGGCTGGTTTATTACATTTAGATGTGTATTTTTTACTTACGTTTTCTTTTGAATGTGTTTCCCCAAATTTTAATGTACTTTATATTACCATTTCTATTCTGTGTCTTTTTTGGAAAGTACAATGTGAACTGTGATATGGGCAGCAGTATACCACCCACGCACACACACACGCACGCACACACACACACACGCACGCACGCACACACGCACACGCGCACAGACACACACACACACACACACACACACACACACACACACACACACACACACACACACACACACACACACACACACACACTGCATTGTTTCATGTATCTGGTTTGTATATCCACAGTCCTATTTCGTATGCAGATGTGGGAGAACGAGCCAGGTGTCTGTCATCAGGTGTAGTGTTTGTGGAGCTACGGGCTAGGTGATATTTGTTATTATTATTAATTATGATATTTGTTAATACTATAAAGAGAAAACATCGCATGGATGCATAACTGGGACGTATCCTCAGTGATGTACCCTGGGGTCATAGGATGTTTCGGGTCTCGCAACATCATACACCCTCGCCCAGGTGACCCAGCCGGGGCAGGCCAAGCCCCAACTTACGTCCCAGTAGCTACCCACGGTCAGCCCTCCAGGAAGGGTCGAAGGTGGTCACGCGGTCAGGGCCACTCAATCCGCTGCTCCGGAACTACTCTGCCGGGACCGGGGGAGGGGGAGGGCTCTGGTACGTAGAGGGACCGGGCTCTGTGGGTTGCCACCCGGCCGGGCTCCTCCCTCGTCTCACCAGGTCTAGGACCTGTGCGCTGCACCAGACTCCCCCGCTCCAAACATCTCATTCCGAGGTGATGGTATCTTGGTGGATACCATGCAGTACCAGTAATTGGTGGCACTGCAGACTCCACTTGTGGCTTGAATGGCCCTCCTAAAAGGCCTCTCGTGGGTTGTTGGGCTTCTTCCTCACGGAAGACGCAGGCTGGGGAGCTAACCCATACTGCTACCTGGGTGCCGTCCCTGTTCCGGCTGTCATCTGACTCTCCAGTGGTCACTAGTCTTTCCTGGTTGTCACGTAGTACAGTATAATGAAAGAAAAATAATATAATATCTTTCTAATTGCCTGCCAGTCAAATGTCATCAGCGGTTCGCACCACAACATTGCTGTTTCTGTGCTCTGGAGATTTGCCTCTGGTGTGTGTAATAGTCTGGAACAATGTTTATAATGGAAAACATATTGTGTATGAAGAAATGAGAAAGGATTTGAGATACAAATGTAATTATTAGGTTATTATTACAAACAAAACAAAAGTAACAAATATATTCGCAAGTTGTATGGAGGCGATTTTTGCCATTTGCAATAGTGTTGTCAATGGCTTTTTAAAGACATCTGGCAATGGTGGCGCTGCAGCCAAATGATACATTTTAATCTCCCAAATAGATTTCTCCCAAAGTGTGTGTGGCGCTCTCCATCACTGTGTGTGTGTGTGTGTGTGTGTGTGTGCGTGTGTGTGTGTGTGTGTGTGTGTGTGTGTGTGTGCGTGTGTGTGTGTGTGTGTGTGTGTGTGTGTGTGTGCGTGTGTGTGTGTGTGTGCGTGCGTGCGTTTGTGTGTGTGTGCGTGCGTGCGTGCGTGCGTGCGTGCGTGTGTGTGTGTGTGTGTGTGTTTGTGTGTGTGTGTGTGTGTGCGCGTGCGTGCGTGTGTGTGTGCGTGTGTGTGCTATCTGCCCCTGGGTGTGGTTGTTGTCTGTACCGCCTGGCTAGGCACAGTACAAGAATCAATAATACACAAGACACAGAGGTCACTGTGTTTGATGGCCTTTTCACGCATGGGTCTTTTTGAGACACAGGAATAGATTGGAGACCAATGGAGTGTAACATTACACTGTTAAGCTATTCACTATGCCTGGTGTTCTACATTCACTTCTTTACAACTTTTCTACATCATTTGAATTTCCTATAGCACAGAAGTTAGAGGCATTATCTTGGTTTTGGCAGGCAGGACGTGTGGATGCTACAATCATGGGTTGTCATCACTCCTTGAGGGCTTTTTTAAGTTAAGTTAAGTTAAGTTAAGTTAGCCTTTATTTATCCCCATGGCAAAATTCATCCTCTGCATTTGAGCCATCCTCTACTAGGAACCTTCCTAGAACTAGGAGCAGTGGGCAGCCGCAGTGCAGCGCCCGGGGACCAACTCCAGTTCTTTTGCCAGTGTCTTGGTCAGGGGCACTGACAGGAGTATTAACCCTAACATACATGTCTTTAGGTGGTGGGAGGAAACCGGAGCACCCGGAGAAAACCCACACAAACACGGGGAGAGCATGCAAACTCCACACAGAAAGGACCTGGGACGGACCGGGGTTCAAACCCGGGACCTTCTTGCTGTGAGGCAACAGCGCCTCAGAGATAACCACTGAGCCACCGTGCTGTTTTCACACTGCACATAGCCCCAGGCTAAGAGAGCTGTTAGCCCGGGGCTAAGAAAGCTTTCACACTTGCACAATCCTGCCCCACTCCAAAGTGGGCTAACCCCAACTTCAGCTCCGGCTAGCTGGCCCTGCTCTGGAGCAGGGTGATCCCCGACTTTTCGTGGATCCCCGACTTTTTGGGGATAACTCTAAGGTGACCAGACGTCCCCGATTTTCGGGGACAGTCCCTGTTTTTGGGGACCTGTCCTCGGCTGGAGCTGTCCCCGAAAATGTCCCCGATTTTCTACTGGTGTCTGCAGCCGATATGACTCTAGCTCTAGTGGGCTCATTCTTAAATCTAGTGAAGATACTTATGGCCAACCACTCAAGCAAAAAGGTTGCGGGGGACTTACGGGCGGGTTAAAAGCATAGCAAAGCATCACATGTCTATGTA